>NC_091470.1:47261469-47576469 GCF_036971445.1 Narcine bancroftii | reverse complement strand
AAAGGAGATGAGCAAGATCCTCCCCCCCCCACCCCCCCCCCCACCGCCAGGCCCAAAATAACAAATACCAGCATTGTTGACACAAAAGGGATAATCTTTTATGTATTGATGCTGTTATCTGGTCTATTAAACAAATTATAACTGAGATCAAATGGCAGCAACAAAATTTTTCCCACTTGGAAACTCTAATCAGAATTGTTGTATCCCCATGAAGCTCATTCTAAAGTAGAGGACCATTGCATATTTAATTTGTAGCTGCGCTTCTGATGAAATCTTGCACCTGAAGGGATTTGGATACAAACACACAATTTCTTGAAAGAGTACAAGGAAAAGAATGAACACACAGTTAAGTGGAGAGATTCACAGAGAGGAAAGTCAGAAAGACCTATTGCAGTTCCCTAAAGACAACCAGTTGGAGGACCCCAAAGCTACAAGAGATTCTGGACCAGATCATGGGAGCAACGCATCAGATTCATTTACTTTCTGTGTAAGAAATGGCCTGTTTTCGTATTTGAGTCAGAGTCAAAAAGAAGCCCTCTGCATCTGTGCTGTCAAGCACGTACTTACCTAAAATGGATGGGGGGTGGGGTGGGGGGGGTGGCTTGGGAGGAGGGGGGGGGGAGAAAAAGTCACTGTATATGTGTGAAAAAGAAAAAGTGTGTAGCATGGCTAATGTGATTTATGGTGTGAAAAATAAAAAATTTGAAAAAAAAAAAGCACATATTTACACTAACCTTATGGCATTCACATAGAGCAATCAGGATTATCGAGACAGAACAGAAACCTGGAAGAGCCATTCCAGGGAAGAGGCGGCAAATTTTCTCCTTATGTGGTGGATTATTCTATTCTCTCATTCACAAGCAAAAGAGATGGCATCAGTGCTGTCAAGTGCAATGAATAATTAGTGAGGAGCCCCCTGCTACCTGCAGAACTGCCTTTGTCAAACACAATCTCCATTTTTATTTTGCAACCTGGGTATTGATGGCAAGGCGGGTATTAATTAACCATACCCAATTGCCTTTAAAATCATGCCTTTTGAACTGTTGCAATTGTCTGATTAAGGTACACACATGGGAGTTCCAGGACTTAGCCACAGTGACAGCAAAGGAACAGCAATATATTTTCAGTTCAGAAAAGAACGCGACTTGGAGGTGAACCTGCAGTTGGCAATGTTTTCATGCACTTGAAATATTTGACTTTGGTGGTAAAGATAAGAGGTTTGGGGAATAGCTCAGGAAGTGTGCAGTGCAGATAGTAAATGGTGCAGCTATTGTGTACCATTGTTTTCATGGAGTAAAAACTTCAGTGCCAAAAAGTAGTTTATGTTTCAGACTTTGCCGATTCACATAAAAACGCCTACCTGCTTTTGTATCAGTGTATATTTTCATGGAGTAAAAACTTCAGTGCCAAAAAGTAGTTTATGTTTCAGACTTTGCCGATTCACATAAAAACGCCTACCTGCTTTTGTATCAGTGTATATTTTCATGGAGTAAAAACTTCAGTGCCAAAAAGTAGTTTATGTTTCAGACTTTGCCGATTCACATAAAAACGCCTACCTGCTTTTGTATCAGTGTATATTTCAGCTCTTCAGCGCTTGACGTCCTGCTTTGCGGAAACTGCCAAAATGTTTGGCCTGGAAGTCAGCCTGAAGAAAACTGAGGTCCTCCATCAGCCAGCTCCCCACCATGACTACCAGCCCCCCCCACATCTCCATCGGGCACACAAAACTCAAAACGGTCAACCAGTTTACCTATCTCGGCTGCACCATTTCATCAGATGCAAGGATCGACAATGAGATAGACAACAGACTCGCCAAGGCAAATAGCGCCTTTGGAAGACTACACAAAAGAGTCTGGAAAAACAACCAACTGAAAAACCTCACAAAGATAAGCGTAGACAGAGCCGTTGTCATACCCACACTCCTGTTCAGCTCCGAATCATGGGTCCTCTACCGGCATCACCTACGGCTCCTAGAACGCTTCCACCAGCGTTGTCTCCGCTCCATCCTCAACATCCATTGGAGCGCTTTCATCCCTAACGTCGAAGTACTCGAGATGGCAGAGGTCGACAGCATCGAGTCCACGCTGCTGAAGATCCAGCTGCGCTGGATGGGTCACGTCTCCAGAATGGAGGACCATCGCCTTCCCAAGATCGTGTTATATGGCGAGCTCTCCACTGGCCACCGTGACAGAGGTGCACCAAAGAAAAGGTACAAGGACTGCCTAAAGAAATCTCTTGGTGCCTGCCACATTGACCACCGCCAGTGGGCTGATATCGCCTCAAACCGTGCATCTTGGCGCCTCATAGTTTGGCGGGCAGCAACCTCCTTTGAAGAAGACCGCAGAGCCCACCTCACTGACAAAAGGCAAAGGAGGAAAAACCCAACACCCAACCCCAACCAACCAATTTTCCCCTGCAGCCGCTGCAACCGTGTCTGCCTGTCCCGCATCGGACTTGTCAGCCACAAACGAGCCTGCAGCTGACGTGGACTTTTACCCCCTCCATAAATCTTCATCCGCGAAGCCAAGCCAAAGAAGAAAAAGAATATTTGATGTATCTCATTTTCTATGCCGATTCTCAGAACACTCCCATTAATTCCCTTGCAACCCATTCTCTCTTACACAATTTTAAAAAACTTGTCCATCAACCAGTACATCATTGGGATCTGGGAAAGAACTGAAGTACTTAGGGATGGGGAGGTTCAGCACGAAGGGTCATGATTGAAGCAGGATTACTGTGAGGCAGTGTTGCTGAACCACTCACTAAACCTGTTGAAAAGATGAACCAGAAGCCATAATAAAGCAAGGAGTTGCAATCAAATTCCTTGTATATTTGTATCTACAATCTAACCATTGGGCATGTCAAGACAAGCTTATAATCAAGGGAAATGTAATGTCTAAAGGATGTGGCAATCTTGGCAAAATATCTAGTCACAAAGTTCAAACACATGACAGTGCTCTCAACAAAGAAGGAAAACTTACAACTTGTATAAGCTGATGATCAATTGGAAACTGAACATTATGGTGGCCTCTGCAAAGATATTTTGAAGTTTGAAATAAAATGAAAGATGATAGAAGAGATGTGTATTAAGACTAAATAGTTAAGCATTGTATTATTTGAAAAATGAATATTAAAATGTCCAAGCATATAAATGTACTGCAGTTGTTTTTCCAAGAGTACTTCATTATGTATCTTTACAAACTCTTACTATTCCAGCTACAGTGCAATTTGGCATATAATACAATCTTTATTATCTTGTAAACATTAACCTTGTAAACATTAACCTAACAGTTGAGTAATATTCTATTGAGAATGTTCTATCAGTAACCAACTCAGAGTTTAAGCATTACGTATACTTCCTCAATAAAAGTGCTGACAGATTTTCAAGATAGTGGTTGCTTTTCTTTTATTTCCTTCTCATGAAGCCATGAAGATTTCTGTGAGGATTATTTTTAGACCACCAGGGCTAAATTCACCATAAGCATTTCCTTATTGCTATATTTATAGTTATCTGTTCCATGCATCTTAAGGATATTTGCCTGAAGAGGATGACTTGGAAGTCAGATAAATACAAATGAAGGGAGGAAAGTTTAGGGGAGTCATCAGGGTCAAGATTTTTTTTAAAATTAACACAGAGTTGTGGGTGCCTGGAATGCCTTGCTGGGCTAGTGGTGGAGGCTGAAACATTAGAGGCATTTAAGAGAATCTTAGACGGGCACATGGATGGAGGAAAAGTGGAAGGTTACAGGGTAGGGAGGCTTTAGTACTTTTATTAGAAATATATAGGTTGGCACAACATCGAGGGCCGAAGGGCCTGTTCTGTGCTGTAGTGTTTAAAAAAAGGCATAAATATGATTTTGTTCCTTTGCTCTGAGAAAGTACATGTTAACTCATTAAATATCCCTGCTGGTAAATGGTTCAAATGAAATTTATGATTCGTAGCTAAATGGGGATACATTTCAACCACCACAATTCAGTTCTTTGAAGAGCACAGCTTACATGATGGACATGGAGAGCTGAAAGCCATTTTAAGTCCAGCATTACAACATGATGACAATATCAGATTTATTGTTATCAACAGAATTTGTACTGTTGGGTAAAGGAGATTGAGGTTCTGAAGATTTTAGTTTCTGTTTTGGCCTTTGCTATTGCTTTATTGCAACCCCAAACCACTAAACAACTTTTAATTATATCATTTACACTTCAATATGTAAAGTCTATTCAATGGCAATATTTAACAAGGCTGACACAGAGAGAGAGCGATATGGGAATTCAGGAGGGGCCTAATCAAAACTAGAGAATTTGATGTTAATGCCAACCTGGTTGGAGGGTGATCTCACTCTGGCAGTGCACAAGGCCATAATCAGACATGTCGGCATGGAAATTTGGCATGGAATTGAAATGGGTGGCCACTGGGAGATCTCTGCTATTGAAGAGAACAAGATGAAGATGCTGAATGAAGCGATTTCCCAGTCTCTCCAATAAAATCTCTCCAATACTACACTATCCAGTAGTCTCTCCCCTTCCCCAAGTCTCCTTTCCTCTAGGTTGGTCTTTCTCGCTCTCCCTCCATTCTTTTTCTCCAGCTCAGCATTCACAGGGCCATCCTCCTCCTCTGATCAATTCTCACCTTTCCTATGCACCTCCCCCTGTCCTTTCTTCTCCCTTACCCAATTTTTTTTATCCAGGCACCTGACTGTTTTTTGCTCATACCTTGAGGAAGGACTCAGGCCCAAAATGTTGGTTATATATTTTAACTCATTGGTGCTGTGAGATCTGCAGAAATCCTCCAGCATTTTATCCCCATTATTTGGAGTTCAATAAACTGGAAACACAAACAACCATCAAAAAGTGATGAAATAAATTTTAAAAAACCAGAATGTACATGACTGGGCAGATGGACCCCACAGGAGACTGCTGGACATGTGCAGGAGGGCAGTTGGGTTGTCAGTGCGAGGAAGGTGCACTGAGGGCCTGACCAGGACACTTGCATGGAGGCGAGTCAGTTTGTGCTGAGGACACTAGGATAAAGAGCTGGCTGATGCTGCTCGCCACGGGTGCGACTTTCCTAAAATGTCTCCCTACCCCTGCCTAGTAAGAGTCTTTATTTTCATTAGTATTAGATATATTAGTAAGGCTTTACCTGTAAACTTGGGGGAAGGGGGTTAATTAGTTAGTTAGCGTAGCAGTTAATGCAATGCTGTTACAGGGCCAGCCACCGGGGTTCGAATTTAAATGTAAGTTATGGGAATTACTTGATTAAAGTGAACTTTACATAATTAAGGAGCATAATACTAATTTTTTTTTTAAAAAAATCACTTGCTAATAAGGGCGGCACGGTTGGTGTAGCGGTTAGCGCAATGCCTTTACAGCACCAGCGATTGGCGCTGTAAGGAGTTCGTATGTTCTTTCATGTCTACATGGGTTTTCCCAGGGGCTCTGGTTTCCTCCCATTGTTCTAAATGTACTGGGGATGTAGGTTAATTGGGTGGCATGGGCTCATCGGCCGAAATGTCCTGTTACCGTGCAGTAGGTCTTAATTTATAAGTAAGATTTTAAACTGTGTGCTGGAAAGGATTAGACGATTAGCATAGCGGTTAGCGCAATGGTATTACAGCATCAGCAACTCTGGTTTGAATCCGGCGCCGACTGCAAGGATTTTGTACGTTATCCCCATGACCTGCATGGTTTTTCTCTGAGTGCTCCGGTTTCCTCCCACCCTTCAAAATACAAGGTCTAGGTTAAATGGATGTAATTTAGCTGCATGGATTTAAAATGACTGGAATCAGCTTCTCTCGCAGTATATATAAAAAGAAATGCAGATCGAGATACCCACTCACTCTCTTCACAAGATGATGGAAATCTCACTTGAAATGGATCAGTCTGATTAAAAAAATGTAGCTTTCACTGGTTGAGAGAAATGTCTTTATAGGATTTAAAGCCATTTCATCCAGGTTTGGTTTAAAGTCCCAAATTCCATTCTAATGTACGAGATCCTTCATGCTCTTTTTATATTGCAGTGAGGTTTCAGGTGGAAAACATGGTGGAAGGAGGAAGGTAGTGAGGAGGGAGAATGAGACATCCCGTGATTAGAAACAAGATGGAGTTGAGCAAGATGTGGGCATAACAAGCATTTTTAAAGCAGTGAGTACAAAAGTAAAATAATTAAAAGTTCATCCTAACGAGAACACTTTTAAAACACCCAATTTCCCTTTATACACACACCTACCTTAGAGTTAGAAAAATATCATTAACAGAGCAGGATGAATACTTCCTTATCAAGTTCAACGCCCAGAAACACCCACCACCGGAATTAATCTTTCCCTAAATCACCTTATAACTAACGCCAAACTCCTAACATATATTCTGCTAGCTCTTCTTTCACCAAATCTCTGGGATTGAATCGTGTAACTGAAAAAAAATGAAAAGAACCGCAGATACTGGCAATCTGAAATAAAAACAGAAAATGTTGGAAAGGCTCAGGTGAGGCTGCATCCGTGGAAAATAAAACAGAGTTGACATTCCAGATTGAAGACAATGTTTCTCTAGCTACAGCTGCTACCTGACAGAGTATTTTAAGCATTTTGTGCTTTCATTTCAGGTCCTCACCTGAATTTTTGATGTTTTTGCCCTTTGCTCCCCATACTTTGCCACCAACGACTACATGAATTTCTCCCACCCTTTGGTCCTGGCACAGCTTCTGAACTCAGTGTTCAAGATCACAAGGCAGCCTTCAGTTCATTCGGTGTGCTCAGTCAGCCATCACGAAATTGGTCTGGATCTCACTTAAGCACCATCAGACTGCATTCTCCTGTGTCAATTGCATTCACGTCAATTGGTTCCTTACGAATATTTGTCAGTAAAAGTGGGACAATGTGGTCTTCCACTTTCCAATGACTGACAAGTATTTCGCCTTACCAGCAGCAATTGAGAGATGCATAAACAGATGGGTTAAGTTTAACTCAAAATTTATTAACAATTGTCAGTAATAGAATTAACTCAATAAACTTAAGACCCAAACATAAGCCTTTATGGCAACTAAATACTAATAACACATATTCATAATGTGTATATGGCAAAAAACCCAAACCATTACAGTCCAAGCCCAAATAAAACTTCCAAAACAAAAACATCAAGTAAGTCAGTCAAAAGAACAGTCCACAGAATCTGGTTTCCAGGCGCTGATTTCTTAGTTTAGTTGACCACAGGTCTTTTAGTTGGACCTGGAGAAAGATGACTGTTATCACTGCAGACTTACAACCTTGACAGGGGAATACAAGAGACTTTTCCTGAGTTCCTAATGTGGTAATGACCACCTTTAATTTCTTAACAAAGGGAATTTTCACACAGTGACCTCTTAATCACTAATATGAGGTCTGCACCTCTGAAGCTCTTTTTAGACGTTCTGTCACGAGTTGTCTTCTCCTCCAAAACCCTGTCTTGGGTCTTCTGCCACACAAAGTCCTCCTCTTGAAAGGGGACTGAAGGAGCACAGATCAGGGACACACACACTCACTCACTGGGAGCCAGAGTGACACAAATTGCTGTCACCTGCGGACAAAGCAGCTCAGCCTCCTTCTAACTGAAGCTGCTGGGTGAGCTCTCTGACAGACAGTTCCACATAGCAGTGCTGGCACCCATGAATGAAGCAACTCAGCTTCCTGCCTGATGAAGCTGCCAGGTGAGCACCCACGCACACAGACCGACTGTCTGACCAACCACCATCTGACTAACAGTTCAAACTCAGCACACTGGGCTCTTCAACTGCCCCAGAGTGTGCCTTCAGCTGTCCTGATTGGCGGAGAGGGGTTGACAACAGTGGGCACGCTCTCCACAAGTCCATCGGCTTCAGCAAGGGGCTCTCATGCTCCTGACAGCTGTCAATTCTCCCAGCACAAGGCTCTCATGCTCCAAGCAGCTGTTTGTTTTTTCAGCACGCTGCTTCAGTGCTTCCCACAGCTCCTCTCTCTACCCCGCTGCATATTCAGTCCTGTCCCTGGTCCGAAAATAAAGCTGTCCAGGGTCCAAAACACAAGGCAAAGTTATCCTCTTCTCTAGACCTTAAACTGCATGACATAGTATCTCACCCATCTCCTTTCACACTATGCAGTTCAATTTATCCAGGAGACATGACTCTTGTTCTTTTTACACTTTCCATGCACAGAATACCACCTCCATCTAAGCCATCATCATTTTACATTCCCCTTACCTTCAGAGCTACTTCAGTGCCAGAGATTCAAACTTACAAATGTCATTCTTTAAATGTGCTCCTGTGTCAATTTTTTGTCTGTCCTATCTTTGACATGGCAGATGTACATTCTCCTTTCAAAGACTCTCTTCCATTGCCAACTCAGCAGGTCCACTCTCAATTTCACCAGTCCCTGTTCAATAATTAGCACAATGGTTCTTCTTCCCACTAGGGGAATATCAGTTTTGAACACAGCCAACAACAGGACTAACTTTAAATAAAAAGAGGAATCTGGAAACCAATGATAACACCATCTTGAGATAAACTGAAATAAAGGAACATGAATAGATATTGCAACCCAAGTTAGAAGCTGTCTTTAACAGGCAATGGAGTGAATAGGATGAATTGACATAACTCATTCATGAAACTGTGACATTTCCAATGATGTGACTTCATGATGCTCTTCAACTAAACAGAGTCATCCACAAGCAAAATCCTATGAAGCATGATCAACAGAACAAATTAAGGGAGTTAAGATGCCGGTTGATTGATTCCTGGTCTCTTCACTGCATTTTACCAACATAAACAATGTTAGAAAGATAAAACAGACTTCAAGCAATCATAACCAGACACTTGCAGATTCCTGAGAAACATAATTGTGTTTCAAACTTGTAGGCTAAGAGGGTGTAATTTTAAAGAGAACCTGCTTGAATATTTTTTTTTCCCCATGATCACCGAATCCACAAATAGATCCTACACTAGCCACCCCAATGTAACCTCAAGAACTTTCTTGGCCCGGACTCCTCTTGCTCATTGCAACCTGCTCCTCTTAGCACCTAAAGGCACAGAGCTTCAGCTCTACAGGATGCAATTCAACACTGCTTATCGATGATATTGTCAAACACAAACCCAACACCCAGGCAAAAATGAGGTGCTGTTTTCTTCCAGCCAAATATTGGAAACAATTGCTTTAGCCCTTTCCAATTTTCACTATTCCTCCCAATAATTTCACAGGTTGATTCAGAATGTTCAAACTATTCCACCTCAGTTTATTTTTTGCTCCATTTCTCATCATCATTAACATTGCCTGCCAGGGCTTCTGAAAATTATTGCTCTTTATCCAATTTTTACAGAAACTTATCCATGCCCAATCTGACAAGATGCCTCCTTGACCAGAATCTGAATTTATTTTCATGAACATGTCACAAAATTTGTTGTTTTGCAGAAGCGTTACAGGCACAAACATTGCTATAAATTACATTTTAAAAATAAGTAAATCAATGCAAAATAAGAGAAAGTGAAGTAGCATCTGTGGTTCAGAAATCTGATGGCAGAGGGGAAAAAAAGCTGTGTTTGTGCCACTGGGTGTTTGTTTTCAGGCTCCTGGACCTCCTTCCCGGTGGTAGCAATATGAAGAGGCACGGCCTTGGGGGGGGGGTATGAGTCCTCGTGGATAGAGGCTGCTTTATAAAAACATTGCCTCTTTTAAATGTCCTCAGTGGAGTGAAGATTGATGCCTATGATGGCACTGGCCAAGTTCACAACCCTCTGTAGTCTTTCTCTGCCAAGTGCATCAGCACCTTTATACCAGACCATGATGCAACCAGTCAGAATGCTCTCTACAGTACACCTGTTGAAATTTGCAGAAGTCTTGAATGACATACCAAAATCTTCCCAACTTCCTCATGCCTTCTTCGTGACTGCATCGACATGGAGTCCCCAGGACAGGTCTTCAGAGATGTTGACACCTAGGAATCTGAGGTTCTTTCTACTGCTGACCTCTCAATGAGGACTAGTTCATGTCGTGTACTCCTGATTTCCCCTTCCTGAAGTCCACTATGTGACTGTAATGTTGTTGTGACACTATTTAACCAGCTGATCTACCTCCCTCCTGTACGTTCCCTCATTACCATCTTTGATTCTATCGATAATTGTGGTGTCATCGGCAAATTTGTAGATGGCATTTGAATTGTGCTTAGCTACACGTTGCTTCGGATACGTCACTAGCAGTGACCGGCACAGCTCCCCGACACAGGTAAGTACGGAACCGCGACAGATGTCAAGGATTCAGATGCAGAAGGGGATGCCGAGGCCCAGGGTTTGAAGCTTGTTGACTAGTATTGAGCACATGATAATGTGGAAAGCTGCGCTGTAGTCAATGAAGCCTGATGTACTTGCTGCTGTTGTCTAGGTGATCCAGAGCTGTGGCGAGCCAGTGAGATTGCATCAGTTGTGGAGTGATTGCAATTGTAAGCAAATTGCAGTTAGTCGAGATCTTTACTGAGGTATGTTAATTTTGGCCATGACCAACCTCTCAAAACATTTGATCACAGTGGATGTGAGAGCAGCTGGATGATGGTCATTAAGGCAGTTCACACTACTCTTCATGGGCACTGGTATAATTGATGCCCTTTTGAAGCAGGTGGGAACCACCAATTGCAGCAATGAGAGACTGAAAATGTTCGTGAACACTCCGGCTAGTTGGTTAGCACAGTTTTCGATACCCTGCCCAGTAGATAATCAGGGTCTGATGCCTTGCAAGGATTCACCCTTTTAAAGGATGTTCTAACATCAGCCTCAGAGACAGATATCACAGGGTCATCAGCTTCAGTAGGAGTTCTCATTGGTACCATTGACTTTCCACCTTTAAACTGTGGCTCATCCAAAAGCTCAGCTGCTCACTTTGTCAGGTACAAACAACAGGAGGCCAGTTGAAATGGTTTTCATCTAACCAGCAGGTCTGGGGAAGGGGAGGGCAGCATGGTGGTGGTCAGTGTATAGATGTAGGTTGGTGTTCAAAGAAGAACCTCTCTACTCTGTGACTCTGGTACAGCCTGCATCTTTAGTGCAGACCAGATTTTCCCATTTCACTGCACTCCCAAATACAACAATCTGCTCAATGAGTTTCCATGCTTTCCATTCCTATTCTCCCTTTAGTTCCTTGGATTTGGCTGAAGAAGGGATCACTACTAATGACACAAATATGTATTTGGAGACAGATTTTGCCCTACCAGATGCCGCTTTTTTCAGCTTTAGTTCCACTTCTACAAACCCAGCCAATTCCTTTCCTTATGCCAGTTTTACCATGGCTCTTCTATATCCTATAAATGAGGTGCCTAGAGTGTACAACATTCTTAACATTCATTTCATTTATGTACATTTATGTAATAAAAACAGTGTAATATTACACAAAATTTGCTTTAGTCTGCAGAAAGGCAGACAAATTCACCTTCAGTAGAAATTACCTGCCACCTCTTACAGTCAGAGAAAGAGAAGCAAAAGAGTTTCTCCCCCCCACCCCAAATCCCGAGTCACTGAAGCCCATGGATTCACCTCCAGCACTCCTGAAGCCTCCTCAACCACACACACTCCAGTCCAAACCACTGGCAACCTGAGCTCCAGATCCAAATCTCCGAATCGTTCAGGAAGCCTTCAGCGCCCTCGGCACCTTCTCAAATCCCGCTTCCAACACCTGGTAATCCTTCAGGTACTTTTGAGCCAGTCCCCAGGAGTCCGCAGCCTGGTCTCTGTCTGACTGAAGATGCTAGCAGCCCACAGCCTGCATCGGTTCCTCGACTTGAGTCACCAACAGCCTGCCACCTGTGTATTTTTCCAGTCGCAGAGCTCCTCACTGGTCCATTGCCATGATCGCTACCCTATGGATCATCTCCTCTGCTTCTCTTCTCTCAAATGGGGTGGGGGTGTTCTCCCCGTTTACTGCTGCCCTGCGCCTGCTTCCACAAAGTCTACGACCCTTTGCACCAGTGATGTCCAGGGCATTTGATCAACTATAAACAATTTAATTTGTTGCTTACTAGTGCATGCATTATTTTCCAATATTGGACAAAATCCATCAGTGCAAGTTGCTATTTAACGGACAAGTTTAACTTGACTTGATATTCCCATAGTTTACAGCCTTGCTGTTCATTCCCTAATGCCTTCCATTCAGTATGTCAAAATATTTTAAGGAGTTCCATCATATTTTTTATTTTAAAAATTCTTTACAGATCTTATTAATTTGTTGATGTCAGAATGTACTTTTACTTGTAGTGAAGGAACAGCAAGTTCTGATGAAAGCAATAGTGGGCAAAAGATTTTTGGAGTCAGAACAAGTGAGGAAGCTCCATTAACAGCTGATGCCTTGTCAACTACTGGGCTAGGAGCCAAAACAACATTCCAGGCGCTGGAACTCAGAATAAAGTACCAACAGCCTGCACACTGAAAATTAGACACTTTCCTTTCTGTGCACATTCACTGTGCCAAGTGCTTTCAGAATGACTGTGATTTCATTTTAATCAATAATTAAACTCCAAAACAATTACCTTGACAATCGATTTATAAAATAAATTGAAATACTAACCTTTGAAACTGAATTTGCTGAGAGGATTTGCTGGTCTTGAGCAAGTGGAGAAGCAACAGGGAGTAGAATGCCAGCTGCACCAAAGTCTGAAGGTTCAGCTTCATTACAGTCAGTTTGAAAAGTGGCCTTCACTAATTGACAATTACATTCACTTGTCCATTTTAATCCAGAATCATTAGCTGCTGATACAAAGAGATTGGATTCTTTGTCACATTCCAATTTACAGCCCTGGCCTGGAAGACAATAATGGTTCTTGAAGACATCATTGGGAACTTTGGAGCTCTGTTGCAGGGAACTTCTTTCTAAAGATTCATTTTCTTCCTTCGCTGGCAAACCACAAAAAATACCATCACATTGTGGCTGGATAAGAGGTGTTTTATAGTAATTTTTAAAGTCACTCCATAGATCACTGCTTCCTTCCTCTTTGAAGGCATTCAGTACTTCTTTTGAAAAAGGATCTTGCTGCTTATCCTCCACTGAAACAGCCCCATTTAAAGTGTGCTTCATGTCTGAAATGGCATACTCCATGTAGCTTACTGGATCAGCAACATTTGTTTCATTTGGGTCCAATGCTTTAGAACTGTTTTCTAATATTGTTGTTGTCGTCTTTGACGATTTCCTCAAGACACTCTTAATTTACAAATGAGTTTTTGACATCTAATCCCGTCATCCAATGGAACAGAAACTTCCACAGTTCCATTTATTTCACGGAACATTCTCTCATGCTTTACAAAAATGTTATCTGCATTCTGATTTTCTTCATCACATGGCAAAGATGCAGCTGGTGATCTTTCCTGCTGCGCGATAAAAGCAGTTATGTTGATGGCGGATAGTAATTGTAAGCATCACTCTGAAGTTATAAATGCAAAGATAAATTGGAAATTGTTCATGATGGATTGGGCAGTTCTGGAATAAAATCAGAAAATCATTTTCAGGATTCTGTCTCCAAGTATATGTAACTCAATACACTTCATATCAGTTTAAGCTAAAAACAATTTGGAGTTCAAAAAAGTAAAACAGTAAAATGAATTTGTCACCAGTCTTTGTCATCTATCAGTGCCATTGCTTTGTAGAAAAATGGGTGCTGATTTGAAGACAGCATTCATGCGACATGGATGTACCCTTGAGGTTACTTCGCGATTAGCGGTTTTATAGGTTAGTCTCTTCCCCCATCATGTATGACAAACTAATTGTTCTGTTTTCACCTGACTTTCAGGATTTATATCAATAGCCTCCATCAGACTGCTCAAATAAAACCAAAATAAATTAAACATTCTCTGCATTGTTGAAATATCAGACTTTGAATCATGCAAGAAAACAAAAGGTTATTCTAACGTACCAAATTCAATTCCAGCACATCAGCCATTTTTTTTTAAAATACCAGTCCATTTGAAAAGTCCTCTCAAAAATTAAGAATGGGCAATGTGAGCCATTGAGAAAATCCTGAAAGCCAAGGCATGAGGCAGGGCAAAAGCTAGAAAACATACCACAATCAAGCTCAACCTTCCTCTCCTGGACCCAGTATGATGAAGTCTGAGGAAATTTGGCATGTTGTCAAATACACTATTAAACATCTACAGGTGTACCGTGGAAAGAAAACTGACTGGTTGCATCATGGCCTAGTTTGGAAATTCAAGTGCTCAGGAGTTAGGAACAAATGCTACAGAAAGAAGCAAACAGAGTCAAGTCCATGGAATGAAACAGGAAAGAGCACACACGGTGATTGAAGTAAAAACACAAAGCTGGAGAAATTCTGCAGGTCAAACAGTGTATTTTATAGAGAAAAGATAAAGATACATAACCAATATTTTGGGCTTGAGCCCTTCATCAAGGTATGAGAAAAATGTAGGTAGACGCTTGAATACAATGGTGGCAAGGGATGGAGGAGCAGGGGAGAAACACAGGCAAAAAGTAACAGGTGGATAAGGGAGGGATGCCACAAAAAAAATGGGGGGGGGGGAATCTGTGATTGGAAAGGGAAGCAGGTGGAGAGCTGGAGGAAAGGAGACAGAGGTATAGGGAAGAGAGGGAGAACGGGGAGTGATCTAGCAGAAACCAGAGAAGTCGATGTTAATGCCATCTGGTTGGAGTGTTATGTGCTGCTCCTCTAATTTATGGGTGGCTTTGGTTTGGCAGTGCCTGAGGCCATGGACAGACATGTTGGTGTGGGAGTGGGGCGCAGAATTAAATGGTTGGCCAGCGAGACATCCCCGTCATTGATGCGGACAAAGCAAAGCGATTTCCCAGTCTGCGTCCAGTCTCGCTGATGTAGAGAAGGCCACAACGAGAGCTCTGGATGCAGTAGATGACTCCCGCAGATTCATGTGAAATGTTGCCTCAGTTGGAAGGACTATTTGGGGCCCTAAATGATGGAGAGCGAGGAGGTTTGAGCGCAAGTGTGGCACTTCCAGCAGTCACAGGGGCAGGTACCAAGGGGCAAATAATGAGAAGGAATGAATGGACGAGGGAGAAAATGGTCCCTACAGAAGGTGGAGAGAAGAGGTGTCAAGTGGTGGGAGCAAGCTGTAGGTGAAGGAAACATTGAATATATACTTATAGTCAATACATCACAGGTTCAAATTTCCCATTCATTGAAGACATCTATATGAGGCACAGCGGCAAGAAGGAGGATAACAAAGGATGTCTATCACCTTGATCACAACCTCTTCTCATTGCTACATTCAGGAAGAAGCCTGAAGTCCAGCATCTTTAGGTATAAGTTTTTTTTTCCAAGTTATCAGGCTCGAACCTCTCTGTTACTCCAATCATATTTCTTTGGCTTGGCTTCGCGGATGAAGATTTATGGAGGGGGTAAAAGTCCACGTCAGCTGCAGGCTCGTTTGTGGCTGACAAGTCCGATGCGGGACAGCCAATCATATACTTCAAAGGCAAATGAGTTACTATTGGAGTTTTTCTTTTTCAAAGTACCTGTTAGGCAGCAATAAGAAAGAATTTCTGTGCACATTTAAATTGCACTTATCTCTATGACAATCAACTCATTTGTTGTCATCTTCTATGGCTCTCAGCAATAAGGCTAGTGGGAGTAGACATTTTGGATGATATTCCTAGCTACAGACAAGTCCTACCACTGAATACCCAGAGAAGTTCTGATCAATAACACTGGACAACAATTTTTTCAAAAGTTTAGCTTCCTGAAAACAAATTATGGATTATGATAAACAGCTTCAAGATGAACACAAATATAATTTCAGATTTGCTGTATCACACAGGAAGTTGGAGAAACATTAGCTTTTATCGAATTTAGCATGTTTAATTACATAATGATGCTGACATATTACCTTAGTTCAACTGACTTAAAAGCGTTTTACTGCTGATTTTCATTTGTACTCAGCATCTGATACCTCTCATGTCAGAGTCTAACAATAGTCGCCCAGCATTGATGGATTCTAATTGCTTTGATACTGTTTTTCCATGCTTGCAATTTCCTGGTGAAACCTTTCACCATGTTTGTTACCGACTGCACCAAGAAGTCGTCAAAGGGCAAAAAAATGAGTTTTCAAATGATATTTTGCACTTCATGGTTTTGTCTGCTTGAAGAAGACTGAAAATTTCAGGCAATCACAAAAATAGGTTGTATCTAAAAAAAAATGATAAGTGATAATAATTTTTTACGTGATTTTCATGGTCAGCAGCTCAAAAATCCATAAAATACACCCTAAAGTGTTCAGAAAGCAATTTTTTTGTTGTTCAGTGTATGTTTTATTAAGATCTGTCTTGATGGTTAAAAAAAAGCAGATGACATAGGCTTGGATAATCTGATATTGTTGGAGGGAGCTCAATAAAAATGTTGTACATATAATGATATCTTAACAAGGTCAATTTCAGTTCAAGACCAAGTCCCATCTCAACAGGAAGCCCTCACATGAATGAATACAACAAAATTCCTCACTAAGTTGGGATAGTTCTTCCTCAGCAAGATAAATTGATCAGTTTTTTTTTTAAACACTTACAGGTAGCATTTTAATTTTAAATAGACATCCAATCTGCAATTCGGAATCCAAGCACATTCAATAAATATTTGCTAATGAATAAACTTTAAAACAACTTATAAGTTGGGAGGAGTCACGTGATGGAGTAGTGGCCGGACGGTGAACTCCAGCCCTCTCCAGAAAAGTCGGGAAAAACAAGAGAAAACACAAAGGCACAGAAATAAAAGTTACAGAAAAGTGAGTATAAAGGTGGAAAGAAGATGGCGACAAAAAAAGAAAAGTCGAAAGCAACGGTAAGAAGAGAGGAAGAGAAGACAAAGGAGGAAAAAGGTGAAGGCCTTACCTGTCCGAAGAGGCTCGCTGCGGAGAGAGAAACCCGCTCCCTCAGGTCGGTAAATAATGGACTACAAAAATGGCTCGCAGAGCCGAACAAAAGTGCACAACCGCGCATGCGCGAAACTTCGCGCATGCGCGATGCGAATGAAAAAAAACACACCGACGGGAGGGGGGACCAGCTGGGGAGTCGATCTCCACAGCCGGCAACGACAGCTGCAGAACACCTGCAGCAAGAAGAGACCACAGAAGACAATAGAAACAAGATAGAAGAGGAGGAAAGGGCAACAAAGAAACAACAGATGGTCAACCCAGAGGAAGAAGAAGAGGAAGAGTATGGTGAAATAGAAGAAGAAAAGAGAGGCAAGGTAAAGGATATACTTGCTCTTATTAGAGGATACATGGAATCATTTAAAGAATGGCAAACACAGGAATTTAAGGATTTAAGAAAAAGAATAAACAACACAGAGGAGAAAATAATTAAAATGGAGATGACCTTAACAGAAATGGGAAAAAAAATGGACAAGATGGAAGAGCGGGCAGTAGCAGCAGAAATGGAGGTAGAAGACTTAAAAAAGAAATTGGAGAAATCTAATAAAAAAACTAAAGAGACACAAGAACTACTAGCTCAAAAAATAGATACAATGGAAAACCATAACAGAAGAAATAACATAAAGATAGTGGGCCTTAAGGAAGATGAAGAAGGCAAGAATATGAGGGAGTTTATAAAAGAGTGGATCCCTAAGACCCTAGGATGTCCAGAACTACAGCATGAAATGGAAATAGAAAGGGCACATAGAGTATTGGCCTCTAAACCACAACCACAACAAAAACCAAGATCTATTGTAGTAAAATTCCTAAGATATACTACAAGAGAAAAGGTACTGGAGAAGACAATGGAAAAAGTAAGAGAGGGCAACAAACCACTGGAGTATAAAGGGCAAAAAATCTTCATTTATCCAGATATAAGTTTTGAACTCCTAAAGAAGAGAAAAGAGTTCAATACAGCAAAGGCGATTTTATGGAAGAAAGGGTATAAATTTATACTAAAGCATCCAGCGGTATTGAAAATATTTATTCCAGGACAGCAAAACAGACTATTCTCGGATCCAGAAGAAGCACGAAAATTTGCAGAACAATTACAAAAATAGACTGAGGGAGGAAGACGGGTAATGAGAGTTAAAATGATCACGACTGATATGTATGTGGGTAAAGACAAAAATAGACTGAGGGATGAAGACGGGTAATGAGAGTAAAAATGATCACGATTGATATGTATGCAGGTAAAGAGGTATAAGAGTGAATAGAGACAATGAGCATACATGAATGTATCTGTACTTAGAGGAAAATATAGATAGTATAGACAAGAATTAATAAGGGAAGGTAATGGAATAGAGAGAATAAGGAGGGAATTAAAAGAGGGACCTTTGTGACATATGAAAAGTGAAATCTTTTCTGGGGGAGGCGGGGTGGGGGGAAATAGCGGTCACTGCACAATCAGTTGACGCTTGCGAGTGGATTCGCAAATCCAAATGGAGAGGGGAGATGTGGTTGTCCGACAAGGGATAAAGGACAACTCAGGAGGTGAAGGGGAGATTGGGGATAAATAAGATAGAAATAGGAGAATAAGGAAAATGTTAGATGTTGTAGGAATGTTGTCTTATAAAGAGTTGAAAATAAGAAAACAGAAATGGAAAAGGAGGAAAGGTAATGATGGAAAAACGGAAAGAGAAGATAAACAAAATATAAAAGGGCTACGCTGAACTATATGTCTTTAAATATTAATGGAATACATAACCAAATTAAAAGGAAGAAACTACCAAATTTAAATGAATAAATGTATTCCATTAGAAAAAAATAACATATTGGTTAAGAAATAATATTGAAATATTCGAACAAGTATAGGAGCCTTACATTAAATACAATAGCGAAAACCTACCGGGGACAAACATTACCTAAGTTGATGGAAGGAGAAGGAAAGAAAAGAATGGACTCAGTAGAATTTCTGGTGTAATTTTGTTGAATGACAACATTGTCTGACTGGATTAATGCAACCTAGATTGTATACCTAAAATGGATGAGAGGGGGGGGTGGGGGGGTGGTTTGGGAGGAAAGAGGGGGGGGGGGAGAAAAAGTCACTGTATATGTGTGAAAAGAAATAGTGTATATCATGGCTAATGTGATTTATGGTGTGAAAAATAAAAAAATTTAAAAAAAAAACAAAAAAAAAACAACTTATAAGTTCCCATCACATACAAAAGAAATCATTACACAAAGTGTCTTTGTTTTTAGTTTAGCTAGTTTCCAAAGTAAAATAAAATTAATTTTGTCCCTTCTTCCATCTCAGATTCAGATTTCAAAATACGGTACACAGCCCATACATGTAAACAAATAAAGAATTGTAAACTTGATTAATGTAAACAAACTATAACAGAGAGAATTTTTAAAAAATGAAGTGCAAGAGTCCTTAAAAGAGTTCATGATTGGGTGTTGTTGTGGAGTCTGATGGTGAAGGGGTAGCAGCTGTTTCTGAACCTGGTGGTTTGAGTCTTGTAGCCCCTATACCTCTATATACCCCTGGTATACCCTATACCAGCAGCGAGAAAAATGTGTGTGCTGGGTGGTGTGGATCCTTGATGATTGCTACTGCTCTCTGATAGCAGGGTTCCCTGTAGATGTTCTCGATAGTGGGGAGGGTTTTGCCGGTGAAGTCCTGGGCTGTGTCACTACCTTTTGGAGGAATTTATGCTCATTGGTATTAGTGTTCCCATACCAGACCTTGATGTTGCCAGTCAGCACACTTTCCACCACACAGCTGTAGAAATGTGCCAGGGTTTCTGGCGTCATACCAAACCTCCACAAACTCCTGAGGAAGTAGAGGCACTGACGTGCTTTCTTCACAATGCCATTAGTGTGATGGGTCCAGGAAAGATCCTCCGAGATAGTGACTCCCAAGAACTTAAATTTACTCTCCCTCTCCACCTCTGATCCCCGAATGATCACTGGATTGTACACCTCTGGCTTTCCCTTACTGAAGTCAACAATCAGCTCTTTAGTTTTGGTGAGATTGAGTGCAATGTTGTTGTTGGTGCACCATTCAGCCAAGTTTTCAATCTCCCTCCTACATGCTGACTCATCACCTTCCTTTATACAACAAGTCAACAAATTTATAGATGATGTTATTGTCATACCAAGCTACACAGTCGTAGGTGTAAAATGAGTAGAGCAGGGGACCACAAACACAGCTCTGTAGTGCTCCAGTACTGATGGAGATTGTGGAGGAGATGTTCTTACCAGTCCTCCCTGATTGTGGTCTGAAAGTGAGGAAATCCAGGAATCAATCACACAGTGGGGTGTTGCGTCCCAGGTCTTGAAGTTTGCTTATCAATTTTGATGGAATTGTGGTGTAAATGCCAAACTGTAGAAAATAAACAGCATCCTGCTGAATGCACCTTTACTGTCCAGGTACTGCAGGGCTTTGTGTAGAGCCAGTGAGATGGCATCCGTCATGGATTTGTTGCTACTATAGGCAAACTGGAAGGTATCCATGTCACCATTCAGACAGGAGCTGATCTGCTTCATCACCAGCCTTTCAAAATACTTCATCATTGTTGATATGAGAGCTGCTGGTCGATAGTCATTAAGGCGGGTAACCTCTTCAAAATAACACCTCCGATCACTTGGTTTGTGATCTCTTTGATAGTTTATTAATGCAATTCTCGTGTTGACAGCATGACATATTACATTCACCTGCATCCCTGGACCAATTAGCAAAAAGGAGTCAGTGCAATGGTAATGTATCAATCAGTAAACGACATGAATGGCAACAGATACTATCCCGGCGACTTTAAAGAAAAATACATTCTTGATCGACCGATACCTGGAAAGTACGGCTCGGCAAACCTGTTGGATCGGGGTGATTAACATCACTCCACACCCGGAAAGAGAGGGCATGTTCATGCAATTCCGCTGTCAGTGGATCATTGCACAAGGGTGTAAAAATCCTGAACTAATTGTTTACTGGGATGATGGTCGAAAGCTGACACCCTTGGATTTGAGCACATATATGCGCTCGTCTTGTTCAACCTATGTCGAGAGCTTTAGTTACAACGTCCACTTATGAACACTCCCCCAGCCAGTTAGATGTGTAGACATTTGTACAGAAAATAAATTGCGTCGGGTAAAATGCTACATCATTCCGAGCTCATTGGATTGATCATTAGACTCTGGTCTGTGGGGGTTATTAAATTTCCCCAGTATCCCTTTTAAAGCCCAATGTTCTGAGCAGTCAGAGGGGAAGGAGTTGCATGGCCCGGACAACTCTCACTGCAATCACCACCAATTCCGTACCCGAGGAAGTGACCTCCACCCTGGAAGGTGCAAGGAGGGAAACAATACATAACCATCACCAGCGGGTTAGTCGTGGGTGTAAGTGTCCCAACACAGACAGATCGTGTTACGGTACCTGAAGCTGGCAAACCGATCCGTCCGCCGCCGTTGCCCCCTCACTCCCCTGGCCCTTTTTTCCTTCTCGGTGCCATTCGGAGCTTCATCCTCCACAACCGCTGCTGCTAATCCCCATGCATAGCAAACAGCTGAGCCCTCCTGACCTCTGCTCTATAATCCCGCCCATCCGAACGGCGCATTTGATACAATGTAACCTGCGTCATCCCGCCCATCCGAACGGCGCATTTGATACAATGGAACCTGCGTCATCCCGCCCAACATTTCAAACGCTGGTCGCGAGCGAATGATTCGACCGACGTTGAGATGTATCAAATCTCATTGTATCGTGATTTTCTTTCCGTGTGAGTTAGATTAGAACAATGTAAAAGTAAACTAATTCGAATGCAGGAAATAATCAACAGACAACACCAGTGAATAGAGAAAAAGTTAACAATTCAGACCGACGATTTTTCAGTCGTGTATCCACAATTCATTGTGGAAGAATAGATTGCTTATGTTTCAAAGTAGTTCGCGAGTACCATTAAAAAGCAATCAACATGAAACGTTATTTTTCTCAATCTACAAAAATGCTATTCAGTTACCAAGGGAGTACTTCCATGACATTGTGAGTTGTAACTGCGACACACATCAACTTCTGGTATGTAACTTATCAAGCCTGTAAGGGATACTGGAATCGTGTTATATGGCGAGCTCTCCACTGGCCACCGTGACAGAGGTGCACCAAAGAAAAGGTACAAGGACTGCCTAAAGAAATCTCTTGGTGCCTGCCACATTGACCACCGCCAGTGGGCTGATAACGCCTCAAACCGTGCATCTTGGCGCCTCACAGTTTGGCAGGCAGCAACCTCCTTTGAAGAAGACCGCAGAGCCCACCTCACTGACAAAAGGCAAAGGAGGAAAAACCCAACACCCAACCCCAACCAACCAGTTTTCCCCTGCAACCGCTGCAATCGTGTCTGCCTGTCCCGCATCGGACTTGTCAGCCACAAACGAGCCTGCAGCTGACGTGGACTTTTTACCCCCTCCATAAATCTTCGTCCGCGAAGCCAAGCCAAAGAAAGAAGGGATACTGGAATGTGAGGAGAGGTGCACCAAAGAAAAGGTACAAGGACTGCCTAAAGAAATCTCTTGGTGCCTGCCACATTGACCACCGCCAGTGGGCTGATCTTGCCTCAAACCGTGCATCTTGGCACCTCACAGTTTGGCGGACAGCAACCTCCTTTGAAGAAGACCGCAGAGCCCACCTCACTGACAAAAGGCAAAGGAGGAAAAACCCAACGCCCAACCCCAACCCACCAATTTTCCCTTGCAACCGCTGCAACCGTGTCTGCCTCTCCCGCATCAGACTTGTCAGCCACAAACGAGCCTGCAGCTGACGTGGATATTTACCCCCTCCATAAATCTTCGTCCACAAAGCCAAGCCAAAGAAAGAAAGAAAATTATGGGTTAACTTAAGTTGAAGGGATACTGGAATGTGAGGCGTCAAGCAAGTGCTCATTAGAAATTAAGTATTATGGGTTAAATCAGGGTGAAGGGATGCTGGAATGGGAGGAAGGGTTATAAAAGTATGATAAAATAAGGATCTTCAAAACAGGATAGCAAGTAGATAGCTTTAGCAAGTCTTGGGGATTGATTAATGAGTAAAGAACAAAGACATGATATTTCCCAGCTAACAAGTTTGCAGGAAGGCACATAAACTGATAAGAAGTTAGAATCCACGTGGGCAGAATTACCTAATGCTAAACCAATCCAGGAGGCAGAAGAATGTTAGGGGGAAGGTATCTCTGTACTGAAATGAAATGTATAAAAGTTGGGTCAGCCTCAGTATCTGTGTGTATTCCCAGGGTAAGGGGAAGCACCCAACTTTGCATTGTTGTAATAAAAGTTCTTTGTTCTCAATTTTTGTCTCGAGCAAATTCTGTGAAGGTACTTCTGTTTCTCACAAGCCTATTACGTAAATTGTTTAAGATCATTATATTTTAAGCTGCACCTGCGAATTTAACATAAACTGCGATCATAACAAGCCCGACTCAGTATAAGACATCGCCTGGACTTTGCAGAGCAAGGCATCGTGACAAAGGATTGAATTTATGCCTGAAGTCCGAGGAAGTGGGCGAGATACAAAATGAATGTTGTGCATCGGCATTTACCAAGAAAAGGGAATGGAGCATAGTGTGGGCCTTTTGATGAGCATGTATTGAGCTTAATCTTAATTTAATTTTAGCCATTGGGGCTAATCTTAAATCCAATAGGTCAATATAAGTACATGATATCAATCCACGATGAACAAATTGTAGATCAAAAAGTATATCAAGAATATTCAAATCTATGATTCGAGGAAAAACATTCAATTTACACTGATCAAAATATCTAAAAATAATGTCAATTACAAATCTTAAATTTAACTGACAATTGTTCAAAAGAAGCAAAGTTATTTTGAATAAATAAATCTTTAAAATTTTTCATACCAAGTCTGTACAACTCCTGGTTATTGGTGGGGCCTTGACAATGATTTTTTGCCTCCTCATTAGCAACCACAAAGGTCCCAGAATGATAATCCAGGAAATTATAGGCTAATAAACTTTATATCAGTGGAGGGAAACCAATGGAAAGGATACTTAGAGATAGGATTTATGCACATTTGTAAAGTCATGGTCAGGTTAGGGATATTTGTGACAGACAGAACATGGCCTATCAATTTCAAGTCTTTTGAGCAGGTGGCAAAGATGGTTGATAAGGCAATGTAGTAAGGCACTTGACAAGGTCCTCGATATGAGAGATCCATGGTGAATTGATAGTTCGGATACAAACATTTTCTGTCTTATCGCAGATAGATGGTAGTGGTGGAAGACTGTTATTCAGGCTGGGAGTTCCTTGAAGTTTATGAGCCTGGAACTTAGGAACTACTCCTGCAAATATGCCCCCTCGCCAATCAAGGTTACAAGAGAAATACAAAGATGGATCAAGTTGCGACCTCCAGAAGACAGACAAATCAGGACTAGATCACCCAAATCATCTAAAACTTCCAATTATGATTTTATAAATGGGCCTCATACCTTTTCAAACTGTAACTTTTTATCTTTAATATTATACCTAATTTTCTCTAAGATTAGATATGACATTACATCGTGTAACTACTGTGCATGAGTTGTTGTGAGTTCATCTTTCCATTTCATTAAACCTGCTTGTCTGGCTATCAACATGCTAAAAGATAAAACTTTCTCTTGAGGTACCGATAAAATTTTATCTGGTTCACGTGAAAAACCAAACAGTGCAGTTAAAGGACATGGGTCTCATTTAATCTTAAAAATTGTTGATAAAGAATGAAAATTATTCTGCCAATAACTTCCTAATTTAGGAGATTCCCAAAACATATAAATCAGCGAGGCTTCAAAAATTTTACACTTTTCAAAAAAATGGATCAACATCCATATAGAAACTGGATCATTTGAGTTTAGAGATGTGTGATAACCTTAATCTTAATTTAATCTTAGCCATTGGGGCTAATCTTAAATCCAATAGATCAGTATAAGTACATGATATTGTTAGAAATAGAAGTACCTTTAAAGAAATTGCTCGAGACAAAAATTGAGAACAAAGAACATTTATTTTACAACAATGCAAAGTTGGGTGCTTCCCCTTACCCTGGGAATACACACATATACTGGGGCTCACCCAACTTTTATACAGTTGATTTCAGTATAGGAATACCCTCCCCCTTACATTCTTCTGCCTCCTGCTGGAGAGGTTTGGCATTAGGCAATCCTGCCTGCCTACGTGCAATTTCAGTATACTTGGAGGACCAGGGGGTATCCTGTCGGTGTCCCTTCATGTTATTGTCCTTATTCACACCTTCCTGCTTCTCGGGGCTAGTCTCTTGATATGCAGAGTTGGCTCATCCTGTCTAGGGTTGGCTAATTTAATATGTATAAATCTGTGTAAGGTTAGCTAATTAGATATGTAGGACTTGGTACTTCTGTCCAGGGCTAGGAGACCCTTATCTGATCCAGACTACCTCAACTTCCTACATTCTATTGTTCCTTACCACTCCTTATCTTAGTCTTATGGTCTTGTCACAAAGACTAGAAGATTCTTATGTTAATCGTGCTGACTCTGCTTTCCTACATCCTAATCCCCAAATTCATCCTGTTTGTACTGGTTACAGTCATTAACTGATGTATGAATTTTAGTTTCCTTCATGTTCATAATTTTAGATCAGTTTTCCCATCTCTCACAATATCAATCCACGATGAACAAATTGTAGATCAAACAGTATATCAAGAATATTCAAATCTATGATTCGAGGAAAAACATTCAATTTACACTGATCAAAATATCTAAAAATAATGTCAATTACAAATCTTAAATTTAACTGACAATTGTTCAAAAGAAGCAAAGTTATTTTGAATAAATAAATCTTTAAAATTTTTCATACCAAGTCTGCACCAGTCCTTAAAGCCTTCATCTAATACTGAAGGCAGGAAAAGATGGTTATCTATAATGGAACTAGCCAGAGAAAAATTATTACCAGGATGGTCACCATTTTTAATTACAATGATTCGATGTATTAAGTTGATTAAAATGAATATTGCACCTGAATTTTTGTATCTTTTACAAGCCTTACAATTTTTATTCCTAAATCCTTTTTTAATTCATTAGATTCGGATATTTCTTCATAAATATGGCAGGTGTTATGGGGGATATTAGAATGGTTTTGAATAAATATGTCTTTAAAAGAGATAGATTGTGGGGGTTTAAGTATAGGTCACTTTACAAAAGACATTTCATTTAAAATGCAAGAGCTTTGCTGAAGCTAGACGTTGGCTTTGCAGAAGCAATGAAGAATGCTGATCTATTGTGTATGGGCAATAAAGTCCAGGCTCAGAAGTACTGATAAGATCTTTCAAAGATTGTGTTTGGAGCCTTGGGAGGGTTTTTTAGTTATTACAAGCAGAGAGAGGAAAAAAACAAACAGGATTTTTTTTCTCTCACAGAGAGAGAAAAAGAGAAGTCAGCTCTACAGTAGCAGTTGAGGCTGCAAAATGGCAAGCTGGCAGGCTGATTGAAATACCCTATTTTGAAGATGGGTTGTGAGTTCTGAGTTCAGCCTGTTCAAAACGCTTGTAGTCCTTTCAAGAGGAAATGGCTGGCTAGAGTGTTTCTCCTGAAATAAGGGAAGCAAAAGGAACTTGTGGTGACCTGCAGAAGAAGAGGTTATCATAAGGAAAACCCATGATGGACCAAGTTTCTTTGGCAAATCACTGAAGTGATTGACTGGAGGAAATCAGTTTGTGTGTGCGCAATGAGGAACAAATATCTCTCTGAACCCCTTCCTGAGTGGTAACTATTTAATTTTAAGCACCAGAATCTGGTGAAGATTCATAAATGTTAAATTCTGTGCACAGTATAAGAATTGCTTGATTCCGGTGAACTTGGAGAAGTGAGAAGTGAAAGATTGGACAGTGAAACAAAGAACTTAATTGAACATATATACATTACATACAGGTGCATTTAGAATTAGAAAGAGGTTAAGTTAATAGTAGTAATAAGTTAAAGTTTGATCTTGTTATGTTTAAAGATAATTAAAAGCAACTTTTGTTTAAGTGACCATTGTCTTGGTGAATTTCTATTGGTGCTGGGTTTTGGAGTCCTCTGGGCTCGTAACACAGGGAAAACAACCACGTATAAGTAAAGTCCATCTTCAGAAATCAATTAAGACTGGGGAATGTCACTTCCAAATTTTCTGTTTTATTATTGGGCGATTACTATTCGCAGTTTACTTTTATTATTAAAATTTGATAAATTAGAAAGTTGCCCTTCTTGGGCAGAAATGGAGCTGAACTTTTCTAAGTAATTGTCTATGTTGGCAATTTTAGGTTCCACTTTACCCTTTTCATTTTCTAAATTGACACATAATCCAGTAATGAGAATATGGGCTCAATTTAGGAAATTATTTGGTTATAACATGCCATCTCTAATTAGTTTGTCTCAGTCTTTTGTTGTTTCTTTTCTATCTGGGTAATTAACTTTGTTCTGTGGCACTCCCTCACTGTATTAACTACAGTAAAACCTCGTTAGAACGCGGTAGTTGGGTCCAAGATATCATACCGCGTTACGGCCGAGACGCAGAACAGATGCATATACGTCATGATTCAGGAAACAGGAGAACAGAATACTGGGACTCAAACTCAGACCTTTAAACTCCACATATTAACATACACATCTTGTAAATTAGTTATGGGTCCATTTTTGAGTTTGTGGCTCTTAGCCACTGTTAGCCTGGGATCTTAAAATCAATGTTTGGGGTCCACAGACACCCGCGCTATAAGCGATTCCGCAAATTAATAAATCGCATTCTAACGAGGTTGCACTGTTCTTTAATGGAGTTACACAGCATGATTTAACTCATCCATGCAGACCAAGGTGCCTACATGCGTTAGTTCCATTTCCCTCAAAATCATTCCTATCAATGTATTTCTCTAAAATGATCATATAAATATTTTAATTGCACCCATCTCTGAACCTGCTCTGGCAGCTCATTCTCTGACTGGAGGAAATCAGTTTGTGTGTGCGCAATGAGTGGTAACTATTTAATTTTAAGCACCAGAACCCCACCACTCTATGTGTTAAAATGGTGCCCTCAGGTCCTCTTTCATTATTTTATTTCTTTCCTTTTACCTATACCTTCTAGTTTTAGACATCCCCAAAAAGACTAACTTACCTATGCCCCTCATGATTTTATAGAACACCATAAGGTCACCCCTAATTCTCTTACGATTCAGGGTAAAAATCCCCAGCCTATCCAATAATTCAAAGCCTTCCAGTCCTGGTAACATCCAAATGAATCTTACCTGCATCCTTTCCAGCTTAATAACATCCTTCCTATAGCTAGGTGAGCAGAACTGCACACAATACCACAAGTGTGGACTCCTAGCATGTTGTACAGTTGAAGCAAAGTGAACTAAATTTTGTTCTAAGTGAATTGATCGATGAGGCAGGCATGTCAAATGTTTTCTTCACCACCCTGTCTATCGTCCTGTCACTTTCAAGGAACTATGTATCTGTATCCCTCTGTCTCTGTTCTGCAATATTTTCCTGGACCCTGCCATTTACTGTGCAAGTCCTGCTGTGGTTTAACTTATTCAATCAAATTGGGTACCTCTCTCTCTGGAGCTGATTATTTATTGTAAGCAAACCAATGCTCTATGTCAGGGGTGTCAAACTCAAATTCACGGAGGGCCAAAATTAAAAACTTGGACTAAGTCGAGCGCCGAACTAAATATTTATTGAAAATTTTCAACAACATCTGCATGTTTTCTCTTCTTTCAACATATGTAATGTTAAACTTTTTCTTATTAAAATAAATGTTTAATAATAGTTTTGGATAAACTCTTTCCAGAAGCATTAACAAATGAGAAATAAAATATTCAATAAATAATATTTCTCTATAGAGGATTTGTCAAATGTTGCTAGTGTGCTGTCGAATAGTAAAATCTGAGGGCTATTGAGAATGTGGGAGAATAACATGATTCCTGAAACAATCAAATGGGTGACTGATTGTGGGCATGAACTCTAGCAGGGTTATTTGCCATGCCCTTTTTTCATTGGTACAGATATCCTTTGATTTACACACTTTTCAAGTTTTATGCCTAATGAACTTGTATCCAGGTGCAGGACCATTTTTAACCAGGAATATATTTATCACTGTGACATGAAACTATTGGAAGATCGTTTTATCCTGAGATTAAAGTTCATAATACTTACTCAGGCCTGTGTGCGGGAGGGCGGGGTTTGCGGGTGATCAGGTTGGACAACGACAGTGCGGGGGCATCGGCTCTCGCTGCAGGGCGGCATCTCGGCGGATCCGCGGCCCCGTCACCGTGAGTCGCGGGTCGGCCTGTGGCAGGGAAGGGGAGTGGGCAACGGTCCTGGTGAGGTCAGGCCCCCCCTGAGTTTCTGCCGGACCCCCCTTGACCTGCTGAGTTTCTGCCGGACCCCCCCTTGACTTGCTGAGTTTCTGCCGGACCCCCCTTGACCTGCTGAGTTTCTCCCGGACCTCCCTTGATCTGCTGAGTTTCTCCCGGACCCCCTTTTCTTTCCGTGTCGGTGTCCCAGGACCTTTCCAGGGCAGTCTCCGCGCTCAGGACCGCGCTGGGATCCCGGTCAGCGGTGGAGAAGCAGGTGAGCGTGGCTAATCCTGATCCAGCCCACGCCACTCCCGAGATTGGCGGGGGGTTCCACCCTACCTGCCTGACCAGCCTCGCTCTCCACGTGTACTCCAGGCACCCGCCGCTGGTCCGATGGGAAGGCGCAGGGCGGCCGGCGCCCCCATCGCCTGGCAGGGAGCCCCAATCTTCCCTCCGGCGTCCCGACTCCATCTGCAGCTCCAAGAAACTCTGTGCCACTGGGGTTCCAGGCACTGGGAAGTGGCCTTGGCTTCCCCTGACACCAGCCAGGCCGGGCTGTGGTGGGGGGGTGGGCGGGGGGACACGACAGCGTGTTTATAAAACCACCCACCACTACTTTTCAAGGACCAGATTTTTCTCTCTCTCTCTCACCCTGGGACACAGTGGTGACTGTGCATGCGCAATACTGGCGCGGCGGCCAGCGGGCCACCTCTAATACATTTTTGATATGATCTTGCGGGCCAAATATAATTATATTTGGCCCGCGGGCCAGAGTATGACATGTGTGCTCTATGTGTTCAACATTACTCTATCTGAATCCTACTAGAAGTGTGAGAACAGTGATCCATAATTTTTTTAAATTTAGGGATACAGCATGGTATCCAACCCAAGAGCCCACTCTGCCCAAATACACCCATGTAAGCAATTAATCTATTAACCCTGGACATCTTTGGAATGTGTAGGAAACTGGAGCACCAGGAGGATATCCATGCAGACATTAGGAGAATGCACAAATTCCTGAATGACAGTGGCAGATTCGAACCCAGGTTACTAGGCCACTGTGATAGTGTTGACATCTAAAGTTACATCTTCTTTGGCTTATTTCTCGCTTTTGAGGGTACATATTTTAGAAACTACTTTCTTAAATATCAAATACAGGAAGAAAATCCCCATACATTTTGGAGGGTGAAAGGAGAAAACCATGCTGACACGGGGAGATCATGCAAATTCCCTACAGACAGCACCGGATTTGGCGCTGTAACGGCATTGTGCTAACCGCTATCCTAACCGTGCTGCTCAATATCTGAAACTAAAATGCATTCTACAGCAGAAAGTAATTAATATAATAGATTAATATGATTTCTTCATTAGTCAACTTGGAACCTTATTAGAATAAAGTTAAGGCCATTAATAAACACCAAATTATGTAGCACACAAGCATAAGAAAACACTAATTATTTTGAAAAATATATAAACCTTACTCATTTCAAAATAAGTGGATAACGATGCTTCTGTTTGTTCATCCTCCAGCATCACTAGAGCTTGAAAATGGATCTTCAATTTGAATATGTTGAAATTATCTTAAAGCCACAAGTTAGGGCTGATTACCTAACTGATTATCTCTTCATCACAGGCATAGCTCCAAGTCAAGAAACTCCATATCAGGCTTTCAATTACCCAAGATGTTTTGCAACTGAATAAGATGGCTAGTTTAATTGATCTGAGAAAAATACTCAGAATTACCGGTGAGGGACATTCTATCCATTGTATATATTTCCACAATCAGTGAGAATTGGTAAGAACATCTCCACAATCTCCATCAGTACCGGAGCACCACAGGGCTGCATCTTTAGTCCCCTGCTCTATCGACTTTACACCTATGACTGTGAGGCTCAGTTTGACAACACCATCTACAAATTCGCTAATGATACTATGGTATTGGATTGTATATGAGTCAGTCTACAGGAGGGAGATTGAAAACTTTGCTGAATGGTGCACCAACAACAACCATGCACTCAATGTCACCAAAACCAAGGAGCTGATTGTTGTCTTCAGTAAGGGAAGGCCATCAAAGAGTTAAAGAAAATAATAAGGAAATTTTTATGGAGAGGGGGAAACCGAGGATAGCACTAGATAAATTAACAGAATGGTATAAACAAGGAGGCTTACAATTGCCAAACTTCAAAAATTATTATAGAGCCGCACAATTAAGATACCTATCAGATTTTTATCAAACAAGGGAAAAACCAGACTGGACGAGATTAGAATTAGATAAAATAGGGGAAAAGATACCTGAACACATATTATATAAATGGGACGAAAAATTGGTACAACATAGAACTTCTCCAGTATTACATCATCTCCTCAATATTTGGAAGAAGATTCATGTAGAAAGAAATAAAACAAATGATCAATTACCAAAACTAATATTGACGCAAAATAAGCTACTCCCTTTTACAATAGACAACCTTTCCTTTAGAAAATGGGAAAAAAAAGGGATTAAAAGAATAGAAAATTGTTTTTCAGGAAGTAGATTCTTATCCTTTGAACAAATGAGAGATAAGTACAATATAACTGGAGATACAGCGCTGGCATATTACCAACTGAGATCCTACTTGAAAGATAAATTACGAAGCAATTTGAATTTACCAGAGGGAAGTAACCTTGAATATGTGATTACAGATACAATGTTAATCAAAAGATTTATAACAAATATGTATATTAAACTGCAAGAAAAGGAGAATGAGGAAACAAATGGTAAAACTAAACAAAAATGGGAACAAGATTTAAATATAAAGATAAAAAAGGAAACATGGGAGAAATTATGTTCTGGAACGATGAGAAATACAATAAATACGAGGCTACGTATGATACAATATAATTGGTTACACAGACTATACATTACACTGCAAAAGTTAAATAAATGGGACCCAACAGTATCTGATAGATGTTTTCGATGTAAAAAAGAAATGGGAACAACAATTCATGCAATCTGGACAGGTGAGAGAGTAGAAAAATTTTGGGATGATCTCAATCAGATATTAAATAAAATAACAGAAAACAATATACCAAAGAATCCAGAGATCTTTCTCCTAAGTAACATAAAAAACAAAGAATTTGGAATTGATTTGGAGGATGCACAAAAATGATTTGTTAAGATAGCCCTAGCCGTAGCAAAAAAATGTATTATGTCAACCTGGAAATTGGAAGATAATTTGAAAATACAACAATGGTATATAGAAATGAATAAATGTATTCCATTAGAAAAAATAACATATAGTTTAAGAAATAATATTGAAATATTCGAACAAGTATGGGAGCCTTACATTAAATACAATAGCGAAAACCTACCGGGAATAAACATTACCTAAGTTGATGGAAGGAGAAGGAAAGAAAAGAATGGGCTCAGTAGAATTTCTGGTGTATTTTTGTTGAATGACAACATTGTCTGACTGGCTTAATGCAACCTAGATTGTATACCTAAAATGGATGAGGGGGGGGTGGGGGGGTGGCTTGGGAGGAGGGAGGGGGGGGGAGAAAAAGACACTGTATATGTGTGAAAAAGAAAAAGTGTATATCATGGCTAGCGTGATTTATGGTGTGAAAAATAAAAAATTTTAAAAAAAAAGTAAGGGAAGGCCAAAAGTATACAGTCCAGTGATCATTGGGGGATCAGAGGTGGAGAAGGTAAGGGAGTCACTATCTCGGAGGATCTTTCCTGGACCCAACACACTAAAGGCATCATGAAGAAAGCACGTCAGCACCTCTGTGTCCTCATGGGTTTGTGGAGGATTGGAATGACATTAGAAACCCTGGCAAATTGTGGTGGAAAGTGTGCTGACCGGCTGCATCACAGTGTGGTATGGGGACACCAATACTCTTGAGCATAATGCCCTGCAAAAGCTAGTGGACCAAGCCCAGGACATTACAGGCAAAACCCTTCCCACCATCAAGAACATCTACAGGGAATGCTGCCATCGGACAGCAGCAGCAATCATTAAAGACCCACACCACCCAGCACATGCTCTATTCTTGCTGCTACCATCAGGAAAGATGGTAGCAAGTCTCGCACCACCAGGTTCAAGAACATCTGATACCAGGAAATCATCCCTGCCCTGAGCTATGCATGATATAACAAACTTGACCATTTAGCTTATTATCCTCCACTTAAATACTCCCATGGCATTTCTTTAAAAATTTGAAGTACAAATTGCGATAGAAAAACACTTAACAATAAATCATTAAAAGTCAATGTGTACCCATAAAGATATATGATGTGTAGGTAGGACATTTCCCACAGAGGATGTTCAGGAGCTATATTTTCAATCTGAGTTAAAGGAGCCAAAGCCACACTAAAATGCAAGTCAAGGATCCTTAATTTAACTTCCAAGCTCTTTAATTGAACAAAAATATCTGTGACAAACTAATGATTTAAATTGCTACTTAAGTTATACTTTTAATTTTCAGTTCTAAAGTTTTAATAAAACCAAAAACATTTCACTTCACAATCACCCTTGGAGAGTACCTGTGGTCTGAGAGGCAAATGGATAGAGATCTGCATGGTAACAGTTATTGGCCAATGTTAAAATCCGCTCTTTACCTTTCTGGTGGCCACCTGTTATTTTGAGTAAATCGGTCCCATTTTCCAAGTAGCCAGCTGGAATGTTCACGTGAGCTTCAGTATGATGGTGGCTGAATGGGAATGGAATAAGTTTAATGTTTCGAACCTTTCTGCATTTATGTGTCCCAGCTTTGTCTAATAGACAATATTAAACTATTATTAATTCTTCATGGATTACTTTAGTGCAATATATAGGAAAATATATGTAATCCGTTTTGGTTTTCAATTCAAATTGCATCATGATTATTTTGGAAAATGAACTAATTAAAGCTAGTAATTTTTTTGCTTTCATTTGATAACCAGCTGCGTTGACATAAAAGACAAATGGGTTCATTAATATCCTTCATTGAAGGGCATCTAACATCCATATTCAGTCTAAAATAATGAGAGAAATGTAATATCCAAGAGTGAGAGGGGGGGGGGGGGTCAAGCTGGTAAAGTGGACAGTAACTGACTGCATCACAGTCTGGTATGGGGCCACCAATACCCCCAAGCGTAAAGCCCTGTAAAAGGTAGTGGACACAGCCCAAGATGTCACAGGCTTCCCACCATCGAGAACATCTACAGGGAATGCTGCTTTTGTAGAGCAGCAGCAATCATCAAGAATCCACACCACCCAGCACCCACTCTGTTCTCACTGCGACCATCAGGAAAGAGGTGTCGGTGCCACAAAACTCCCACCACCAGGTTCAGGAACAGCTGCTACCCCTCCACCATCAGACTCTTCAACAATAAACCCAATCAGGGATTCATTTAAGGACTCTTACTTGTGAACTTTATTGATTTTTTTCTCTCTCTGCATTGTACAGTCAGATTGTTTACATTTCTTTATTTGTTTTCATGTGTTTGTTATGGACAGATTTTTTTTGCATTGCCAATAAGTGGTAATTCTGCCTCACCCACAGGAAAAAGAATCTCAGGGTTGTATGTGATTCATTATCTACTTTGACAATAAATCTGAAATCTGAATATAACTGGAAGCCAAACCATTTACCTAAAGATTGAATGTGTTGGGTCTGGGTGAGTGACCCTGTTCAGTGGAGTCATGTTTCAAATTTCAGTATGTTAGAGCTACGTTAACATTTGTTTTGTGATTTATTTATGGGTTTTTGGATTTCTCAGTTTTCCTAGATCTTGCCAAGGGAAGCAAAATGAGCGTACAGTGGCAATTCAGAAGGCTGAACTTATGAAATGGAAATAATAAGTATTCAAATATTACAGTTGCTTCCTTGATTTGTTCTTAGTTCTTTTGCTGAGAAGGTCATTGAAAACTTCGGAAACTAATTTTCAAACTTTGGAGGTTACTTTTGGAGTCCACAAATTTGGACCTCTGATCCATGAGTCATCATGGGTGCTGTAGATACTGCGTTACTCTGGAGTTCGGATGAAAACCAAGTCGAAAGACAATGGAAGCAGCAACGGCAGAAGGAGAAACCATAAAAATAATGTCAGGCTACTTTTCACACATCCTCAGCTTAATCGGAAAGAGTAAGGCCAGTGAACGATGAAGAGGTCAATTATGGTGTTTTAAGGCAGAGAAAAGAACACAAGGATACAAGAAAACCAAAGGAGGATTAGGCTACCAACCCCCAAGCATGCTTCATCATTCAATCTGATCATGGCTAATCTATGCTGATATCAACTCGTCTTCTGAGAATCTTCAATTCCTCAATCTTTCAACTATCTAACCTCTCTCCAACTTAGATATATGTAATGATCTTGCTTCCACCACCCTCAGAAACAAAAATTCCAGAGAATTATCACCCTCTGAGAGAAGAATTTTCTATGCTTCTTCAACAAGTTCAAGTGGGATTCTAGATTCTTAAGGAGTCTCTGGGTTTTGCATCAAGTGGCGCTGATGTTCACACCATGCTGGAACAAGATTCTATGGTCATGTTTATACCAATAGAGAGTCACCAACACAACCCTCTGTCCAAGGCTATACCAGAGATTCCAGAGATGGTAGGAGTTAGCTGTGGTGCACAGTGTTGAGTGGGAAGGCACTGTCAGTGCCAAGGGGGGCATCCACGGGCATTGCTCCCCATGCGAGGTTCTGTACCCCCCCCATACAATCGTGGCCATCACTTGCCGTCAGACATTGCCCCACCCCCTCTGGCATCACCAGTGTGTGTCAAGTGTAACTAGCATCTAGCTTGACGCATGCTAGCGACTCTCCACCTGCTGCCAGCTGCGTCACTAGCATGCGTCAAGCTTGATGCAATAAAAGCATCACTCTCATCTCCTACGCCGAAGAGATGTATTCTTATTCTCTGCTTTAAAAACACTATATACCAGGAATGACCACATCATCCACTCCTGATCCACTCTTTCCTTAAGGCTGAGAATGTGTGGAAAAATAGCCTCTCATTATTTTTATAATTTCTATTTCTGCATTGAGTTACCAGACCAGTAACTAGCATATTTAGACCTACAATCCAGACATTATAGTTCAAGCCTTACCATGACAGCAGTGGAATTTAAATTCCTATTGTATTAGAACCCAACTGCACCTGTTCAAGGGGAGAGCAGCCCATGGGATATGAAGCAGCACTTGTGATCCTGAATGTGGTTGTGGTTTGAGAAATAGATGCTAGCTTCCCTTTCATGTACCCTTTTGACTGGTGATCTGGTGACCTTACCACATGCTCTGCAGATCCCTGCGGCAAAGAAAGGCTAAACTTTATTTTGCAGGTAAATTTAAAATGTTGAGTGAATATTTACATTCTTCCAAATCTAAAGGAATATTCAAATGAACTATGGAAGAGAAGAATTACAGCATTTTATATACTCCTATTTCAAACTAGGTAGACCTGTCTTAAAAATATCAGAGCTCAAAATAACTTAAACTGGTTGCTGCCACTCCCTCTATTGGCAATTGGTCAGGAAATGTGATAAGGATGCAATAATACAGGTGAATGAACTGAAAAGCACTTGGAAACCTCCTTCACTTCAGGGTTTCCTGCATGTCACAGGTTTTCAGCTCATCTAAAAGCTATCATTCTTCAGAGGAACATGGAACAACCAAAAAAAAAGCCCAGTTAGAAAACATATTTTAAATCCATTGAAGCTATGTTTAAGGTCACAAGGAAGATTATAACAGATGCAAATTGGTATCCAGCAATGCTTTCTGTTTTGTATCCAACAATTTTTATTTATAAACGTCCCATAAAACATTCCAGTGTGATTCACAGAAGCAATATTAAGAAAAATTCTGCACCGAGTTCTGAAAGGTGTAAAGGAGAAGGAAGTTCAAGAAGCATGACAGAGAAAAGGAGGAAAGAGCAATAGCGATATGAAGCCATGAGGAGAAGGGATTCCAAGACTTAAGCCTTGGCAGATGAAGGTATGGAAATGACAAAGAGAAAAAAAAGAGGGGATAAATAAATTTGAAAGCCAGGATGAGAATTTAAGAATGGGACATTATTTAACTGGCAGCCAGTATTGTTCAGACACACAGGGTTGATGGAGCTTCAAGCAAATGAAGACTAGGGATACTGAGTTTGGATGACCTTAAATTTATAAGGGAGGGAGATGAGGGAATGTAAATTCCCCGACAGATCCTCGTCTCCCTCCTCCCCCAACTTCTACTTTTTTATTCAGGTGTCTACCTCTTTGTCCATATTCCCAAGGAAGGCCTCAGGCCTGTCGGACTCTGGCTTTACCCTACCCTTAATTTAGTCTATGTGTCATCTGAGTCCAGCGTGTTCGTTAAATGAAGTGATAGGAGAAGGTATTCGGTTCAACAATCAGTTTATAGTCACGTGATGGAGTAGTGGCCGGACGGTGAACTCCAGCCCTCTCCAGAAAAGTCGGGAAAAACAAAGGAATACACAAGGGCACAGAAATAAAAGTTACAGAAAAGTGAGTATAAAGGTGGAAAGAAGATGGCGACAAAAAAAGAAAAATCGAAAGCAACGGTAAGAAGAGAGGAAGAGAAGACAAAGGAGGAAAAAGGTGAAGGCCTTACCTGTCCGAAGAGGCCCGCTGCGGAGAGAGAAACCTGCTCCCTCAGGTCGGTAAATAATGGACTACAAAAATGGCTCGCTGAGCCAAGTAAAAGTGCGCAACCGCGCATGCGTGACTCCTCGCGCATGCGCGATGCGCATGAAAAAAAACACACCGACGGGCGGGGGGACCAGCTGGGGAGTCGATCTCCACAGCCGGCAACGACAGCTGCAGAACACCTGCAGCAAGAAGAGACCACAGAAGACAATGGAAACAAGAAAGAAGAGAAGGAAAGGGCAACAAAGAAACAACAGATGGCCAACCCAGAGGAAGAAGAAGAGGAAGAGGAAGAGTACAGTGAAATAGAAGAAGAAAAGAAAGGCAAGATAAAGAAGGTACTTTCTCTTATTAAAGGATACATGGAGTCATTTAAAGAATGGCAAACACAGGAATTTAATGATTTAAGAAAAAGAATAAACAACACAGAAGAGAAAATGAATAAAATAGAGATGACCTTAACAGAAATGGGAAAGAAAATGGACAAGATGGAAGAGCGGGCAGTAGCAGCAGAAATGGAGGTAGAAGACTTAGAAAAGAAATTGGAGGAATCTAATAAAAAAACTAAAGAGACACAAGAACTACTAGCTCAAAAAATAGATACAATGGAAAATTATAACAGAAGAAATAACATAAAGATAGTGGGCCTTAAGGAAGATGAAGAAGGCAAGAATATGAGGGAGTTTATAAAAGAGTGGATCCCTAAGACCCTAGGATGTCCAGAACTACAGCAAGAAATGGAAATAGAAAGGGCACATAGAGTATTGGCCTCTAAACCACAACCACAACAAAAACCAAGATCTATTGTAGTAAAATTCCTAAGATATACTACAAGAGAAAAGGTACTGGAGAAGACAATGGAAAAAGTAAGAGAGGGCAACAAACCACTGGAGTATAAAGGGCAAAAAATCTTCATTTATCCAGATATAAGTTTTGAACTCCTAAAGAAGAGAAAAGAGTTCAATACAGCAAAGGCGATTTTATGGAAGAAAGGGTATAAATTTATACTAAAGCATCCAGCGGTATTGAAAATATTTATTCCAGGACAACAAAACAGACTATTCTCGGATCCAGAAGAAGCACGAAAATTTGCAGAACAATTACAAAAATAGACTGAGGGAGGAAGACGGGTAATGAGAGTAAAAATGATCACGATTGATATGTATGTGGGTAAAGACAAAAATAGACTGAGGGATGAAGACGGGTAATGAGAGTAAAAATGATCACGATTGATATGTATGCGGGTAAAGAGGTATAAGAGTGAATAGAGACAATGTGCATACGTGAATGTATCTGTACTTAGAGGAAAATATAGATAGTATAGACAAGAATTAATAAGGGAAGGTAATGGAATAGAGAGAATAAGGAGGGAATTAAAAGAGTGACCTTTGTGACATATGAAAAGTGAAATCTTTTCTGGGGGGGCGGGGTGGGGGGAAATAGCGGTCACTGCAAAATCAGTTGACGCTTGCGAGTGGATTCGCAAATCCAAATGGAGAGGGGAGATGTGGTTGTCCGACAAGGGATAAAGGACAACTCAGGAGGGGAAGGGGAGATTGGGGATATATAAGATAGAAATAGGAGAATAAGGAAAATGTTGGATGTTGTAGGAATGTTGTCTTATAAAGAGTTGAAAATAAGAAAACAGAAATGGAAAAGGAGGAAAGGTAATGATGGAAAAACGGAAAGAGAAGATAAACAAAATATAAAAGGGCTACGCTGAACTATATGACTTTAAATATTAATGGAATACATAACCAAATTAAAAGGAAGAAACTACTAAATTTAAATGAATAAATGTATTCCATTAGAAAAAATAACATATAGGTTAAGAAATAATATTGAAATATTCGAACAAGTATGGGACCCTTACATTAAATACAATAGCGAAAACCTACCTGGGACAAACATTACCTAAGTTGATGGAAGGAGAAGGAAAGAAAAGAATGGACTCAGAATTTCTGGTGTATTTTTGTTGAATGACAACATTGTCTGACTGGCTTAATGCAACCTAGATTGTATACCTAAAATGGATGAGAGGGGGGGTGGGGGGGTGGCTTGCGAGGAGGGAGGGGGTGGAGAAAAAGTCACTGTATATGTGTGAAAAAGAAATAGTGTATATCATGGCTAATTTGATTTATGGTGTGAAAAATAAAAAATTTAAAAAAAACCCAAAAAAAACACAATCAGTTTATTACACAGCACAAGAATAAAGCTTAACAGAGCTCTGGTTCAGTCGTTAGTTCATAGGTCACCTGCACAGTGAGCTATTCCCCAAGACTGACCTCTACTCTCCAGTCTTTACAGTTTATATAGCTCAACCTTATCATGCAGAACAAAAGTTGGCTTTCTTTGCTAGATTTCTTGCATAAGATTTATCACAAGTAATTTCTTGCTCTGCAGATATCTGGGGTGTAGAGCTCCCATCTTAATCCTCAAGGCCAGAATATCCTGTTGTTTTGATCAGAAATCAATTCATACCCCAGATATTTCTAATTATTTCTTTGTTCTCATCTGGCCATATTCTTCTGTTCTACTCAACACCTCCTTCTGTCTTAGCCTTCTTACTGAGTTAGTTTCCATTCTCTTTGTTTCTGACAGTCTCTGTCAGGATTCTCTTTGTTCTTGTCTGGCCATCGTCTCCTGTGCTAATCAACACCTCCTTTTGCCTTAACATTCCTACTAAATTGTTTCATACATATACTCTCTTTTGTATTTTGGGAGCAGGCAATTCTAAACCTACTGTAATCAGCCAACTTTGCTATATACTGTGGCTGCCCCTTACGTACATTACTCTTTCCCTTCACCATGAGGTAAATATTAAATTGTTACATAGTACTGGATTCATGTATACAAACTGAATAGTACATAAGCATATATTCTACATATTTTCTTTTTTTTTTTTTTTTAATTTTTTATTTTTCACACCATAAATCACAATAGCCATGATATACACTTTTTCTTTTCCACACATTTACAGTGACTTTTTCTCCCTCCCCCCTCCCTCCTCCCAAGCCACCCCCCCATCCCCCCCCCTCTCATCCATTTTAGTTATACAATCTAGGTTGCATTAATTCAGTTAGACAATGTTGTCATTCAACAAAAATACACCAGAAATTCTACTGAGTCCATTCTTTTCTTCTCTTCTCCTTCCATCAACTTAGGTAATGTTTGTTCCCGGTAGGTTTTCGCTATTGTATTTAATGTAAGGCTCCCATACTTGTTCGAATATTTCAATATTATTTCTTAAACTATATGTTATTTTTTCTAATGGAATACATTTATTCATTTCTATATACCATTGTTGTATTTTCAAATTATCTTCCAATTTCCAGATTTTTTCCTTTTTCAGTAAATTTAGTAGTTTCTTCCTTTTAATTTGGTTATGTATTCCATTAATATTTAGAGTCATATAGTTCAGCGTAGCCATTTTATATTTTGTTTATCTTCTCTTTCCGTTTTTCCATCATTACCTTTCCTCCTTTTCCATTTCTGTTTTCTTATTTTCAACTCTTTACCAGACAACATTCCTACAACATCCAACATTTTCCTTATTCTCCTATTTCTATCTTCTTTATCCCCAATCTCCCCTTCCCCTCCTGAGTTGCCCTTTATCCCTTGTCGGACAACCACATCTCCCCTCTCCATTTGGATTTGCGAATCCACTCGCAAGCGTCAACTGATTTTGCAGTGACCGCTCTTTTCCCCCCACCCAGCCCCCCCCAGAAAAGATTTCGTTTTTTATATGTCACAAAGGTCACTCTTTTAGTTCCCTCCTTATTCTCTCTATTCCATTACCTTCCCTTATTAATTCTTGTCTATACTTTCTATGTTTTCCTCTAATTACAGATACTTTCACATATGCCCATTGTCTCTATTCACTCTTATACCTCTTTACCCGCATACATATCAATCGTGGTCATTTTTACCCTCCTTACCCGTCTTCATCCCTCAGTCTATTTTTGTCTTTACCCACATACATATCAATCGTGATAATTTTTGCTCTCATTACCCGTCTTCATCCCTCAGTCTATTTTTGTAATTGTTCTGCAAATTTTCGTGCTTCTTCTGGATCCGAGAATAGTCTGTTTTGTTGTCCTGGAATAAATATTTTCAATACCGCAGGATGCTTCAGTGTAAATTTATATCCTTTCTTCCATAAAATCGCTTTTGCTGCATTGAACTCTTTTCTCTTCTTTAGGAGTTCAAAGCTTATATCTGGATAAATGAAGATTTTTTGCCCTTTATACTCCAGTGGTTTGTTGCCCTCTCTTACTTTTTCCATTGTCTTCTCCAATACCTTTTCTCTTGTAGTATATCTTAGGAATTTTACTACAATAGATCTTGGTTTTTGTTGTGGTTGTGGTTTAGGGGCCAATGCTCTATGTGCCCTTTCTATTTCCATTTCTTGCTGTAGTTCTGGACATCCTAGGGCCTTAGGGATCCATTCTTTTATAAACTCCCTCATATTCTTGCCTTCTACATCTTCCTTAAGGCCCACTATCTTTATGTTATTTCTTCTGTTATAATTTTCCATTATATCTATTTTTTGGGCTAGTAATTCTTGTGTCTCTTTAGTTTTTTTATTAGATTCCTCCAATTTCTTTTTTAAGTCTTCTACCTCCATTTCTGCTGCTATTGCCCGTTCTTCCATCTTGTCCATTTTTTTCCCCATTTCTGTTAAGGTCATATCCATTTTATTTATTTTCTTTTCTGTGTTGTTTATTCTTCTTCTTAAATCATTGAATTCCTGTGTTTGCCATTCTTTAAATGACTCCATGTATCCTCTAACAAGAGCAAGTACCTCCTTTACCTTGCCTATCTTTTCTTCTTCTATTTCCCTGTACTCTTCCTCTTCCTCTTCTTCTTCCTCTAGGTTGACCATCTGTTGTTTCTTTGGTGCCCTTTCCTTCTCTTCTTTCTTGTTTCTATTGTCTTCTGTGGTCTCTTCTTGCTGCAGGTGTTCTGCAGCTGTCGTTGCCGGCTGTGGAGATCGACTCCCCAGCTGGTCCCCCCTCCCGTCGGTGTGTTTTTTTTCATTCGCATCGCGCATGCGCGATACTTCGCGCATGCGCGGTTGCGCACTTTTACTCGGCTCTGTGAGCCATTGTTGTAGTTCTCTTTCTACCGACCTGAGGTAGTGGGGTCTTCTTTCCACAGCGGGCCTCTTCGGACAGGTAAGGCCTTCACCTTTTTCCTCCGTTGTCTTCTCTTCCTCTCTTCTTTCCGTTGATTTTGATTTTTCTCCTTTTGTCTCCATCTTCTTTCCACCTTTATATTCACTTTTCTTTAACTTGTATTTCTGTGCCTTTGTATTTTCTCGTTTTTCCCGACTTTTCTGGAGAGGGCTGGAGTTCACCGTCCGGCCACTACTCCATCACGTGACTCCTCCCCTTCTACATATTTTCTATGATTAATTAACCCCTATATTCCAACAGGCCCAAACCATTGACTTCCTGTGGATGCTGCATGACCTCCAGCACTCTTGTGTATTGCCCATATCTAAGAATCACATGCTGCTTTATATTTGTAAGATAACAATTCAGGGTTCCTTTATGAACGTAAATACAAATTTTTGTTTGCCTGTAAAGGCACAGAAAGAGGCACCATTAGTTCAGAGCCCCAACCAAGAAGAGAAGGAGAAGCAAAAGAGTTCCTTCAGAGACATGAGATCCCACTTGCTCCTCCAAAGACCCCAATGTGCACTAGTAACTTCTGTATCTGTACAGCTTCCTGCCTGTTCCAGTAGTAAATCCAAACACTAGGCATCCAAGAAACTCTCGTTGGCCCCTGATTCCAGCTCCCTGATACAATTCTGAAGCTGTTAGTACCCGAGGCCTTTTGGGAGCCCTGCTCACCATTGGCATCTTCCTGGTCCCGATACCTAGTTCCCTTGAGCCAGACTCCAGCAGCCCACAGGTTAACCTCAGCCTGGTGTGGGCCATGTGGCAGCTGAGTTCTTAGATGGTCTCCAAACTATTTGGATCCTCTCACAAGTTTGACTGCTCAGTGTGTTCTCTGGCTATGATGTCCTGTGTCAGTTTGCTACTCCTCTGAATCCTGCAAACCTCGTGGTCTGGCCACCAAGCATGGGAGCTGCCACCTTGAGCATGGACGACCCTTGGTCCTCCAATCTTTAAAAAAAATCTGCCGGCACCTTCTACAGTACAGGAGAATCGGTGTAACAACCAGGCAGTAGGGCCTTGCAGACGATGCTTCTCTGCTCTCCACTGCTTCTAGGTCCTCATGAGAGTCAGCACTGTGTTACCACAGCTGCAGTAGCACTACAACCTGAATAACATGACAAAAAAAATCCTTATTTTACAGGATTCACCATGGTATTATGTAATTATATGTTGCATCTAAATATGACTCACAAGATACAAAAAGAAGCCTTTTTAAGAATAGACAGGATTACCTGCTAATTTCCCCCCATTTATTACCAATGGTGTTGATGTCAGTGCTGCGGAATTGCTCAGCAAAAGGCTCCTTCCATCCTACAAATTTGGACAAGGTGTAGTACCTGTTTAGCCTCCCAATCAGAGTCACATGAAGCCATGGATTACAAATGGTGGATGAGTTTTATAATCAAATTTTACAAATTGGAATTTATGGTTGTAAAACTAAAACCGCTGGGCAGATGAATCTGCTGATCAATGGCCAGGGTGACCATTCCAGTGTGGACACTGCCACTGAAGAAGGCAATGGGAAATCACTTCAGTATTTTTCCCTTGTACAATCATGAACTCAACATTGACTGCAGCCTCAGCTCAAAGAAAGAGCCTTCACCGGACGAGAACAGGAGGCAACACTACAATTCGGAGGATTAGAGATTGTGACGGATGGCGAGACATGATTGCCCACACCAAACAGCAAGGCACCTGAATGATGAATGAAGTCTCACAAGGTGTTTGTTTTTAATTTTCAACCAGGAATTAGAATTCCTGATCTAAAGTGAAGATGTAAATTATAGCATACTTCTACATTTTTATAACTAAAATTTACTGTGGTGGCTTTATTTTGATAAGGGGACAGGATGGCTGTTACTTGGTGCAGTTATCGGTAATGCAGGGTAAAAACATGGTACACCTACATTATGGAAGTAAGGGTATCTTGTTTTTAATAATTCATTAATTCAATATGGATTATTGAATCCATAATTATTGAAAAAAATTCTCTCCTTATTTCCACATCATTTATAAATAAGAGTATAAACAGACAGCAGTTCTATCTATCAAAGTGGATCAAAGTGAAGATTAAAGATGTTATTAAAATCTACACTACACCAAAAAAACTGCGAGGCCCATTCTGGGTAAAAAGAAAGTCGCTCTTAGCAAATAGATCTAGATTTCAGTGTAATGTTCATTAATAATAGATGAAAAAATGTTTTTACAATTGATGAACTGCAGAGGGCATCAATTGCACATTAAATAAATTCTTGCTCAGACCTGAAACGGTATGTACTGTATCTTTAGCCGCTTTCAGGTGCATCCTCCACCTTGAGGGTGGCTGCAGGAGCGGATCCCCAGCCTGAAGACTCACCTTTCAGGAGGGAGCCCTAAAAAGGCTGCTACAGCCCACCTGAAAGGGCCTGTTTTTCCAGAGGCGCCTCGTAGCGCTTCCGCATCTGAAGGAGGTGGGATGACTGGTTCCTCCCGTCATAAATATGCGGCTCAGCAATGGCCATCTTCCCTACCCATAATCCCCCACACAGGTGGAACTGTTCTGTGTTTCCCACACAGTTCCAGCTTCGTAGGGTTTACGGGTAGGGAAGACCCCCATTACTATGTCGCATTTTGAACAGCAGAGAGCGGCCCCGGTGCAGGAGCAGCAAGCCAGGCTGTGACAGCCCATACTGGCTGCCCCTGCCCCGACATCCCCTGCTGGCCGCCCCTACCCCAACGTTCCCCTGCTGGCTGCCCGTGACCTGATGTCCCCCACCAGCTGTCCCCGCCCCGCTGCCTGAAGCCCCCCTCTGAGGCGCACTTTCTAACCCTCCTCCGGAAGGGATAATTACCAGAGCAATGAAGTCCCCCTAGGCACCTGAAAACAGCTGCCTGAAAGCAGCTGCTAGGGGGTGGGTTGATGACACTCTCAGCTGGCGACCCAACTCCCTGCTGCCTGACAACTCCCCGCCATACGACTACGACCTGATAGCCCCCCTCCCCATTGGCCAACAGCCACCCCCGCCCCGCTGCCCAACAGCCGCCCCTCTCCCCGCTGCTCAACAGCCCCGCTGCCTGACAGATCCTGCCTTACTGGGGAGGGGAGGTCGGTGGTACGTCAGGGCAGGGGTGGCCGGTGGGGGACAGGGGCAGGGGTGGCCGGCGGGGATCGTCGAGGCAGGGGCAGCCGGCAGGGATGTCGGGGCAGGGGCGGTGTGGGGGGGGGGGGCTGTCAGGCAGCGGGGAGGGGTGCTGTCGGGCAGTGGGCAAGGAGTCTGTCAGGTCGTGTGCCGGGGTGAGTGTCAGGCAGCAGGGAGTTGGGTCGTCAGCCCGCCCCTTAGCAGTCACTTTCAGGCAGCTGCATTCAGGTGCCTAGGGGTCTTCAGTGCTCTGGCGATTATCCCTTCCGGAGGAGGGTTCGAAAGTGCACCTCCTGCTCTTTCAGGTGGGTACCCCGAGAGCCACTTAGGGGTAGAATATGTAGCTTTACATTGGGGTATTTTGGCCACCTGAAAGAGCCTATTATGGGCACTGCTACATCTGGGTTCCTCCAGCATTTCTGAGTTTGTACTATATAATCACAGCATCTGCAGACTTTCGTGTTTCACTCCTGCTTAGTGAATTTCATTTTGTACTGTACTGTCTGCTAATGTAGGGCAAAACTTGCTTCTTCAGCCATTCTTTGTTTATATCCCAAACCACTGTGGGTAAACCATTGTATTCACAGTTTTGGAGACTTATTAGCCAAAAGATGAACTTTGATATCATTTCTGCTCCACCATCATTATAATCAACTCATATCTCCATATTTTCTCTGCTGTTAATGCTTTTCCTCCCCTTTTGTTGGAATGCCTCCTTCCTTTCACCCATAAACATGAATTAATCCAAGAAATCTATTCACACCACTCCCTGTTCATCTATGAAGCCTGCATTTACTGACCTTAATGTAAGGTGTTGGAGCATGAATTATAATCCTTTTCATGTTTATATTTGTATGTGTAATTTGTGAAAACTTCAGATTTATCACGTAATAAACAAGCTTACTGGCTACAACATTACTATGGATAATATCAAATTGAAGTTGTAAAACTACAATGTAAAGTCAGTAAAGTCTTTGTATGCCAAAGTCCAAGCCAAGTCTTATGAGTTGGGGCATGAGGGCGTATGAATGAATTGAACTGAAAGCAAAATAGGAAGAAATGAAACATGGAGATAACACAGGAGACTACAGATGTTGGAATCTGAAGCCAAACACAATCTCCTGGAGGAGTATCAGTGGGAGAAAATGGTTGATGATTGGAGTTGAAACTCCTCATCAGGATTGAGGAAAGTTAGTGTAGGAGCAGTGCAAAGAGGACAGGGTGTGACAGGCCCACATTGGATTAGTGAACCAGGCAGAGTGGCAAATGCCAGACAAAGGGAGAGAGAGGTAAGAAAAATAAAAGGGACAGTGGAGGATGATGAGTCACACAGGGTGGAGTGGGTGATTAGAAGACAAAGGCTGCCAGTCTTGGAATCTGAGAAGGTGAGAAAGAAAAACCTGACAGAACCAGGGTGGGGGGGAAGAGAGTGGAGACAGAAGGTGGTTTCTAACTGCCTTGTAAAATTAGGTTAACCAGGCAATTTGCCCGGTTAGTGCCCCACTCATAAAGCAGCTTGAAAGGGTCCGACCCGGTCAGCATTGTCCAAAGCCAACCGGGTCCCTGCCCTACCTTGGAGGTAGTCAGGGAACCCAGTTAAACTTACCCAGGATTCGTTGACTGGCGGCTTTGACAGCAAAATGGCTTAAGTGCTGGTGTCACAGAGAAACCCTGTCTGAAGTGTCTGCGGTGATCGGGAGGAGAGAGGGGTCACTGCCATGGCCTGGGGTGGAGGTGTGGGAGAGAGAGGTTGCTGCCATGGGAGGAAGAGGTCGCTGCCGCGGGGGAAAGAGGAGAGAGGTCGTTGCCGCGGGGGAGAGAGAGAGGGGTCAGCTGCCGGGGGGAGAGAGGAGAGGGGTCACTGCTGCGGGGGAGAGAGGAGAGGGTCAGCTGCCGCGGGGGCAGAGGGGTCAGCTGCCGTGGGTCGGGGTGGAGCAGGATTGACAGTGGGAGGGAGACAGGGTAGACTAGTTTGCGTGATGCATCACTTGCCGCGTCATCGCAGGGGCGGAATCCCCCTTAAATCACCGGTTGGCGATTTACTGGGGCTATCCCCCCTCAGCTTAAAAGGTGCTGGAGGCACCTTTGCTCCACTAATCACACCTGGGTCCCAGTAGGGCTATCCCAGTGCTGCAGCTTAAAAGCATCTAGTGGCAGTGGGGAGATGAGGGATTGTATCCAGGGAGGAAGGGGGAATGAGTGGGGCTCTGGAGTATCCATTGTATCCTGTCACAAAGTGAAGGGACCTTGACAGATAACTGAAATCATGGGACAAATACTAATTTTTAATAAAGTAGTGTTGAGATATTAAGCCAGTCAATCAAAAATTCCATGTGTGTAGTTGTAAGTGACATTAAAATGTTTCTTTAAAATCCAGCAACTCTCTGTTGGTGGCCTTAAATGGTATTCAGAGAGTAGGTAGCAAGATGTTTTGCTAACTACCAAGGTCAATGTTCTTCATTCAAAAAAAACATATGATCTGATGACTCATTTGCTTGGTGTGAATGGGATTCTGCTTTGCACAAATTTTGCATTGTGCTAACTCCTTTTTTTCCTCCTGAACTCTCTGTCTTCAATCTTTCCTATTTATTGATGGCAGTGCTCTCACATCCTGACATTTCTTCCTCAAAGGCTTCTGCCCATCCTTCTGTCTCTTGATTTTTAAGGCCCTTTGCGGACATATATGATGTAGCTTTTGGTTACCTCATTGCTATGCTGGCCATCGTTTTCCTTACACTTCATTGCAAAATAATTGTGAGTTGTTGCTGTTCACAGAAGACATTATGTTCCAAGCTCCTTTGTTCATTTCAAGGAGCCTTGGAATGTCTCAAGGAAATGAGAAGGCTCAATAAAACAATGAACATGAATATCTTTCATGTATGGATCTGGAGCAGGTATTTTTCAGTCAGAAAGTGGCATATTCAGAAACTAGATGAGCCCAAAATCAGTAGCTCTAAAAAAGTGCCCTTAACTTGTGACTTACAATTACAGTACAGATCCTCACTCATTACAATAGCTCCATTTACACGTGTCCCACTAAATCGGCTGTTCAATGCCCCCAGATAGGAAAGGTATTTTTGCTGTTCACACTTGACCACTCCGAACTGAGACATTGCACACTTGCAAGGAGCCATCCCCAGGGTTAGGACCGTTCGACCTTCTACTGGTGACATCATGACGCATCGAGCGTTGGTGGACCCGCCCTAAATCCTGATCAATGCATTATGATCTTATATTGAACAAAATTAATCACGCCTAATTATAACATTTTATTAAGCCTTTCAGCTCCTGTCATTGTTGTAGTAACCTAAATAAACCTTTATAAGGGACTGTGGGAAAGTGCTAGCAATAAATAGCTATAGTGGCCCATTTTAAAACAGCATGGGAAAGTTAGTAGTGCTATTGCACACAATGTATAAACCCTGTGGGAAATTGCAATGGTGGACCTGGCCTCCTAGAATTTCATGTGGCAGTTTTTGCACTCATGCAAAAACATGGGTAATTTCCATCCCAGAATGCAATTGCCCAATCTACAGTTGCCTGATGGCAATGCCAGCATCTGCAGACGCCAGGGATTGTACTAGGGGACATTCTCATGCCGGCGTTGAGAAGATTTTTGTTTCACACTAGACCCCTTTTAAGCCAATTGGCTGTTAATCCCTGGGACCACTTGCATATACTAAAGTATCCAGCCAATTTTTATAATAATTAGCTGGATTCTCCAATTGTCTGCACCTCTCATATCGTGACTGGAGTAGGTGCAGAAAACTGTTTTTTAGCAGGCACACTCAAGCTACTTTCAGGTGCTCGGATAGTAGAACATGCGCCGGCAGTTGCGGCTGGGGGGATTCAGCTGGCCATGGAGAGGACGGCTTTCTGTCACCTGAACGTGCCAGCTGATGGATAGCTGTGTCTGAGCGAACGCCAGCTCCTTGGGACTGTGGCCTAGTCCTGCCCACTCTGCCTTGACGTCATTTGCAGCGTGTCGAGGCTGAGAAGCCTCCTGAAGCCATCTCCCAAAAGGGATGGGTGAGAGGCTGGAGACAAAATCGTAGCCGTTCTTAAGCCCATGAAGAAAAGTTGAGAACGACCAGATAGGAAGACAGGCGAGACAGATTTGGATGAGTTTTTTGAGAAATAAAAATATGACACCTACTCTGCACCTACCCTTCGCCTAGAGGAAGTAACACATGTTTTTTTTACCCTTGAACATTGAAGTGAAAGGCTCAGTGTGGAGCCTGATCACCGAGGGCCAGCATTCCTCTCAAAGCAAGAGACCGATCATACCGTGCGTGTCCTACAAACTCTTTGTATTTCGGTGCCCAAAATGTTACCTTCGCGTGTAGGTGGTTTTGGGGGGAAAAAAAGCGGGGTGGTCCTATATGCTGTGTAATACGCCTGCCTTGTCTCCACTAACTATGCAAATGTTTTATATTTCACTATCACCGTTTTGTCTAGTTTTTGTATTTTGAGTCATTTTAAGTCGCTGCACATTTTGCATCTCCCTTTGAGCTGCGTTTTATTTTTATGTTCTCTCAGTCATTGCATTTCAAAAACAGACATGCAATGTTGACATCCGTTTATTCCAACGTGGCTGTTGACATTGCCTTCAACGGGGAGCCTGGCCCTCAGCTGTGAAAACCACCCAGGACGGCACGGTGGCCGGCTGTCCTGATCCTCCCATGGCTCGTGCCATGCGGCTGCCCTGACCCACCGCGGCTCGCAGCACGTTAGTGATCAGCATCGCTAAGTGCCTGTCACTTAAACATTTCCTTTCAAAATCGCTAACATCCGGGACAGATGATAACTTTGTTGAAAGAATTGTAATTTTTTTGCATGTAAGCAATTAAAAAGCACACACCAGAAGAAATTATGACCTTTAAGATGAACTAAATAATAAAATTTCCTCCAGCAACCAAGGTCTCGATGGGAAATGGAAACTGTCACATTTTCTCTCTGTTTACCCAGCACGAACTTGGAAGTAGTTGTTAGGATCACTCTACCCTGAGAAGAAGTTTGAGACAAACCATATTCGGACGATGAGGAGACCTTTCCTCTTGCCCCCAGTACACGTCGCTTACTTACCAGGGAAAGTGGGTGAAATTGAGTATTTAATATCGGGATCGTATTTCCCGTGTGCATGTGTTTTAACTTCTGCAGAAAAGCTGTGACTGTTCCAATCTTGTGTCCAGGTGTTTTGTGGGGAGCAGTGGCCCATTTGTCTCCCCCCCCCCACCAGATTTCAAACTTTCCTCCCAAAGGCAAGGAAAGTGGGTGATCGAGAAGCACCTGGCTCCCTCTGGGCACAGAATATATTATTGTGGCCAGGTTTTTTGTTTCAACTACACATCCGCATTCAGCACCTCCATTAAATACTAATTTTATGTCATCATCCCATCCCCTGGCAGCCACTGCTGCTTTCAGTTGCCATGGGGGATTCTCGGAGCCAGAGATTATACCTACAGGAGGAGGGTTAGGTAGGTGCTCCTCCTGGCCAGGTTCTCCACATTCAGGTGGCCACCCGACAGCCGCATTGGAGTACAATAGATGACTTTACAGTCCATCAAATGTTTTTATGACTTTTGCTGACAATTTTTTGCCCCAATGTTACCTTCACAAGGTCTCCCTCTGATTTTTCCCCTCCTTAATGGGTCTTTGTTTCAATAGATGGGTTGGAAAATCATCCATGGAGAAATACACAGCTATCTCAATGATACTAGTTCTCATTCTGCCTGAAGTAAGGACTCTCCCAGTTCCTTAGTCTGCTGTATCTGTTCCAATGACAACACTTCTCACAAAGTTGCCTCCAAGATGTTTTCCTTCTTTTATCAAGTTACATCCTACACCATAGTACAAAGAGCCCTGGACAACACCTCATCTGCATTCCACACCTCTGCTCTCAATGCAGAGCAATTCAGTTCAATCCACTGGGACAACCCTGACCTTCCAGTTGCCTTTCATTTTAATTCTCCATCTGTTTCCTGCTACTCTAATGAATCCCATCAGAAATTTGGTGAAAAACACCTAATTTAACATCTGAACCTATAGCATCCTTTTGGAAACAGTATCAAATTCAATAATTTCAGGTAACTCACTCTGTCACATTTTACCCTATCAACCAGATGGTTAACAACTTAACAACCTTGGATGAATCTGTCAGATATATCCCATTTGTCCTTTCCATCCCTCTCCTGCCCTCTTGGTAACTTTGAACTAAATTACTTGTGTTCTTTCCTAGAGCTTCTGAAGGGTGTTTTATCCGAAAGATTCACTGTTTCACTTTCCACAGATGCTGTCTGACCTGCTGAGTGCTTCTGTTTTTGTCACAGTTCTACCCCATGAAATAGTGAAGAGTGGTACCTCATAGGAGGCAATGGACTTAGGAGTTGTCAGATATTATGTTGATACTAATGTGGAAAAGAGGTCAAGTCATTGCAGAGGGCTAGAGATTATTTGAGGAATACATATAGAAGATAATGGGATCAGATGGTCCCAGATATCAATCTCAGGAGTAAGGTCAGGTAAACTTGAAGTAGTACTTCAAGGAGTATTATTGTGAAATGCTACATTGCACAGCAGGCTAGCTTCTCTGTATGTTGCATGTACATTTGAGGTCATCCACAACTTGCACAAGGTGCGTTCTTCCACTGCCCATCTACTTACTGACTTACTTTAAGTATCAATCAAGTATTACCTTGATTTTTAAATATCTTGCACTCTCTGAGATTTATATGGTCACCCGAAGACTTGCCTTTTAATCAACTCTGAACGTAATTGATATACATTTGGAGGTTATGCTGTCAGCTGCCAAGACCTTAATTTCTGGGACTTCTTTCCCAAATCTTTCTGCCTCTCTTCTCTTCTCTTGCTTCACTCCTTTCAAATCCTCTCAGAATACAGGCTCATGTATCTTTCAAATCAGTTGGTGCATCTGCGTGTAGCAGTGTGATCTAACGTTCCAGGGTACTCAGCATTTCAGAAGGCCAGTCAAAAGGAAAAAAAGAGATGATGCCACAGTATGAATAAGGGGGAAGATCGCAGCAGTGGTGAAAAATAATCTTAGCTGGACAGATCATAATGTTGGATTAGAACCAGTGAGTTGAGCTAAAACATAGTAAAGGGAATAAACGTTAATAGTGTTATTTACATTTCACAAAATAATAATTGTAATGGCATAATTAATGTAACCTGGACAGTAAAATAATCATGTGAGATATTAACTAATAAATGAATTGTCAAATCAAATTTACAATAATAAACTGGAAAATAAATGTATACAAATATATTTGAGACACTTTTCTGGATCAATACATTTATAAACAACCAGGGAAAGGCTATTTAGATCTTGTTTTGTGTAATGAGAAAGGGTTATTTGATAATCTTGTTAAGTGGCCTTTAAGGAAAAGTGACTTTGATATGGTAGAATTTGACATAGACAAAATAATGTTGTGCATTTAAAAAAATAGAGGGTTGGGTTGGTTGATTGGGAGGATATATTGCAAAGCATGACACAGTGATGAGAATTTAAATAAATAATGCACTAACTACAAAAATCCTTTTAAACAAATCTATAATTAACAAGAGAAACTAATGATGGTGTCATATCAGGACAAGGCTTATAAAGTTGCCAGGAATAGAAATCAGCCTGAGGATTACAATCATTTTAGAACCCAGCAAAGAAAGACCAAGACATTAATTAAGGATGGTAAGATAAAATTTGAGAAGACCTAAATCTGGACTGTAAGACAAGTAAGTGCATGTGTGGGGTTCTTACTGTGGTGTCAATAAATTTTACAATGAAGAATAAGGAAATGGCAGAGGAGTTAAACAATTATTGTGGTTGCCTTTGCCACACAAAAACTGTGGATATGTTAGAGAATTAAGGGTCTAGTGAAAATGAATTATTAATCAGAATATAGTAAATGTAAGATTCCTTTATTGTCATGTATACAAAAATACACAAAATTTGTTTTCCTTTGTTTGCCTGTAAAGCAAAGAGATGGCTATAAAGATGGAGGATGCTTTGGTTATCATCTTTCAACATTATTACAGGACGAGCATCCGGGGTTCGAATCCAGCGCTGTCTGTAAGGAATTTGTATGTTCTCTGTGTGTATGTGTGAGTTTTCTCTGGATGCTCCAGTTTCCTCCCACCCTTCAAAACATACGGGGTTGTAGATTAATTGAGATAATTGTGCAGCAAAGGACAGATGCAGAGGAATTTCTTCAGCCAGAGGGATTTGTGGCCACAGGCAGTTGTGGAGGCCAAGTCATTGGGTGTATTTATGGGAGAGATTTATAGATTCTTGATTAGCCAGAGCATCAAAGGTTATTGGAGGAGGCTGGGCAGGGAGGCTGAGTGGGAAAATGGATCTGCTCATGATTGAATGGTGGGGAAGACTTGATAGGCTGAATAGCCAGTTTCTCCAATGTCTTATGGGCCAGAAGGGCCTGTTTTTATGCTGTATGTCTACATTTAAAGACTCCATTCTTTAAGAAGTAAGAGAGAGAGTGAGTGTGTGTGTGTGTGTGTGTGTGTGTGTGTGTGTGTGTGTGTGTGTGTGTGTGTGTGTGTGTGTGTGTGTGTGTGTGTGTGTGTGAGAGAGAGAAAAAAACCCAAAAAACTACCAACCTGTTACCCTGATATTCTTTCTTCTTCTTCTTTGGCTTGGCTTCGCGGACGAAGATTTATGGAGGGGGTAAAAAGTCCACGTCAGCTGCAGGCTCGTTTGTGGCTGACCAGTCCGATGCGGGACAGGCAGACACGATTGCAGCGGTTGCAAGGGAAAATTGGTTGGTTGGGGTTGGGTGTTGGGTTTTTCCTCCTTTGCCTTTTGTCAGTGAGGATATTAGTGTAAGGGAAAATGCTGAGATCTATATTTAAGAACACTCTTAAAGATCAATAGGATTGAGAAATGTGAGCAAGGAATTATAAAAGCAAAATCATGTTTTGGCAAATTTGCTGATGTTCTTTGAGGAGGTAAAAAGTAGAGTAACTAAGATAGAACCAGTAGAGGTGGCATATTTGGCTTTTCAGAAGACAATCAGCCTGGCCTAGCATAGGAGGTGGGTCAATAAGATTGGTGCTCATAGAAAAGGGGGTAATATATTTGAGAATTGGATATTGGGGAAAACTCTTCCTTAAATATAACCAATGACTTGGCCTCCACAACTGGCTGTGGCAACAAATTTCACACATTCACCACTCTCTTGTTAAATAAATTCCTCCGAATCTCTGTACTAAGTGACTACCCTTTATTCTTGAAGTTGTGCCCTCTTGTCTAAACTCTCCCACATGGGAAATATCCTTTCTACATCTACTCTGTCCATGCCTTTCAACATTTAAAATGTTTCAGTGAGATCTCCCTTCATTCTCCTAAATTCCAATAGATACAGGGCAAGAGCTTCATATGATAACACTTTCATTCCCAGAATCATCCTTATGAACTTCCTCTGAACTTTATCTGACATCAGCATACTCCCAAGTCAGGTCACTGCAGTGCCTTATAAAGCCTCAGAATCACACCCCTGCTCTTATATTCTATACCCCTTGAATGAATGTCAGCATTGCATTTGCCTTCTTCACTGCTGACACAACATGCAAGTTTACCTTCAGGTAAACTCCTGCCCCTTTGCATCTGGGAATTTTCAATTTTCTCCCTAGTTAGAAAATAGTCTGCCTATTTAAGCCAATAGGCTTTTTCAGACAGAGACAAGAAGACATTTCTAACTTACAGGGCATAGCACTTTTGGAATTTTCTTTCTCAGACAGCTATAGCCACTCAATATTATGTTTATTCAAAAGAGACATGTGAACGCTGCTGGGTGAATGATTCTGACGCAAAGTCGACAGACTGTACAGCAGGCCTTAGTTGGCTTAAATTTGTCCACCAGTCATAGAATCTTTGCTGGCTCCATGTCTGATTGTCCCCCGAGGGGGACAGTTCGAGTCTTTAACGGGCTGGTGATTGACAGGCAGCTGGTGGGGCCAGCCTCCCAAGTTGCCTATCTGCAGGTACAGTGGTTGCCCCTGCTGTAGGCTGGTAGGAGTGCAGCCAGTGTAATGGTTGTATCACCACAGGACACCAATTGATTACTGGATATTAAATGAAATCAAGGGATATGGAGACAATGCTAGAAAATAGCACGAAGTGGAAGATCAGCCATGATCAGACTGAATGGTGGAGCAAGTTCAAAGGGGTAGGATGGATTTCTTCTCCTACCTATGTTCTATTTAGGCTGAAAACCTCCTCCTGTTGAATTTGGCTGAACACCGCTTCCTATTGGGATTTCTTTGCTGCTTTTCATCAACTTGTCCTGATCAGCGTGACTTCCACTCACTCTACTAGTCATGCAGAAATCGTGTCAGAAAAAAAAGACAATTGCTCAGAGCTGACCACTCCTTGTAATCCTTTGCAAGTTGAAATAACTGCAGAATCACACATGGAGTCATAGCTATCACAAAAATAGATCAATCAGTGAAAAGGGCTGGGTCAAATTTATTCCTACAGCTGAATTTATGCTCAGTAAAATTAACTAAGTAAAATTTCCATGATAAACATGGCCGACTCCCAGGCCTTGTTCATTACCCTTTTGTAATTTTATCCAAAAATATTCATTAGCTTAAAAATTTTATAACTTTGCATCTTAAAATTTGAGTGAGATAAAAAATCATTTTGAACATATGGTAGATTTTCAAGATTTCAGTTTGCAAAAGGCGAGCATTAAGTGTCACTAATTTGGTACAATACAAGGCATGGCACCTGAAGGTTAAGTAACGGGATATGGTTTCAACATCTATATAAAAAAAAATCAATAAGCATGGCCTTGATTAACTGATATTTCACCTACTACAAACTTGTCCTGGAAATTAAGTGTTAATCTTTCCCAGAAAAAGGCAAATGATTAATGACTTTAATGCAAAATCATTTAGCTAAATTAAAATGACTGGATTGTAAAACTGAAGTAAACGTGTTGACCTTGAGATGATGCTACAAACATAAGAATTTACATTGCATATTTACTATCTATTATTTTGTCACAATATACCTCTTCAGTGGAGGAGCTAGTGGGCAGGCAAAATGTATAGAGTAAGCAGGGAGCTGGTTGGAAAGCAGCTGTGTCTGTGCATGCTGCAGACTTGTCTGTCTCAGACATGTAGAAACAGGAGGAATAGAATATTTTGAACATGTACTTTGAGTGTTTCAATTCATTAGGCGCTGCGCCTCAGTATATATTTACCACATAACAGTGTATGTATTTTGCACAGCATTGCTGAGACTGTGATAGGTTTCACCTTGAATTGATCAGCAGTCAAGCCGGGGACTGATGCAAAGTACAATTTGAATTGCAGAAAACCAGAAAGCCAAGATAGCTCTCCAGGTGGCAGGTGTGTCAGTTACCATAACAATTACAACAATTACTTAATTTGAGGTTTTAACATGTTGGCTGGCTGTGCTCAATATTAACATTAGAACCAAAATGTGTGCACCACACTGGAAAATGTAGAACAAAGAAGGAAGTGCCTTTCTCAAAATTGTATGCTTTAAAAGATTTGGCTGTTTGCTAAGGGTGATAGCTCAAAGAATTACAATTGTTTTGAGACATAATTAGGTCATGACATTTTCTGACAGGGCCCCATCATGTTGGAAATGCGGCTTTACTGATGTGGCCTTTACTGGTTAATTTTGCAAGCCACTTAACTCAATAATCTGTTAATGCACATGAGTCAAATTCCCAGCTGAAAATCTCCTCGCTCAGACTCTTTAGAGCTGGTTCTTTCTTTGGCTTGGCTTCGCGGACGAAGATTTATGGAGGGAGTAAAAAGTCCACGTCAGCTGCAGGCTCGTTTGTGGCTGACAAGTCCGATGCGGGACAGGCAGACACGATTGCAGCGGTTGCAAGGGAAAATTGGTTGGTTGGGGTTGGGTGTTGGGTTGTCCTCCTTTGCTAGATCTTTTTGCATAAGGGTCATCACACGTCATCTCCTGTTTTGCAGATATCTGGGTTGTAGCACTCCCATCTTAATCCTCCAAGCCAGACTATCCTGTTGATTGGATCAGAAATTAATTCATCCCCAGATATTTCTAATCACCATTCTGTTCCTGTCTGGCCAATTTCTGCTGTTCTCTTTAACACCTCCTCCTGCCTTAATCTTCCTCCTAGACTGGTTTTCCATTCCCTTTGTTTCTTGCAGGCCATTCTTTGTTCTGGTCTGGCCTGTGACTCCTGTGCTACTCACCACCTCCTTCAGTTTGAGCATTCCTCCTAAATCGTTTTATGCATTTCCTCTCCCTGTATTTTGGAGCAGACAATTTTGCTCAGCCAACTTTGCTCCATGCTGTGATTGCCACTTAATCACATTCCTCTTTTTCCCTGAACCATGCAGTAAATATAAACTTATTAATTAATCATTTCTTTCATAATGTTTTAACCCCTAGATTCCAACACAACGTATGTCCTCGATATAGGATTCGACAAAGCTAAGTATTTACTCGAGAAGAATTGCTTTAAATTATATCAGTAGTTCTCAACCTTTTTCTTTCCACTCACATCCCACTTTAAGTAAAACCTATGGCAAAGGTGCTCTGTGATTAGTAAGGGATTGGCTTAGGGTGGTATGTGAGTGGAAAGAGAAAGGTTGAGAATCTCTGCTCTAGACCCAATTTTTACTGAAATATTTTGCTTGAGAAAAATTGTCATTGGTCCATTTCCCTTAGAGTTATGAAACCATGCACATAACGAGTCAATTAGGTACGATTAAAACAGTGGTTTTCAAATATTTTCTTTCCACCCACATGCCACCTAATCACAGAACACCTATGACATAGGGAATACTTAAAGTGGTATGTAAATGGAAAGAAAAAAGGTTGAGAAGCACTAGCTTATAAAGCTCTTAAATGGCCATCAATAAAATCAAATGATGTAAAGGCTCTACAAGCATATAAAATAACAAGAATTTAAATATAAGAGCATTTCAATCATTACATGATGGTTATAAACCCTCCCCTTCCCTCCCATACCCTGCCTCCCTAAACCCCCAACCCCCAAATAAATATATATATATAAAAACAGATAAATAGTAATATAAAATAAATAAATAAATAGAAATAGCTGCCTGGATTGCTCAGAGGATTGCTTTCCAACGCATAGGACCCAACAAGGTTTATATAATCAATTTAGAGAAGCAGATTAACACAGGTCTCAAGAGGTTGGAAGAACACCACTATATATTTATACCTAAAATTTGCATATACAGGCTCCAAATTTGCAAAAATATACCATATTTATTTCTTAAATTGTGTGTAATTTTCTACAAAGAGATACAGCTTTGAATTTCTACATTCCATCTTCCCATACCTAAATGTGAATCTGATTTCCAAATCACTGCAATACACTTCCTTGTTAATGTTGTTTTAACACATTTCAATTGGTTTATTGTTAGTTTCAACTTAGGTCTTGCTTCTTCTATATTTCCCAATAGAAATAAACCTGTATTTTGTGGAAACACAATGCTTGTAACTTGTTCTAAAAAATTCCCTAAGTCCACTCAAAAAGGCGTTACCTTGAGACATGATGAATGCAAGAAAGTTCCTGTCTCTTCACCATGCAGAAATATTGATCTGATAAATCTGATTTCATTATATTCAATATTTGTGGTGTCATATATAGCTGATGTAAAAAATTATATTGAACTTATCTATACCATTAATAGTATTTGTCATACAACCTTGATAAAGATTGGACCACCTTTGCTCATCGATTATAATATTCAAATCTAACTCCCATTTCTGTCTAGATTTATGATCTCCATGTTTATGAGTTTCTGTTTGTAATAAAAGATACATTGCAGAATTAAATTTTTTAATATTTCCTATCCTAATGAGAATTTCCACCTCACCACAAGTAGGAAACAACTTAGTTGGACCTAACCTTTCCCTTAAGTATCCTCTCAATTGAAAATAACAATAAAGGAGTATTAATAGTTATTCCAGATTTATTCCTAGATTAAAATAGACAATTTCACTCATAACGTTAGTAGAAAGAGTTAACTGTGTTAAGATGAATACATTCCCAAGAATACAATTTCTTTTTCAAACCTTACCTATATTTTTTCCTCAAAAGTTTTTACAAGAATTAGATAACATGTAAAGAAATTTCTTTGGAAAGGTAAAATATCAAGAGTTTCTACATAAGGATTAATGTGGAATTATGAATTGGGAGGCCTACAGCTTCCTAACAAAGAATTATTATCAAGTGGCTCAAATGAAATTTCTCACTTTTTTAAAGGTGCAGATAAACTAGCATGGATTAAAATAGAATTGGATAAAATAGGAGAGAGATTAGGAGAAGAATTTAAATACAAATGGGATTCAAAATTAATAATTGGTGTTAAAGAAACACCATTGTTGAAACACTTGATTACTGTTTGGAGCAGATAAATGATGAAATTGGAACAAAATGAAGTATATTGCCCAAGATGCCTCTGATTCAAAACTATCTTGTACCTTTTTCAAAGGATAATCAATTTTAACTACTTGGTTTCATAAAGGAATTAAAAATGTTGAAGTTTGTTAAGAACAAGGCCAATTGATGTCATTTGAACAAAATATTTAATCTTGAATCATTATAAGTAGTCAATTTTCACTTTTGCAACATCCCTAACTCAATGTTCCTTAAGTATGCTAACTTCATTAGGCACAATATGAACAAAGTTATTTAGTATTCTGTCTCAAAGGATTTCACAAATAAATTCGATCTTAAACTAATACGTGGATTTAATAGCACAAAATAAGCATACAATGTCCAAAAAATGGCAACGATCAATTTATTAGATTGGAAGATTAATTAACCAGGAACATTTACAGAGGATCAGAAAAAGATATTCTGCTTTGCTGCAGAGCCTTGTTGGATTTTCATGCAAACTCAAAATATCAGTAGGGACACGAGTTTAATCATCCATCTGAGCAATCACACTCTCAGCCTACTGTACCTCCAACATTGCATTGAAGTAGCAACCCAAGTTTTCCATTCAAATTTGTGGTTGGCTGAAATTCATAATCTTCCAAGTTAGAATAGCATTTTAACCAACAGGGAAGTTTGTGATTCACTTTAATCATTTTTTTTGGAATGAAAACATGATCATGAACTTGTGTCTACTTATGGTAAATTCATGAGCAACTTGGGCGTGTGTCTCAGAAAGGCTACATAATAATGACTGTTCAACAGTGTTTGGCAATTATCCCAGTTCTTCTGATATGTAGAATATCTTGCAAGTGAGTCATTCTTTGGCTTCTGTTGCAGCACATTTTCTGCTTGAGGATATTTAACAGTTCCTAGTTTCTTGACCTCTTCTTTTGAATGTTCTAATTTCGTACTGATTTCCTTTAGTTCTTTTCTTGCTTTCCCAAGGTATGATAAGATGGATATATTCCATGGTTACTTGAATTTGAAGGAAAAAGGATATCATGGTCGATAATGTATTTGAATCAATTTGAATCAAGGATGCAGGCTTTCCAGAAATAAACAAAGGTATGATGATTCACAATGCCAAGAGATTTAAATGAAGTGGGTGTGATCGTGTCAATTGCTTAACCATAATCATCCAAACCTCAGCTGATTCAATTGGAAAATACCATATTCTTCACTACTGTATTAGAAACGTAGAGCCAGTATATACTTGTTGACTGGTTATATGTCACCCAAATAAGACCCTGAACATTGTCAGTAGCAAGAATTTGCATATGGTAATTGATACCCAATGAATGTGACTGAATTTTTTGAAATGAGTAGAGGATAGTGGTTTATCTATCTACTTGGACTTCTGAAAGACATTCAGTATAGTCTCTTATATGAACTTAAACTTGAAACTCATGAAATTCAAGGAAATTAAAATAAAAAGCATGATAAATAGAAAAGGGAGTAGATCACATAAACCCTTGGGCACGTTCCACCATTCAATAAAATCTTGGTTAGTTGCCAACCTTAAATTTCTTTTATTTCATCTGCATTTGGGATTTACAGTCCTTCTACTGTCAGTACTTCCACAATGTTCCTGGGCAGGGGAGCTCAGATTTATTTTCATGATTATGTACATATTTGTACATATAACCCTGAGATTCATTTTCCTGCGGGCAAGGTAGAATTAGCTCTTATTAGCAGTGCAAAAAAATTGTACTCAACAATCTGACTATGCAATAAAGAGAGAGAAAAATTAAAAGTGCAAAAGTAAGTCTTTAAATGAGTGTCTGATTGAGTTCAATGTTGACGAGTCTGATGGTGTAGGGGTAGCAGCTGTTCCTGAACCTGGTGGCCCCTATACCTCTTTCCAGATGGAAGCAATAAGGACAGAGTGTGTGTTAGGTGGTGTGGATCCTTGCTGATTGGTGCTGCTCTCTGATGGCAGTGTTCCCTGTAGATGCTTTGAATGGTGAGGAGGGTTTTGCCTTTGATGTCCTGACCGGTCAGTGTCCACTACCTTTTAGAGGGCTTTATGCAGCTGGTCAGCACACTTTCCACCACACATCTGAAGAAATTTGCCAGGCTTTCCGCTGTCAAACCTCCGTAAACTCCTGAGGAAGTAGTGGCGCTGATGTGCTTTCTTCACGATGCCAATAGTGTGTTCAGTCCAGGAAAGGTCCTCTGAGATAGTGACTCCCAAGAACTTGAATTTGCTCATTCTCCCCACCTCTGGTCCCCCAATGATCATCTCTGGTTTTCCCTTCCTGAAATCAACAATCAGCTCCTTGTTTTTGGTGACATTGAGTGCAACATTGTTGTTGGTGCACCATTTGGTCAAGCTTTCATTTTTCCTCCTCTAAGCTGACTTATCACCCCTTTTTATACAACCCACTACTGTGGTATTGTCAGCGAATTTGTAGATTGTATTGTTTTTGTACTGAGCCATACAGTTAAATGTGTACAGAGAGTAGAGCAGAGGACTAAGGATGCACCCCTGTGGTGCTCGGGCACTGATGGAAATTATGTAGGAGATGTTTTTATCAATCCTCATTGATTGTGGTCTGGAGATAAGGAAATCCAGGATCAAATTACACAGTGGGGTATTGAGTCCCAGGGCTTGGAGAATGCTGATCAGTTTTGAGGGGATGATAGTGTTAAATGCCAGACTGTGGTCAATAAACAGCATCCTGATGTATGTATCTTTGCTGTCCAGGTGTTCCAGGGCTTTGTGTCAAGCCAATGAGATGGCATTTGTCGTACACATGTTGCTACAATAGGTAAATTGGAACAGCTCTATGTTGCCGCTCAAACAGGAGCTGACAAGAACATTGTCAGACAGGGGAATGAAGGAAGTGAAATACCTTTCCAAGTCAGGATGACAGGTGATGTTCAAGGGGAACTACAAATGGTCCTGCTGGCCTTGTGCAGGTGGTTGAGAAGTGCAGTTAGTGAAGCCTATGTGAGAAAATGAAGGGCACTTTGTAGATGGTAAACATTGCTGCATTTGTTTTCTTGTGGCAGAGAGAATGAATGTTTATGGTGGTGAACAGAATGTCATTTGAGTTGATTGCTTTGTCCTGAATAGTGACAAGTAAATACTTTGTAGCAGTTCACTATCCAAACAAATGGATTTAATCGTAGAAGGCTTTAGGTGTTAATCACAAACACTTACAGGTTCTACCCTCCTCTTGAAGCTACAGCATTTATGGTTTTTTACACAGCCGCCACGTTCCAGGAAATTATTGCCATTTTCCCGAAAAGAGGTCAGTGTAAAAATATTAGAATGGGAAGAAGGAATCATTCCTGTTCCGCTATTTAACCTCCTCAACCCCTAGTAAATTTCCCGGGATGCCTGCAGTCTAAAGTTAACTGCAGGTATTCTGTGAACAACAGATATTGCAGCAGAGGCATTGAAAGTCCCATGCACATCAGATATAGAGATTGATGTCGCCACAGCAGCATTGCAAGACCTGCCTCCTTAATTACTGCACTTGCAGTATTCTGTCTAAATGCACAGTGTGATGCGGAAATTTGGAGTTTTGGATGTTCCTTTGTGAATGGCCATTCCCGGAAGGTAGGGAGACTCTTCAGAATGAAAAAGTCATGTAAGTTCTATGTAAAAAATCATTACTGACTGCCCAAAATCATGTTTCATTCTGTGGTGAAATTGGAGTGATATTCTTTGTGTAATTCACAATATCTGCCTGTATTATCATGTGACAGCACTGCAGAGGACACTCCAGCTGCCAATCAAGGGTTAGTTCCGCCCCACCCATTAATGCATGCCTTGCTATTTTACCCATGTGAATTACCTGGAGTGGACTCTCTAGCCTGTCTGTACTTGGCCTTGTTGGCTGTTGTAACTGGATTAACCCTCCTGGCACTGAGCCATTGGTCACTGCTAACAACTTGGGATGGACCCTCCAGCACTCTAAAGGTGCTATGTGTTGTTTGTTCTCCCTTGTTGCCATCTTGGGACCACCCTGCTTCACTCCAGGCTGAGAAATGTGGAAGGGTGCTGGAGAAACTGTTGGTAAGATGTTCACTGTTAAAACGGTTGGTAGAGTTTAATTAGTGTCCCCTCTATCATAGAGTCGTGCCTGCACTAAGTCAAGGGGTGTTGGGGCATTGTAGTGATTTTTCCTTGATCATTGTAGGTACCAGTTTAGTGTGTGCATACGTTCATGTGTGCACGTGTGTGTGCGCTGCATCTATTACCATTTTCCACACTTGCCTTCTGTAAATAAAATCCTTCCCTACCAAAGCTGTATGTCCAGAGATCTTGCCTTTGAGACCTACCAACCTGGTCTCCTCACTCACAGCACTGACTAAATGTAATTCTGCAAATTCTTCTGAGTAATTATTCTCTTCAGATGACACATTATCACTTTATACCATGTTAAATAAATCAAAACTAACCTGCTGCAGTGAAAACTGTTCATGAGGAATGCATTTGATTGTTGGGTGTAATGAGTTTATCTCTAACTTTGTTATACAATATACAAGACAAATAAAATGTCTTTTGTGCAGTAATTACTCATCTAGAGCCGTAGGAGCTCCTAGAACGCTTCCACCAGCGTTGTCTCCGCTCCATCCTCAACATCCATTGGAGCGCTTACACCCCTAACGTCGAAGTACTCGAGATGGCAGAGGTCGACAGCATCGAGTCCACGCTGCTGAAGATCCATCTGCGCTGGATGGGTCACGTCTCCAGAATGGAGGACCATCGCCTTCCCAAGATCCTGTTATATGGCGAGCTCTCCACTGGCCACCGTGACAGAGGTGCACCAAAGAAAAGGTACAAGGACTGCCTAAAGAAATCTCTTGGTGCCTGCCACATTGACCACCGCCAGTGGGCTGATAACGCCTCAAACCGTGCATCTTGGCGCCTCACAGTTTGGCGGGCAGCAACCTCCTTTGAAGAAGACCGCAGAGCCCACCTCACGAACAAAAGGCAAAGGAGGAAAAACCCAACACCCAACCCCAACCAACCAATTTTCCCTTGCAACCGCTGCAATCGTGTCTGCCTGTTCCGCATCGGACTTGTCAGCCACAAACGAGCCTGCAGCTGACGTGGACTTTTTACCCCCTCCATAAATCTTCGTCCGCGAAGCCAAGCCAAAGAAGAAGAAGAAGACTCATCTAGAATAAAGTAGAGCATTGTTCATGGGCGTACATATTACACTGAGCCTTTTGCATGGAGCAGAGATGTGAGAGCAAGGGATGAGGGGGAAATTATGTAACCAACTCTTAACAAACAATGCCAGCTAGATAAGGGGTTTCCTCATTGAGCTGCACAAGTTACTATCTTTGGTCCATATCTATTATTTAAATTAACAGGACAGGCCAAAAAGTTTCAATGCATGGCTTTAAGTAGAAAGAAAAAAGCTTCCATTTATTTAGTAGCATGACTCATTTCTTAAAAAAACATGCACATTACTTCAAACAAGATTATCACCATGTTAGCTATATGTTAGAACAAACTAGTGATTTTTATTTTGTTATCAGTTTCCTACACTTCTGCAAAGACAGTTCTTCTCTGACAAAATGATTTCTCATTTAATTTTGCAAATCTGTATGGGTTTGATTAGGGAGAATTGAGATCATCCATCTGTTTGGCATTTTCTTGGAGATAATATCACATGTACAGGCACCCATGATTCCAGATCCTGTATTCCAGATAAGTAATACTGTACATTACAATATTTTATTTGCTTGTCTATAACAAGGTTAGATGAAATCATCATTTCTGAGAATCAAAATCCTGTGGGAACAATTTTCAGGTCAATCATGTCTTTGGCTAGTAATTGCTGCTGTTGGAGAGCTGCAGTCCCGCAGAACCACCACTCTCTAATAGAAACAAAGCTCAAAGCTGCTGATAACACATCCACAATTAGCGATTATTATTGCTGTGTTTTCCTCCAGTGACCAGTTTCGTCAATGGATTTGGCTGCCTTGACAGGAGCAATGATTTAACTATGTTTCTTTTGCATTATACATACCCACCTCACTGACAAAAGGCAAAGGAGGAAAAACCCAACACCCAACCCCAACCAACCAATTTTCCCTTGCAACCGCTGCAATCGTGTCTGCCTGTCCCGCATCGGACTGGTCAGCCACAAACGAGCCTGCAGCTGTCGTGGACTTTTTACCCCCTCCATAAATCTTCGTCCGCGAAGCCAAGCCAAAGAAGATACATAGAGTAACATTGCCAAACACAAACCTCTCCTATCAAGTGCTTGACCTTAGCAGTAATAATGTAAAAGGGACAAAGCTTATTGTAGAGCTCGTTGAAAGAACCAAAGACTTGTTGATCCAAACCAAAGCTTTTATTAGCAAAAGACAGGAGCTCTTCAGAGGCGGCCGACCAGTCCGGAATGATCCGACCTGGCTAGGGACACAACCCTTTAAGGCCCAGACAATAGGCGTGGCTTAACTCTCAGCCAATCGCTGTAAGCACAGTCTAGATACAGTAACTATATGCACTATGTACATTGGTGATAGATCTGTACTATCACACCTATGATACTTGCATCATAGAATCACATAATTACAGAAGGAGATAATTTGTCCTGTTGAGTTTGCATTGGTCCCACTCCCCCAGTTTCTCATCACAACCCTGAAAGTTCTTTCCTCTATTACAACTTCAACAGTCCTGAAAATATTTTAATCAATCTCTTCTGCATCTTCAACACCTTTTCATCATTCAACTTTAGTGTTTACCAGGATTGGATACAATACTCCATGTGCCAAACCAGTATCTTTGAAAAAGACCACCATTACCTTCTTGCTCTGTTTTATGTATAAAACAGAGGACCTCAAAGTCCATTGTAATACTTCCTCAAATTGCTCTGCTGCTCTTAAACAAAATATGCACATACAGGGCCCTCCATAATGTTTGGGACAAAGACATTTTTTTTTCCTTTATTTGCCCCTGAACTCCACAGTTTTAAATTTGTAATGAGACAATTCCCATGTAATTAAAGTGTATATTCCAGATTTTATTCAAGATTATTTGTATACATTTTGTTTGGTTTAACCATCTGGAAATTGCACACTTTTTATACACAGGCCCCTCATTTCAGGGCACCATAATGTTTGGGACACTTGGCTTCACAGGCGTTTGTGAGCACTCAGGTATAATTGCTTCATTGGTGCAATGAAAAGAGAGCTGGGCTTGTTTCTTTTTTTTAAACTTTATTGTAGTTTTTTTATTAATAAGTGGTTGTTTTATTCAGAATATTTACATTTTGATTTACGTTGATTAGATCTCAATATGTATGTTTAATTTTTCCTGGGCTTGTTTCTAAGCTTTGATCATCTTTGGCGTTTGCAGTTGCCATTTTTCAATACAAGGATTAGAGTAGTACCATTGAAAGTCAAAGAAGCCATTCAGAGGCTGAAAAACAAGAATAAAGAGACATCACCAAACTTTAGGATTACCAAAATCAACAGTTTGGTACACCATTAAAAGAAAGAGCGTACTGGTAAGCTCAGTAATTGCAAAGGGACTGGTATTCCAAGAAGAGTTTCCACTGCTATGTCCACCGTTATATCCAACAAATCAGAAACACTCTTTAGGAGCCAGGTGTGGATGTGTCAATGACTACCTGTCTGCAAAAGAATTTGTGACCAGATGTAAATGACAAAGTTAGTGTGCTTTGGATCTTGGGCAGTTCCTTTACCCCTCCACACTTTGCTCTTACCATCACTCTGGTACAGGCTAATCTTGGTCTCATTTGTCCACAAGACCTTTTCCAGAATTCTGCAGGCTTTTTAAAATACTATTTGGACAAATGTAATCTGGCCAAGCTTTCTGTGGCTAATTAGTGGTCTGCAATCTTTTACATCTTGCAGTGTAGCCTCAGTATTTCTGTTCGTGAAGTCTTCTGCAGACTTTATTGCATTGGCAAATCAACACCTGCCTCCTGAAGAGTGTTTCTGATCTGTTGGACATGGGTTTGGGTTTTATTTTCTTCATTATGATGAGAATACTTCTGGCATTAGCAGTGGAGGTATTCCTTGGAATATCAGTCCCTCTGCAAGTAAACTCTTTCTTCTTAATGATGTTCCAAACAGTTGATTTTGGTAATCCTAAGGTTTGGGTGATATCTCTTCTGTTTTATTCTTGTTTTTCAGTCACATAATGGCTTCTTTGACTTTCACTGACACAACTCTGGTCCTTGTGTTGAAAAATAGCAAAGACAGATTCCAAAGCTCAGAAGCAAGCCCAGCTCTCTTGTACCTGCACCAATGAACCAATTAAACATACCTGAGTACTCACAAACAGCTGTGAAGCCAAATGTCCCAAATATTATGGTGCCCTGAAATGAAGGGACTATGTATAAAAAGTGCTCAATTTCTACATGGTTAAATCAAAAAAGGATATAAATAACTAAATAAAATCTGGAATGTGCACTTTAATTACATGTGAATTATTTGATTATAAATCTGAAACTGTGGAGAACAGGGGCAAATAAAGGAAAAAAGTGTCTTTATCCCAAACATTATGAAGGGCACTGTATACCCCCAGAACCTTTTGTAATTGAAGCCCTTAATATTTAATGTGCCATCAGACCTACAAATTCCAAAATATTCAAAATGTTATTTTGTCTACCTTGGGCAAAAAAACCTATGAACCTATACTTATTAAATATATTTAAAAAGAACATCTGTTCTATTATAATGTACAAAACGATAAGACATTTGAATGACTTCAACTGCAGCTGCTGAAGTCTGCCATTCCTTTAATAATAATAAATCAAGCTAATTGCTTTTTCTCAAAATGCAATTCGATTAGTGTGCCAGAAGTAGATGCCTAATAAAAAAAAGGAGAGTGGACAGTAGACAGAAAGAAAGGTTCAAAGGTTCCTTTTACTGTCACAGAATAATACATTAAAAATGTAATAAATGTAGCAGCAGCTAGCGGATGGGGCTTCATGTTCGAACTGTCCGTGTAATGCCGGCTGACCACGAGTCCTGGTGGCCGCGCTGAGATAGCGCTGGACCCCCTCCACCTCGGGGATGAAGCCTGCAAGCTGAGAAATGCATCAGAAGCATCATGACGTCACTTCCAGTTTCGGAACGGCCGAACTGGAAGTGACTTAAAAGAGATTAAAACAGTTCTTTGCTGCCAATCTTTGGCAGCTCTGCCTTAAAAGTTGCCACATTGGTGACCCCGATCATTCAGACGGCTCTGAACCCAACACAATGGCCAAGGAACCAGCACTGAGCGCAGTTGCCATTAAGCTGCCAGCGTTCTGACCACATGGGTGGTTCATTCAGGTGGAGGCACAATCCAACCTCGGCAAAATCACCAGTGTAACGTGATTGATAGTACTTAGAGTCTTGTGTGGAGCACAAAAACGCTTTTATTAGCTTACAATTAACAGCTGGTATCTACAATGGTCTTCAGGTAAATTGGAAGTAAGGCGGGAAAATAGGGTTTATATTGGGACCGATGGGGGTGGAGCCAAGAGGAGGGGGGTGGTCCGTTGTCTAATCTACCCATAGACTGTGAATTCAGGTTCACTGCATTCACCCCTTCCTTCAGAAGAGAACCTGCAGGTGAAAACGGAGATCATCTTCAGCAACACAAGGCTTTTACAATTATTTACAAGTTGAGTCTGTCTGGGGGCCTGGTTTTTCTGGTTGAGTGCCTTAGAAATGGTGGACTTTGCTCTTCCAGAACTTCCTGTGCCTCCTGTGGGTCTTAGATATTGAGACTCAAAGGGGGACTCAGGGGTTCAGGATCTGAAGGTTGTGTGGTTGGAACCATGTCATCCGGAACCCTACACAGGGTATTTGGAGGTTCCAAGCATTGGGACCTCAGTTCCTGAAGGTGCCAGGTCTCTGACTGAGATGGTGTCCTCTCTGCCATCCAGGTAAGCTCTGATGACTGTGGTGGTGGTGTCTGGGCAGGGGATAGCGAATGGGAAAAGTGAGTGCTCATGCAGTAGGTGCACTCTCTCGACTAGAGGGTCCATTTTGCTTCTCCTCGCATGCTTTTTCAGCAGGGCTGGTCCTGGTGTCGTTGGCTGTGCTGGAAGGGTGATCCCTGATGTGGATTTCCTTGGGAATGCAAACATTAGTTCATTGGTCACAGTGCAGAGAAGCAATCTTATGGAATGGAGCGCAGTGAGCAGAACCTCTTGCCAGAGTAAGTCTGGAAGGCCTTTAGACTGGAGAGCAAATTTCACAGCTTTCCAAACCATTGCGTTCTCTTTTTCAACTTCTCCATTCTTCTGGGGAGGCGATCCCTCTTACGAGCAGGTATCAGTGCAGGTATCGGCAAAGCTCTTTGCTCATAAATGATGAGCCCTGGTCACTATGAATATAGCTGGGAACGTGGCGAAAATGGAATGCAAAGCTCTGATGACTGTGGCAATAATGGTGTCTGGGCAGGGGATAGCGAATGGGAAAAGTGAGTGCTCATCAATAACATTAAAAAAGTACACGTTTCTGTTGGTGGAAGGGGCCCCTTGAAATAATGCTGAGTCGTTTGAAGGGGTGGGAAGCTTTTATCAGGTGCTCTTTGTCAGGGCACTCAGTGCGGACCTGGCATGTCCGGGTCATTTCCCTGATGCCTTCAATAGAGAAGGGCAGGTTGCGGGCCTTGACGAAAAGAGCTATGCAAGGTGATGTCCGCGTGGCAGAGCTCGTCTTGAATTGACCGCAACAGGCTGTTGTGTGCAGGAGCACAGCTTCCTCAGGATAGGGCATCTGCAGGTTCCTTGAGTGTACCTGGCTATACGCTATCTCATGGTTATAGGGGGAGAGTTCAATCCTCCACCTCGCGATCTTGTCATTCTTTATTTGACCCCTTTTTGTTATTGAACTTGAATGCTACAGATTGCTGATCAGTGAGCAGAGTGAATTTCCTGCCTTAAAAGGTGCCACAATATACATGATTTTACTTCAACTTCTGCCTGCCTGAAAGGCAAACAAAGAGTCACCATGAACAATGCCCTAACAATACCCCTAACAATAAAGGAAAAGCACAAGAAAGTCTCTTCAGAGACACTGGGTGCCCATGGATTTGCCCCCAGTGCTCCCAGAGCCTCTGCAACCCCACAGACTTTAGTTCAACCATCGGTGACTAGAGCTCCAGATCAAAACCTCTTGATCAGTGCCTGAGGCCCTTCAAGAGCCCTTCTTAACCCAGCATCCTCTCTTCAATCTTGGATCTGATTCTTGGTTCCCATTTGCCAGTCTCCAGCAGCCCTCTGCCTGTATAGGTCCTTCACCGTAGGTTTCCATCAGCTCACAGCCTATGTGTGTCCTTTGACTGCAAGTTGACAACCTTCCACAGCTTGTGTGGATTCTTCAGCCGCTGATCATCTCGCTGGTCTGTTGTCATGGTCACCATCCTGCAGGGTGGTCTACTATGCTTCTCTTTCCCAATTGGGGTGGAGGGGAGTTCTTCCCTGTTTCTGCTCCCCTGGAGTCTGCAACCCATAGTGGGCGCTGCCATCTTGGGCACAGGCCTCATGTTCCAGGTTTTTAAAAAAAAGACACCATTGGTTCCTTTAACAGGCTATTTAACACCTGTATGGAGTCATCATCATTAGGACTAGGCACTTGGACTCTGCTGAGCAGTCCTGTGACTCCACTTCTGTTCTCCCAGTCCGCACGAGTTGCAGTGCTGCCGTTCCAGCAGGTCTGGTAGCACCGCCATTCACACTAATAAGATTAGAAATCTAAAATTAGAGTAAGAACAATTTTCTGTCATCAAGATGCAATTTTTGAACTATTTTTTCTTTGGTTTATGGCAGGACATCATAGAACAAGGAGTTTTGACCATTGTGTTTCACATGGTATTTTGAAATTTGCTACAAGAGTGTAACAGCAGAATTAAAAATCAAGTCATATCACTGATAGTGAATGCAAGAATCTGTTAGCCTCAGTGAGCAATTATTGGACTTTAATAAATTATTTTTACTTCCTGATGAGGTGGTTTACAAAGGTGATTTTGCTGAAATGAATTCAGCCCACCTTGTACCTTGGCACTGGTTGTTTGCTCATAATTCCAGGGTGCTCTATTCTGAAAAGAAACTAATATGTACACAAAAATTGGTGAATATAGGCCAAAGATGGTTATGTTATGAAATTAAGGGTTCACCTTGTTGCGCAAACCATGTAATGTTGGTACTCATTTAAAAGGAACAAGGAAATAAATTGATTATAAGAATCATGATCTCTGTGCGAGAGGTTTTACTGCAATTCTCAACAGCACTGGTCTGCTGTGGATGCAACTACCTCATCATTATCACTCTCAAACAGAGAAAGCCCACTAGAATCTGAAAGAACCCACCTTCCTGATAGAATGGAGCAGCTGTAGAAAAGGCAGGAGGAGAGATGGCATACTTATCTTCAGTGTGCCTGTCCACTGTCCTCACCACAATCACTTACCATTACAAAGAAGACATAACCGTTGCCAGGGATTGCATTTATGTAAGAGATGCTACAATTTACAAGAAACGATACATCCATCAGTGGTGTTGGAGATCCTTATAAATACAATCTGAAGGCTGATAGGCACAGAAATGGATTTTAAGACATTGCCTCTTTGCTAGTTTGCTGGGGATTTCTTCTGTGTTATTTTGGATGCTATAAATGTAGTCAGATAGCCGATTTCTTTTGGTAAAAGAGGACATGGCCAGTTCAATGTCAAATGTAGTGCACCTGACATTTGTGACAATGTCAGCTGCACTAAAGTGTATTGCGCTCGGGTGAATTTCCCAATGGTTGTGCAATTAATCTGAAAAGAATTGCTGACACATACATGGTCTTTTTTTGGCCATGAGTTGTGCATAAAAGACATAGGTCCAATTTCTAGATATTAATATTTAATATCTGCAAGAAGAATTTTATATGAGAGACAAATTTGTATTTTGCCTCAAATAAATGATGATGCAAAAATATAAGGAACACTTTTTAGGAAAGGGTAAGAGTGACTTCCTTTCATCATCAATGTGTTGCATAGAATAATTACAACATCCATTTATATAGAGTCATTAACATAGCAAAATTTGGAGCTTAATTTCGTTGAGTTTATAAAATTCTGTCCTTAATTGTCTTTGTGGGTGTCCCTCACAGTCAAGGATGATGGCTTCTGTCCAATTGATATACAGAATGAAGACACCTGTGCATGTATTTGTTTAATGTGTACTTGATCTTGCACTCCAAGAAGCACACGATACTTCGCAAATCAGCCAACTAATTCCAATGGCATAAAAATCATGAGTGGAGCTGATGGATTTGCTGCAGCCTTCGTCCGCCTTCACAGCCATTGAGTTCAGAATAACTTTGTCTGCCTGTTCCAGTGTTGAAGTCTTGGTTGGATTGTTCTTTGTCAGGGACCTCACCCTTGACCTTACCACAATGGGTGGCCCGATCAGGAGCAAAGCTCCAGAATGGCATCACTCTCAGGACCTCAGGACCACACAAGGTTCTCCACTACAACAGGGAGAAGACTGTCCTTAATACTATATAAAATTGTAAAGACAGATATAACATACAAATCTCTGGCTATGAAGATTTCTTGGCACCACTGTTGGCATCCGAAACAGCAGCCAAGTTTTACCAGAATGATATTTAGATCCCATGGTTGAATAATGAGGAAAGTTTAGAGGAAATGGTTTGTATTATCTGGGTGATTTGCTTGAAGTTTAAGAGCAAACTTCAGGGTAGATAATCAGAAACTATTGTGAAACAGATGGTGAGACTTAAGTCCATAAATCAAAAAACAAATACAAACTGAGTTTTGGAAAATGGGATCAAGGAGCTAATGTCTGGCATGGACATGGAATTGACTGTTTCTCTTCTGTGTGACCTTTTGACCTGTCAAGAATGATTCAGAACCAAATTGTAAACTCAAAGATGAAGAAGATGGATATGAATGAACTGTTAATGAAGAAGGAACTTGTTATGAGCGAGCTTTGAACTGTGAACTACGATTGTTGGGGGAGTTCAACTCCAAATAGGAAACTTCTAAGAGAATTACACAAGAAATTAATTATCGTCATAATAACATTCACATTAGCCTAGAAATATTTATTGAGAAGTAAGAAAGAGGGAATTTTACACTGTACATTTTTTCTTATTTAAGAAATTATAGTAGAATTTCCTACTGTAAAATTAACAGGCTAGAAGAGATTTCATGATCTAATTTCTGGCAGGACATCTCAAAAAAATTATGTGTATATTCTTGGTCAGAAATTCATTTGCCCACTGAAAATTCTACAATTTCTGATGATATAGTTTCAGTGACTCCTATTATCCATCATGAGGATGAATCATCCCATTAAACGTATTTTAAAGTGCCCACGAGCCCATGCCACCTAATTACAGCCAATTGACCTAAACTCCTAGTACATTTGAAGGGTGGGAGGAAACTGGAGATCCACACAGACACAGGGAGAATGTACAAACTCCTTTAAGACAGTGCCTGATTTGAACCCTGGTCCCAATCGCTGGCGCTGTAAGAGATTGAGCTAACTTCTATGCTAACTGTGCCGCCCCAAATTAGGAATGGTTTCAGTTCCTGGCTTTTCTGAAAACCTTTATTCATTAGTTGTCTTTTTTTCAATTTGGCATGTGTGTAAATTGTGTATTGCAGGTCACATTGTGTAAATGTGGAAGGAATCTTAATCCCAACTGTGAAGTTGACTCAATTCCTTACACCTCTGTTGGTTGGAACACCTGGCAAATTGGTTAAAATGCAATAGGATTTTGACTAGGCCTTCTAGGCATAATGAATCAGTGCAGTGAGAAAAGGTGGGCAGGCTTCCTGAAAGAGGTTGATTTTATTTCCCATATTCGAGTAGAAAAGAAGAAAATCTTCTTCTAAATCATATGAAACCAATGTATTGACCAGGAATGAAATCTAAATGGAACAGCAGTCATCTAATTTTGCAGAAGTATCACATGAGCAATTGCATCGGGTGATTTTATCAAGTGTTCATATCAATAAATATACTAGGATCTTGTGGAAAAGCACGTCATATGAAACATTCTTGAATGACGCAGATGCCTGGTTAAATTCATATTTATAGAGTAGCATTTCTAGTCTACTGAATTAACAATAAAGTCATGGGACTTTGATTCTGAGCTGCCTCATCCCAACAATTCTAAACAAGGAAATGCACAGGACTAAGTAAGCTTTCTTTGCCTCAGGGCTCCCTGAGAGAAGTACAACTATGGACACTTCGCATTCACAAATAGGCCACAGGAAAGGAGAAAATTATAGGTGCATTTCAAGCCATAGCATCAACGAAAATGGAATTTCATTTTTTTTGTCTAAATGAGAAAATATTTTTGATCCCTTGGAATAATGTTTATTTGCATTAATTGCCGAGTCCGATAAAAAGATTAAGGAAAACATCAACTTTAGACGTCCCTTTTAATCCCCCTTCAGTTACTTTTTCCAGAGCACTACTTCTGAGATGTAGTCACCCTCAGTGTAGGGAAATACAGCAGGAAATAGCCACACAAAGAAAGGCCTCAAACAGTAGCCTAATAATGATCTGCTGTCTTCCTCTTCAAATGTTGACTGGAGGATAAGTAATGGTAGGGGCAATATTTTCTAATGAAAGATAAAATGTGATTATTGTTCAAGGCCCTTGATCAATGAAATCAATGTCAATTTGCTCTGTTAAATAAAAAGAATGTTTTGTCATCTCTAATAGTTAATATAGAGATCGACTGGATTGCAATATAATTGTTTTCCTTGGAGATTTGAAACAACAGCAAAACAGACAACTAGATAAGCATTCCTGCCAAAGGAAAAAAGCACACACAAATGCAGGTCCGACACTGCCTCTATGCAGCAAAGATAAAGATGCTTCCCCAACGTTTAGGGCTTGAGTCCTTCATCAAGCATGTGTGGAAGCATGAGAGATGTCTGAACAAAAGGGGGGAGGGGGGTTGGGGTGGGGAGAGAGATGATAGGTGGAGGGGTGGGGGGAAGGGAGGACTGCAGGAAAGGGGGAGGAGTCTAGGCTAAGTGGTGAGAGGAAGGAAGTAGGAACTGGAATAACTAGTTAAGGGGTGGGGGGAGGGGGGAAAGCAAGATGATTAGTGGAATGCAGTGAACTCAATGTTCATGCCCTGGGGTTGGAGAGTGCCCAGACAAAAAAATTAGGTGTTGTTCCTCCAGTCTATGGGTGGTCAGTATTGGGTAGTGTGAAGGGTCATGAACAGACATGTGAACTTGAGATTGTGAGTCAGAGTTGAAATGGTTGGCTATGGGGTGGTCGCTTTATGGGAATCAGTATCCAACCCTCAGTAACTAGTGCATGAAGGCAGACACATAGGACATATTAGAGCCATGCAGTAAAAGTGGATCATATGAAGTGAGGTGAAACATGAAAGCCTGCAGACCCTATCTAGGGAGCAGATGCGGTGGAGATGGAGAAATTGAGAGAAGGGGATGGAATCCTTGCAGGGGACAGAGGCAGTGTAGTCAAGGCAGTTGTGGGAGTTAGAGGATTTGTAATATACATCCGTGGAAAGCTTGTCTTCTGAGATGGCAACAGAGAGATCCAGGAAGAGGAGAGTGTTGTCAGAGATGGAACAGGTGAGTTTGATATTGGGGTGAAAGTTGGCTGTAAAGTGGATGAAGTTGATAAACATTGCGGGTGCATGAGGCAGCCCCGAAGTAGTCGTTTTATACTGGAGGAAGAGTTGAGGGGTCTTGCTGGTGTAGGCTTGCAGCATGGATTGCTTCACAAAGCCCACAAACAGGCAGGCATAGCTGGGACCCATGTGGGACCCACATCTACTCCTTTAATTTGGAGGAAGTGAGAAGAGCTAAAGGAGAAGTTATTTAAAGTGAGGACAAACTCTGCAAGCAGAGGAGGGTGGTGGTAGAAGGTAACTGGTGGGTCTTTGGTACAGAAAGAAGCAAAATGATTTCAGACCTTCTGTGTGGGGGATGGAGGTATAAAGGGATTGGACATCCATCGTGAAGATGAGGCAGTCCATTTTGGGGAATCTGAAATAACTGAAGAGCTGGAGGGCATGTGAGGTTTCACAGATGTACGTAGGGAGGGATTGGACCGGGGAGAAAAGATAGTCACAGTCAGATAAAATTCGTTTGGTGGGGCAAGAGCAGGCAGAAACAATGGGTCTACCTGAATGGTTGGGTTTGTGTATCTTGGGTAGAAGGTAGAAACAAGCAGTTCACCAGCCTTTCAGGGTCTCTCTTAGTAAACCTGGAAGAACAGTCTTCCTGCTCTGGCAGGATTTGTGAAGGCTGGGTAATCATTTGCAATATTTTGTGACTCCTGCATCATAGCTTGTCCCGCCAATAGCTAAGTTTGTAAGACGAGGTAGCCTTGAATCCCCAAAATTCAACATCTTTCTCTTTCATCGTGAAAAAGGGCAAGTTTCAATTTAATCAGAGAACATCAGAGAAACTAGTTTGTGCAATAGTGCTTTGTGATCCAATATTGATTTTACCCAAAGTAAATAGTGTTAGCAATCATTTTTTGGTAAAATCACAGTAATTGCAAAATTGAATCCTGAGCTTCTGACTACTTCATGAAATGCGTGTTTCCGCCCATATAAAGATAAGTTGGAGCACAACACTCCATACTATGACAGACATGGGATAATCTCACCAAAAATCAGAGTACAGCCCATTATCTCACACTATTTACAGGAACCCTCTGCTAATACTGGAAAACTGACTGGGTAACTTCACAACTGACTATTACTTGCTTGAACACTTTGCAAAGTCTGACTAAATTATGAGACTGTTGGCAGCGCTCCATTACTTAAGGGTTGATATTGGGTGTGTGTGTGTGTGTGTGTGTGGGGGGGGGGGGGGGGGGGGCATGTGATTCAGAGAGGCTTAGATCCTCAGGGCCGCAGGCAAAACTTGATGGGAATAAACTTCCCACAGCCTACTCCCACTGTCATCGAAGACACCACCTGCTGTGAGGACCTATGTTTGCAACAGCAGAGATAAGCAACATTCTGCTTGGAAGCTAAACCCCTCTCCATTGGAACAACCATGTTCATGGTTCTCAATGTGAGAACATGATAGAAAAATAGGAAGATGGAGTATTGGTTAAATAACAGATAATTAAAAAGCATTGGTTTTCAGATGGACAATTTGTGTGCAAATTATTGAAAGTTAACATGCAGATTCACCAAGAGTGAGGACAAATAAATTACAAGAATAAAGGCATCTTGCTCAACCTGTAATCCACCTTTGTGAGACTGCATATGGAATATTATAGACAGATTTGGTCTCCAAACCTGGGCAAGAATAAACTTCCTAAGAGCGTTGTTAAGGTTCACCAAATTAATTTTTGGGGTGGCTGTTTCTTTTATGACAAGAGGTTAAGTAGTCAGGGTTGATACTGTATTGAGTTTAGAAAACTGAAATGATCTTTTTGAAACACAAAATTCTTCAGGGGCTTGTCAGGCAAGATGCACAGCTAATCCAAATTGGGATAAGTAAAACCAAACATTACAGTTTCAGAGTAAGAAAGCAGCTGTTCAGAACCGACAAAATCTTTCCTCACCCAAAGGACAGAGAATCTTTGGAATGCCCTACCCAAGAGAGCCATGGAGACTTGGTCTTTAAATCTATTAAAGATGTGATTGAAAAATTTTTAGTTTTTAAGGGTATCAAGGAATATATGATTAGTGAAGGCAAATGGTACTGAGATAAAAGGTTAGCCATGTGAGATACAAAGTGGCTATTCTTGCTTCTGTTTCTCATGTTATTATGTTCTTCCTGGCCACAATACTATTCAAAGCATTATCAATATATCTATCCCCTATCTTTCAGAGATACTCAGCAATGGCAGCAGCTGCCACACGAGTGTGAGTTGCTTATCAACACTGAAAAATATTGCCTTAAATGAGAATGCATTGAATATCGTTCATGCTTGAAAATGATTTATAAAAATCAAATGATATAAATAGGAAACCATGATATTTGTCTCTAAAGTTACACACTGCTTAAGACGACATCACAATGTCTCCTTATGGGTATAGTCTGGCAACTGGAAGATTGCTCCCTTACCTTGAGTTCACATGGATGTCCTTGATGGCCCAAAAAAAATACTTGCACCTCAGATCTGCTGGCGCATTGATGGGATAAATTGCAATGCCTGTGAACATTGGATGAGACAGACTAAAGAGTGAATGGGCCTTGGGGAGGATATGTTTTGGTTTTGCAGAGAAGAATGAATTCTCATGTGTCATATCTCTGATTTTCTACTAGAGCAAAAGTTCTACTCTTGATATGATCAATGTGCTACTGAAATGCAGCATCATTTAACTTTTGCATTCAAAAGGTGCTCATAAATTGTCATTCCCGAGTCCACTTGGAATAACAATATGCTGACAAATGGCACCAGGCTGTTTAATAAGGACAGTACAGAAGGTCTAAAAATCTAGACTGCTCGGTGATTGGATCGTCAGGTTTTTGGATTTTCTGGATTCTTGGGAAGTAATTCAAATTTAAGGAGGAATAAAGAAGAGATGAACAGGTAAATTTTGATAGTTTATTCATTAGCAAATACGGCATGTTTCATTTATCAAAAAGATTTTTGCGATGTCTCCATTTTGGCATTAGTATTAAATGTATGAGAAGCAATCCAATTTCTGGGTATCTGAATTTCAATTTCAAAAATGTCCAATTTCAGGTGATGTGAAATAGGCTAATTCCTTCAGGGAATTCCTCAACATTTTCTTGCTGATGGACCTTTTTTGGAGTGAAAAAAAATCAACATTCCATTAATATGTTACTATTGCAAGGCCTTGTGGTTGTCAAGGAGGAATTCATCTTTTTTCTCCAGATTTATAATAAAGGAATAATCCAAACTCTCATGTTCATTAGACCAAAAATATCAAATTAAACTTCTCAAAGTTAAGGCAATACTTGCACTCTCTGTGCAGCTCATCAATAAGTAATGCTTTACTATCTTTGCTACATTACTCAGTGTAGCATTGTCACTTTGCTGGATTAATTCAGTCTAGTTTTAACATCTGTAATTTACTCAGCAAACTGAAACTGAATCAAAAGTTTGTATCAAGGGAATATTTGATCCCAATACAAGGATTTATGAGGAATTCTCCAATGCAAACACAGTCTAGGGGAAATTTTCAATTGCATAGTCACAGAGACATTTGTCCATGTTTTGTAAATAGAAGGAGATTGACTATTTGGTGATTTGCCACATCTGAAATACCCAACAACCTGTTGTTTGATATTTTCTGCCCAGGAACAAAATAATTACTCTGTTGGAGAGACAGAACGGTCTCCTCCTGTTTGTGTTCCTTAAGATTGGAAAAGAATCACCATATATTTCGGCATACAAGTCAACCTTCAGATAAGATGGGTCATTTTCAGCCTGAATTTCATGGCTTTATCATATGTTGGGCATATAAGATGACCCACCAATTTGCTGCTCGACATCTCAGAGCAGCTGCAAGGAATGTGCTGGAGACTAGTGTCCAGGCCTCTCAGCAACAGCCCAAACTTTGTTACAATACCCCAAATCATCAAGTAACAAATCTGTATATTAAGCAAGCAAGTGATTGCAATAACAGTAAAAGAAATCTTTGCGTCTGGCCAGGAATATGTCAAACCTCGAACATCAGCTGCAGCTGGAATTGGCAATGGAAACTCCATTCTCAACATCAGGTGTGGAGCCATCTGCATTGAAGAAGTCACCTCACTGCCCAAGTGTGCACAGTGCAGGAACCACGGTAATGAGTCAACGGTGACATGTTGGGGGCACCAGTTCCCAGGCAGAGTTCCCAGGCAAGAGCGGGTATCTCAGGCTTTAAAATTATAAAATGTCTGGGTGGGTTATGGCGGTGGTGGGGAGGTGTTGGGATCGGTTTGTTTTCTGGCATATTTTTTGGGTGATTCAAGGGTAGTCTTATATGCCAAATATACATTGAGTGTTTTTTAAAAATATTTTATTTATAATTTTCCAAACTTAAACTCAAACAGTTATCAACATTATTAGTATAAATGCTAACAGTATCAGCATTGACTACAGTTGACAATGATCAGTTATATAAAATGTTTTCTGCAGAATTCAAGCTCTTTCTGTTCCCCTCCCCCCCCACCCCACCCACAGCCCCATACTTAACACTTAACTAATCATAGTTACACACAACATTCAAGACACTCATAGCAAAGGTATAAGGCATATATCAGGGGTTTATGGGTTTATGACGACACGGCAGCCAGTGCTCAGGTTGTTTTCTTTTCTTGATTTTTCCTGGTTGGGATGGGATGGACCCCAACCCACTCACTGATTAAGGGATAGACGGGGAAGGTAGGGCAGCGAGGCGTGATGGTCCACACTATAATTGTTCTCCTATGGAATTTAAGTATGGTTGCCAAATTTTCAAAAAAGTGTTATACTTTTTTCTTAAGTTGTAAGTAACCTTCTCCAGGGGAACACAGATTTGGAACTCTGTGTTCCACCAAATAATGCTCAGGCAAGAGTCGGATTTCCAGATAACTGCTATAACTGCTATGCACTTCCTGGACACTGCCAATGCAATCAATACAAATCGCATTTGAAATTTGCACAGATTCATTGCAAGTCTCATGTCCATTGTTTTGCAACAGGAACAATTCTGGGTCCCGTGGGAATTCGTTGCCTATAATTTTTTTCTAGGACTTGGCCTAGTTCCACCCAGAAAGGTCTCACCTTGGTACATGTCCAGGTTGCATGCTGTTGGAATCTAGGGGTTAAAATATTATGAAAGAAATGATTAATTAATAAGTTTATATTTACTGCATGATTCAGGGAAAAAGAGGAATGTGATTAAGTGGCAATCACAGCATGGAGCAAAGTTGGCTGAGCAAAATTCTCTGCTCCCAAATACAGGGAGAGGAAATGCATAAAACGATTTAGGAGGAATGCTCAAACTGAAGGAGGTGGTGAGTAGCACAGGAGACAAAGGCCAGACCAGAACAAAGAATGGCCTGCAAGAAACAAAGGGAATGGAAAACCAGTCTAGGAGGAAGATTAAGGCATGAGGAGGTGTTAAAGATGTTAGAAATTAAAGTACCTTTAAAGAAATTGCTCGAGACAAAAATTGAGAACAAAGAACATTTATTACAACAACAATGCAAAGTTGGGTGCTTCCCCTTACCCTGGGAATACACACACACACTGGGGCTCACCCAACTTTTATACAGTCAATTTCAGTATCAGAGTGCCCTCCCCCCTTACATTCTTCTGCCCCCTGGATGGGTTGGGCATAGGTAATCCTTCCTGCCTACGTGCAGTTTCAGTACACTTGGAGGACCAGGGGGTATCCTGTGGGTGCCCCATCATGTCATTGTCCTTATTCACACCTTCCTGATTCTCAGGGCTACAGTCTCTTGATATGCAGAGTTGACTCATTCTATCTAGGGTTGGCTAATTTCATATGTATAAATCTGTGTATGGTTAGCTAATTAGATATGCAGGACTTGGTACTTCTGTCCAGGGCTAGGAGACCCTCATCTGATCCAGACTACCTCAACTTCCTACATTCTATTGTTCCTTACCACTCCTTATCTTAGTCTTATGGTCTTGTCACAAAGACTAGAAGATTCTTATGTTAATCGTGCTGACTCTGCTTTCCTGCATCCTAACCCCCAAGCTTATCCTGTTTGTACTGGTTACAGCCATTTACTGATGAACTTTAGTTTCTTCCATGTTCATAATTTTAGATCAATTTTCCCATCTCTCACAAAGAGAACAGCAGAAATTGGCCAGACAGGAACAGTGATTAGAAATATCTGGGGATGAATTAATTTCTGATCCAAACAACAGGATAGTCTGGCCTGGAGGATTAAGATGGGAGCGCTACACCCCAGATATCTGCAAAACAGGAGATGACTTGTGATAACCCTTATGCAAAAAGATCTAGCAAAGGAAGACAACTTTTGTTCTGTATGATAATGAAATCTAGCAAAGGAAGCCAACTTTTTTCTGTATGATAAGGTTGATCTATATAAACTGAGCCAACTGGACTATAGGGGTCAGTCTTGGGGAATAGCTCACTGTGCAGGTGACCTGTGAACTAACGACTGACCGAGAGCTCTGTTAAGTTTTATTCTTGTGCTGTGTAATAAATTGACTGTTGAACCGAATACCTTCTTCTATCACTTCATTCAAAGAACACGCTGGACTCAGACCACACATAGACTAAATTAAGAGTAAGGTAAAGCCAGAGTCCGACAATGCACAAAGGTTTTTGGCTCAATGCCCCACCTAAAGCATTGGCCTGACAAATCTGGTTTAGATCTGTTCAATTTTTGCGGTGTCAGGTACAGCTGGTGCAGAAGGTTTTATTGTACAGGTACACAATCCTTTATCCTGAACCCTTGGGGGACAGTATGTTCCAAATTTTGGATTTTTCCGGATTTCAGAACAAAAGCCAGCTGCCCCAGATTTAAGCCCACCCAAATTGTGCTGCCATATTCACCCCTTTCCAGTTATGATGCCGTCTCTCCTCCCAAATCATGCTGCCATCTCTCTCCCCCTCGCCCACCCGAATCACGCTGCCGTCTCTCCACCCCCTTCCCCGCCCCCATCCAACCTATTAGTAGCACTATTAGTGCTTCTACACTGCTGTCTATCTCTCCCTCCGCTGTACGAGCACCAGGAAAAAATGCCAGTTTTTGGAGCTTTCTGGATTTTAAATCTCCGCATAAAGGATTGTGTACCTGTACCATCCTGTACTGCGCATTACTGATTGCAGCCATGCTGATCTGACATAAGTTTGCATTGTTGTATAATAAATGTTCTGACATAAGTTTGCATTGTTGTATAATAAATGTTCTTTGTTCTTTGTTCTCAATGTTTTGTCTCGAACAATTTCTGTGAAGGTACTTCTGTTTCTCTGCCCGGACCGGGGCCTCCGCCTGCCTCACTCGACCGAGGCCGGGGCCACCGCCTCCCCCTTGCTCCTGCCCGGATCGGGGCCGCCGCCGCCTACCCTCAGCCTGGACCAGGGCCAGGGCCGCCGCTGCTCTCCCTGTGCCCGGACTGGGGCCGCCGCCTCCAACTCTCTGCCCGGACCGGGGCCTCCGCCTGCCTCACTCGACCGAGGCCGGGGCCACCGCCTCCCCCTTGCTCCTGCCCGGATCGGGGCCGCCGCCGCCTACCCTCTGCCCGGACCGGGGCCGGGGCTGCCGCTGCTCTCCCTGTGTCCGGACTGGGGCCGCCGCCTCCAACTCTCTGCCCGGACTGGGGCCTCCGCCTGCCTCACTCGACCGAGGCCACACCAAGACACAAGAGAAATTTGTCCGTGAACTACTCTTTGCAGATGATGCTGCTTTAGTTGCCCAATCAGAACCAGCTCTTCAGCGCTTGACGTCCTGTTTTGTGGAAACTGCCAAAATGTTTGGCCTGGAAGTCAGCCTGAAGAAAACTGAGGTCCTCCATCAGCCAGCTCCCCACCATGACTACCAGACCCCCACATCTCCATCGGGCACACAAAACTTAAAACGGTCAACCAGTTTACCTATCTCGGCTGCACCATTTCATCAGATGCAAGGATCGACAACGAGATAGACAACAGACTCGCCAAGGCAAATAGCGCCTTTGGAAGACTACACAAAAGAGTCTGGAAAAACAACCAACTGAAAAACCTCACAAAGATAAGCGTATACAGTGCCGTTGTCATACCCACACTCCTGTTCGGCTCCGAATCATGGGTCCTCTACCGGCATCACCTATGGCTCCTAGAAAGCTTCCACCAGCGTTGTCTCTGCTCCATCCTCAACATTCATTGGAGCGCCTTCATCCCTAACGTCGAAGTACTCGAGATGGCAGAGGCCGACAGCATCGAGTCCACGCTGCTGAAGATCCAGCTGCGCTGGGTGGGTCACGTCTCCAGAATGGAGGACCATTGCCTTCCCAAGATCGTGTTATATGGCGAGCTCTCCACTGGCCACCGTGACAGAGGTGCACCAAAGAAGAGGTACAAGGACTGCCTAAAGAAATCTCTTGGTGCCTGCCACATTGACCACCGCCAGTGGGCTGATATCGCCTCAAACCGTGCATCTTGGCGCCTCACAGTTCGGCAGGCAGCAACCTCCTTTGAAGAAGACCGCAGAGCCCACCTCACTGACAAAAGACAAAGGAGGAAAAACCCAACACCCAAGCCCAACCAACCAATTTTCCCCTGCAACCGCTGCAACCGTGTCTGCCTGTCCCGCATCGGACTTGTCAGCCACAAACGAGCCTGCAGCTGACGTGGACATTTACCCCCTCCATAAAACTTCGTCTGCGAAGCCAAGCCAAAGAAGACTTCTGTTTCTAACAACATGTAGGTGTCAGGCTAATATTGGATCAGTCTATGTGCAGCCCATACCCTTTTAGAGCCCAAATCAGACTGTCAAATGTTTCACAGGGTACTCTGCCAAATAATTAGTTCATTTATTGGGTGGATTTGCAACAATATGACCACAGTAAAAAAAAAAGAGCATCTAACTCACTGTCCTAACTACAGCACCATCTTGCATTTACATGGCATTATTTATGTACTCATAAAAATATATTTTGCTTATTGATTTTGATAATGGGACAACCAAGGCAACAAGATCCATGGCCAAATTTAATTCAAGATATGAATACTCCTGTCAATAAATGTTTGAGTGCTATGGTGCACTGTTATTTCAGTCAGTTTTGTAAATTGTTGAATTATTTATTATCTTTTCAGATGGTAAAAAATAAATGGTTAGAGAGAATTATTTACAGACCTACAGGCTCCATCTGTTTTGAATGGATGACACACCACAGAACTGTGAGTGGGGAAGAGATGGAAAATGAATAGATAAAAAATCTTCCTGGTAATTCCTGCTAATGAGAAGAGATGGATGAATTTAAGGCAAAGAATTATGAAAAAGATGAATTGTTTCAACTATCTTTAAAAAATGCTGAGAAACAGCCTCTAGCACACAGCCTCCAAGCCAGGATTGCTGGGCAATCATCTTGTTGAATGATCAAATGGAAACAGTGGTGAATTATGATTTAAAAACAACCACACTTGCATTCAAGCTGAGTGTTTCTGCTCTGGGGGAAAAATAGAGGAGGTAAAAAAAATCTGGGATATATACCTCTGTTGGCTGAAGTAAATCTGTAAGTACTATATGTGCAAACTAATCTCCTGAGTAAGACCAACACGACCAAACAGTGTTTTGAACATTTTTACACAATAGCGTAATATAAATTGCAGTTTAAATTTTTGTTTGTATTTTGAATTGTCACTGTCAAGAGAATAACTTTTTTAAATTATTTTTTTATTTTTTACACTATAAACCATATTGCCCAAGATACATACACATTTTTTCTCTTGAATATTTAGTGTCATTTTTCCCCCTCCCTTCCCTCCCTCCCTCCCTCACCCCCTTTCCCATTTATTTGAAGTTCAATCTATAAGATACATTAAACCCATTAAACAATGTTGTCACTTAATAAAAATAAACAAGAAATTTTACTGAGTCAGTTCTTTTCATTATCTTCTCCTTCTGTCATTTTAGGTGGTGGAAGTCCATGGTAGGATTTCTCTATTGTATTTCATGTATGGCTCCCATATTTGTTCGAATATTGTAATGTTATTTCTTAAATTATATGTTATTTTTTTCTAATTTATTCATTTCTATATACCATTGTTGTATTCTCAAGTTGTCTTCTAATTTCCAGGTTGACATAATACATTTTTTTGCTACAGCTAGGGCTATCATAACAAATCTTTTTTGTGCTCCATCCAAATCGAGTCCAAATTCTTTATTTCTTATATTACTTAGGAGGAAGATCTCTGGGTTTTTTTGGTATATTGCTTTTTGTGATTTTATTTAATATTTGGTTTCAATCTTCCCAAAATTTTTTCACTTTCTCACATGTCCAAATTGCATGAATTGTTGTTCCCATTTCCTTTTTACAGCGAAAACATCTGTCTGATACTGTTGGGTCCCATTTATTTAACTTTTGAGGTGTGACGTATAGCCTGTGTACCCAGTTATATTGTATCATGCGTAACCTCGTGTTTATTGTATTTCTCATAGTTCCGGAGCATAGCTTTTCCCATGTTTCATTCTTTATCTTTATGTTTAGATGTCAAGAAAATAACTTTGAAGCAAAACATTTATGCTGTTCTTTGATATCAATATTTCCTGTATTGCTTACTTGATCAGTAATAAAACAACATCTATAATTAATTACTCACAGCTTTTAAATGTATCAAAAACATGTTAAATACACTATTGTGTCATTATGCTGCAGTATTCACAATTCACTTTGGCTTCAGGGATTTTTTTTATGGATGCAGAATATTCTGTTCCTTTTGTATTTTTGAATGCTCCTCTGTTCCCTTCAAGTCTGTTCTTCCCCTCAATATGCTTTTTGAGTTTGTGAGATGAAGCTGGCATGTGGCTCTGTTACTAACTTGTTTGCTACCATCACTAATGTTCTAATGTCAATCGCTAAGGTACAAAACAGTGAGAATATTGATTGATTTCTGTGTATTATCCCTCGAATTACTTTAATTTCATACATCTTATTTATGTATATTTTTTTGAAGAGTTTATTTAAAATCAACACATATATGACAAATAATTAATAAAGTCATAAATTTATATTAGAGAACTTACAAATATATGCTATACACACACACATAAAAAAGAAAAAAGGAAAAAAACACTTAAAACCCCAACTAATCCCTACACCTCCCAACCCTTACTAACCCTACTAAAACCTAATACTTAAAATATATAACATCATTATATATTGAATTGGATTGCTTCGGAAGATGCTCAAGAATCCCAAAGAAAAGCACTTTTCTATAAAAAGACCCTTATTCATTTTTAGGGAAGATTTCATTGATCTGGAGGACTCAAGATAACTATTTATAATTTTAATCCCATTATTCAAGCATAGAGGCTCCAAATCTGTAAAAATACAGAGCATTTACGCCTCAAATTCTATGTCATGTTTTCTAAAGTGATACAACTTTGTATGCTATCTTCCTAATGTTAATGAAACATCTGATTTCCAAGTAATGACAATACATTTCCTTGCTATTACCAAAACCAATTCAACAAATTTAAATTGAAAATCTGATAAAGATAATTTTGGAGTTATATTCTCAAAATTTCCCATCAACAGTAATTCATGATTTAACAGAAAAACCACACCCATAACCCATCATAAACACTTACTAATGGAAATCCAAAGAGGTTTAACTTTCAAACGAGATCATGTAGAATGAACAGAAGTTCCAACGTTGAAGTAATCTATATCTTACATTAATTATATTAGACATAACTTTTTTACATAAATCTTGCCAAACCTGTTGATCAATTGATATACTTAAATCTTGTTCCCATCTTTCCTTTGATTTGAACAAACCTAATTTAGGTACTTTTTTTTGTAACATTTTTTAGCCATTCCATCAACAATTAACTGTTCTAAATCTGTATGATTTTTAAAAATCATATTTGAACCTAATTTCTCTCTTAAATAAGATCTTAATAGAAAATAACAAAAATGTGTATTATGAGGAATGTCATATTTAATTTTTAATTGATCAAATTACATCAGCCTACCATTACCATAACAATCTCCTAATTTGGAAATTCCTTTATTATACCAAATATTCAAAGAAGAAAGATTTTTTGAAAAAATTAAGAGGGTTAACGACAAAAGATTTCCATCAATTTCTAATTTAATTTTATTCCAAATATTAAATAAATGCTTCAATAATGGAGCATCCTTATCGACAGTCATCATCCTTGTATCCCATTTATAAATAAATTCTTCAGGTATAGTTTCTCCAATCTTATATAATTCAATTTCCACCCATAATAGTTTAATTTTCCCAAATAAGGAAACAAGAAATCTTAATTGTTCTGCTTTATAATAATTCTTAAATTAGGAAGCCGTAATCCTCCTAATTCATATTTCCATGTTAATTTTTCCTACAATTTTCTTGCCATTTTTTATTTCCAAAGAAATTTCCTAACTTGTTTATTTAAATCCTGAAAAAAATTTTGAGATATAGAGATGGGTAAAGTCTGAAACAAATATTGAATTCTTGGAAAGATGGTCATTTTAATACAATTAACTCTTTCAATTAGAGTGATAGGTAAATTTACCCACTATTCATCTATCTTCTTAAATAATGGAATATAATTTTCTTAAATAATGGAATATAATTAAATTTATAAAAAATTTTCAAAATTATTATCAGAATGTATGCCTAAATATTTAATTTTGTCTGTCCATTTAAATTGAACATCTTTTTTACATTGTGAATAATCCCCTGCACCAATTCCATTACCTCACTTTTAACCCAATTTATTTTATATCTTGAAACTCTTCCATATTCTATTAACTGCTTATAAAGTCTAGATAAAAATAATTGTGGTTGAGTTAAATATACTAACACATTATCTGCAAATAAAGTAATCATGTTTGAACTCTTTCAATTGTTGATCTGTACAAATCCTTTGTGCAAGAGGATCTATGGCCAAAGCAAACAAAGCTGGAGGTAAAGGATATCCCTGTTTAGTACATTTAGTTAAATTAAATGATTGAGGTATCTATCCATTAGTTATTACTTTACCCTTAAGATTTTTATAAAGAGTTTTAATCCAATTTACAAAATTCAATCCAAAACTCAACTTAGCCAAAACTTTAAATTAAAAAATCCCATTCTAACCTATCAAAAGCATTTCTGCATCTAAAGCTACCGCTATACTCAAGATATTGAAGGCTCAGATCCGGTAAAAAAAAATTTAAGAAGTGGATTCCCAATGTGTTGGGTAGTGAATTTTGTGCTAAATGTATTATACTTAATAATCTTGCTATATTTTCAGAAGTTTGTCTATTTTTAACAAAACCCATTTGATCCATATTTATTAATTCAGGAAGATAATAATTAATTCTATTTGCTAATACCCTTGCTATAATTGTATATGAAGCTTGTTTTAATGGATCTTAGTCTTTTTTAGGAATAACCACAATTATTGCTGTTGAAAAGGTTTCTGGAAGATTATGCGATCTAGAGGCTTGGTCTATTACCTTCATAAATAAAGGTATTAACAAATATTTAAATTCTTTATAAAATTCAACTGGAAATCCATCTTCTCCAGATTTATTATTTTAAATTAGACATTTCTTTACTTTAACAATACAATTTTCACACTATTACAAAATATTGCTCCCCTTTCTTAAAAAAACCCTTATAGATAAAATAACCCTCCCCCTCTATGTAAAAAAACCCCAACAAAAAAAAATCTTAATAACAAGCTTCAATAATGTAGTAACTCCCTAAAAGTCTGGGTGTGGTAAAACCCACTAGTGGCGGATGACTGTCAAAAGCTTCAGTGTCATCCACCCCACCAGTCAGACTTTCCCAGAATACTTAATCAAACACATTCAACCCAGTGATTCCCAATGACTGTTCCGGATCTTGAATATCATGAAGACTCTGCATCAGTTCAACCTTCTTTCCATTCTTTCCATGTTTCCCATTCTTCCCATTCCCATTTATCCTCCTTTTAGTTGACGATAATGGTGACTGTCCATTTCCTCATAAACCTGGCAACGAACTAGCAAAAATTAATGCATCGTGATCATTCTCAAAGAAATGAAACTGAAAATTTCCATAAAAAACTTTCAATACAGCAGGATAACAAAAAGCAAATTTATAACCCTTTCTCCACAATACTTCTTTAGCTGAATTAAATTCTTGACAACTTTTAGTAATTTCTTGACTCAAATCAGCATAAAAAACACTGTTGCCTTGAACCATCATTGGAGTCTGATTTTGTCGAGCCTTCTGAACCACAATCTGTAATATCATTTCTCTATCCTGATATCTCAAACAATGAATCAAAACTGCACATGGTGGTTGGCTCGGAAAGGGTTTTTTCCTCAATGTCCTATGTGCCCGATCCAGTTCCAAACCACCTGGAAAAAATTCACTACCCAACACATCAGGAATCCACTTCTTAAATTTTTTTTACTGGATCCGAGCCTTCAATATCTTCTGGAAGACCTACTATTTTTACAATAGTTCTTCAACCTTGATTTTCTAACGAATCGATTTACTTCAACAATTCCTTCTTCTGAATCCCCAATCCACAAAAGAGTCCTCCACTTTTTCCATTTTTTCTCTGTTTCATTCCACTTGATCTTTACATTCATAAAAGGCTTCTTCAATTTTTAAAAATTTATCCTGTACAGTATCCACTGCCTTTATACATCTATTAACATCACTTTAAACCACATTCATATCTTTCTTCACAGAAGTCATTTCTTCACAGATATTATACATTTTAATTTTCATTTCCATAAATCTCGTCAGCCCGCTGCCATCTGGGTTCTCCCACAGCCCACACTTTATCCAGAAGTTCTTGAACACGCGACGCACCGCGCATGCCCAGGAGTGTCGCCGACCACACAGGCATGTCTTCCGACACTGCACTGTGCACCCCTAGACCCCTATCCCGCAATACAGCAGGCTCACGCGACTATCCCCGCTCGGCCGACCCGCCCGCACGCCCGTGAAGTCAGCAGTGCGAGTCAGAGCCGGCCGAACCCAGAATGGAACCGGCGCCATCTTGCGATTGCGAGATTGGCGCTGGAGTTATACTCAGCCGGCCTGGAATATGTTGAGGCTTGGGAGTTCCTGAAGACGACTCCGTGGCTTCAGTTTGATAGGTAGGCCTCAATTCTTCAACACTTTTATAAGGTAATTTCTTTTGTAACTGTGCCTTTGATTTCTTCACATTTGTAGTCATTTTGAATCTCCACTGTTCAGAAGTCTATAAAAACTATTTTTAACCACTTTTACAACTTTTAAATTCAGGTATTAATAAGTCCAACTGGGGAAAGGTGGAACTACATGTCTTCTTTCTATGCCATCTTGCCACACCCCCTCCAGATTTATTATTTTATAAACAATTAAGTGCATCATAGACCTCTTGTTCAGTTTAAAAAAACTATCTAAATTATCTTTACTTGTTTCAGTTAAGTCTCAGTACTATTATTTGTGGCAAATAATCATATATAAACCCACTTCATCTTGCAATGATTCAGATGTACATAATTTTTCATAAAATTCCTTAAAAGTTTCATCCATTTCTAATGGTTTAAATGTCACTTCATTATAACTTTGTTGTATTGCATTAATTGTTCTAGAAATCTGTTCTGCTTTTAATTGCCAAGCTAAAACTTTGAGGTCATTCTTCTAATCCATAATGCCTGTATTTCTGTTTAGGTCATAATATCATTTTTTTAATGTTTTATATGTAACCATTGTATTAAACTAATTTTTTTATTAGTTAACCTCTATATTTATTCTTTGGTGATTTTTGATTTTCTTTTTCCAACAGTTATTTCTTTCTCTAATTTATCTATATATTTCATATATTCCTTTTTAATTTTTGAAGTCTAACTTATGATTTGTCCTCATAAATAAGCTTTTAATGCATCCTAGATAATAAACTTTAACTTCTGTTGAATGTAAATTTGCATCAAAAACAATTCTATATATTGTCTTATTAAAAAAATCTTCCCCTTTCAATAATAAAGAATTTAATCTCCATCTATATACTGACTGTTGTTTTTCCGCAAATTCCAATTCAATCAACAATGGGGAATGATCAGATAATATTCTTGTTTTATACTCAATATTCAAAACTCTTGATTGATTTTGAGCCATAAGCAAATAAATGTCAATTCTAGAATATATATCAAATCTATTAGAATAAAAAGTCAATTCTAGAATATATATCAAATCTATTAGAATAAAAATAATAATCTCTAACTCTGGGATGTATCCATCCATATATCAATTAAGTTTAAATTCTTCATTAAATATAACAAAGTTTTATCTCTTTTAGATTTAACTGTTCTTGATGATTTATCCAATAAAGGATCCAAACAAAAATTAAAATCTCCTCCTACTAAAATACTTTTATGAATATCTGCTGTTCAAAAAGTATCCTGTATAAATTTTTCATCTATATTTCACCTATATTTGGTGCATATATATTTAAACACGTCCATTCCTCTGAAAATATTTGACAATTTACTGTTATATATCTACCTGCTGGGTCTGTCATCACATTTTGAATCTTAACTGGTAGATTTTTCTTCAATAAAATTACCATTCCTCTAGCTTTAGAATTAAATGAAGAAAAATCAACCTGGTCTATCCAATCTTTTTTTTATTTTTAAGTGCTCTTTTTCAGTTAAATGAGTCTCTTGCAAAAAAGCAATATCTACTCCCTATTTCTTAATATAAGACAAAATTTTCTTTCTTTTTATTAATATTAAAACTCATAATCTTAACTGTATTATTCATTTTCCTTATTTTAAAATTTATAAAGTTCCTTTTCATCACTCCTATCCAGGAGAATTCCCACAAATTAATTTGGTCCTGAACGTCATTGTCTGCAAACCAAAAACATCAAGGTTATTCAAAGTAAATACATTATAATTACTAAAAAGAAAAAAAGAGAAAAGAAAAACAAAAGTCCCTCCCTAACTGCTAAAGAAACTAGCACCACCATCTTCCATTTTACAGGTCACGGACAAACCACAAAAACACCTGGCCGCCAAAAATCAAACTAACACATCCTCCGCGTCCTGTGGGGGAAAATAACTTTTTATCTAACCATCAGTTCCATCTAATATAAAAATTCCGGATCTGTCAAAGGAAAGAAAAAAAAGGGGGAATATTGCCCTTTCTTTATACATCAAATTCATTGCAGCAAATCAGTACCCTCTGTTACTTGAATTGTGAGCATACTCTTCAGCTTGTACAAAGTTTGTAAGAAACATATTCTGTTGATTTGGTACAAATATTTTCAAAGTAGCTGGATAACGCAAAACAAAACTATAACCTTCATTATATAAAACTTTCTTAACTGGATTAAATTTTCTCCTTTTCTTGAATAAAGTTTGACTCAAATTTGGATTTTAAAATATCTTAACTCCTTCATAACTCAAAAGTCCATGTTCTCCAGCTCTTCTCATCACCAGACCAAGAAGCCTCTCTCTATTCTGGTAGTTGAAAAAATCTAACCAGGATCGATCGAGGTCTCTGATTTGGAACCGGTTTTGGTGGTAAAGCTCTATGAGCTCTCTCAAATATCCTCAAAATGTTCTTCTCCAAATATCTTCAGTATCCATTCTTGAAAAAAAATCAAATCTTCTCCTTCTTTGCCACTATTTTAATATTATTTATTCAACTATAATTTTCAAGATATTAACTTTTTCCAATAGTTTTTCATTCATTGAGATCAAATTGGTCGTCATATCATCTGACATATTTAGACCTCTCTTCAATATGTTGTACTTCTTCTTAAACATCTTGAATCTTATTTTCAATTTATCAACTCTCTGTGAATCATTATTTATCACTTTTGAAGCATTATCCACTGTAAAATTATTCTCCAAAGTTTCAGTACGTCCACCTATTTTAGTCTCAATACTATTAATTTCTTTCTTAAAAACCTTTTTCTTGCCTCTAAATCATTCCTCTTCTGAACTTGACATTTCTTCTCCCCCCCCCCCCCATACTCTTCTGAAGCCTCTTCCACTGGAGGTGTCACCTTCTTGTTCAGAGGTCGAAACGCCTGACTGCCACTTTTAGAGATGGCATTTTTTTCCAACTTTTTTTCTTCTGTACCATGAATGCCCGACTTCTTGCGCATGGGCAATATAGTTTTAGTTTCCAACACCCAACCCCAACCAACCAATTTTCCCCTGCAACCGTGTCTGCCTATCACGCATCGTACTTGTCAGCCACAAACGAGCCTGCAGCTGACGTGGACATTACCCCTCCATAAATCTTCGTCTGCGAAGCGAAGCCAAAGAAGATCTTTGTGAGACGCTGCCAAAAGATTTCAGAGGAAGGTCCCTCACCAGGGTCTTCACTGGCGGATCTGGAGAGCACTTCAGCGGTCTGCTTCGTCGACGTTAGGCCCAACTTCTTTCTTTCTTCCGATGTTCTTTTTGGTAGGTGTTAATTTTGGAGTCTTTTTTATTTAGGCGACATCTTTTTTTTCTTTTGATGATTACCTTAAATTAACTTTAAAGTCATTTGTATTATAAAAACTTTTCTTAATGTAGACTTTTTTAAAATTAATCCCACAGGAGTTGATAGGATGCTTGGTGCTTCTCACGGCATCACGTGACGTCCACCTCCTTATGTATACTTTCTGATGAATATAAAAATCTCTGAATAATTTTGTTTTGAGACTTCTAACATAGTCCAACATCCAAATGAATCTGTGTAACATCAGAAGATGAATCATTAACATGTTCATATATAATTCCTCAGAATTGTCTAAATAACATAGTAAATTCTTGGATATAGTTTTCAAATCTGCATCCAGTTACATTTATGCATCGACTCATTCAAGAGTGGCAGTTGTTATGGATAAAGTAACATGAAAATTAAAATTGGTTTTGCGGAACTCCAAAAGCCTTCAGAGAACCAAGAGGCATTGCAGTATGTATGCACTTTTATAGAGAGGGTATTAGCATAAGTGAAATGTAAATAGTAATTATGAAAAGTAACAGTATTAGCAAAATTTAAATTTAAATGAACACCTCTGGTGGAAGCACAAGAAAGAAAACAGATTATGAAGCAAATCAGAAAGATACCAAGGCTTTCATGTTCAGGAAGACCCCATAGAAATATTGAGAGGGATCATCAACTATATGAAGTACAAACAAAATTCCAAAATTACCTTATAGGGATGTAATAGGTAAAGGGTACGGCCAATAAGAGACCAAAAGGGAAAGGAGGATATGACTGAGCTTCTGAATGGGCTAAAATTTGATACAGAGAAGTGGCTGCACTTAAAGTAGACACATTGTTGATTTTAGATAGGATGGTTATTAATTTCCTGAAAGAAGTAAGGGAGAAAATTGTGGGAGACTTGGCCATGATCTTTCAGACAGACAACGTGGTGCCTGAAGAATGGAAAATGATAAACTATTGTGCTTTTCAAAAAACACCCAGTGATTACATGTGGACAATTTAACTTTAGTGGTGAGAAAAATTCTAGAAATATTAACTGAGGCCAAAATTTATAGTCACCTGGAAAATTGTGAATTGATTAGTGAAAGTCAACATGGATTATTCACATCCAAATTAACCTGATAAATTTGTTGATTAAATAACAGAAGGTCAATGAGGTTTATGGAGGCTTGCAAAATGGATTTGACATGGACCCACATATTAGGCTCACCATTAAGATCAAACTCTATGTAATAAACAGGGCTGAAGCCATATGGATAGAAAAAGTGGTCGTAAAAATAAATAGAGAATTGCTTTTATTCCTGACAGGAGAGAAATGTACAAGTGGAATTACTGACAGAGAGAACACAAAGACATCACCCAAGGTTAGGGTCAAACCCAGGACCTTGGAGCTGCGAGGTTCAACTCCATCTGCTGCATTAGTGTTGGGGGTTTACAATTTTCTAACGTCAAGTGGTCACATAAAATGTAGTTATCATTGCCTTAAATAGAACTTCATATTTGTAAAAAAGTACGTTAAATGCCAAAATATTATGAAAATTTTCTGGTCACAATGTATTTACAGTAATTACATTTGTGAATATTTTCTTAGTCATAGGTGAGATCTAATTGTGGCCCATTGCATCACAGTGTGGTACGGATGCTGCAGAGAAGTGGATCAGAGGTCAATCCACAGGACCGTAAGAGTGACAGAGAGGATCACTGGAGATTCCCTCTCCCCCATTGATGTGATTTACTGGGATCATTGTCTAAAGATGGGATGCAAAATCATTGAGGACCCCTTCCACCCTGCTCACAGCCTCTTTCAGCTACTCCCATCAGGAGGAACATCACAGCCTGCACCACCAGGCTGAGGAACAGTTTCTTCCCATGGGCAGTGAGAATTCTGAACAACTAAAGGAATTGCTCAATTAACCATCAGAGACACTCATATTCATGACGAATGTATTTTTTTTGTATATATGAATATTTGTCCTGCATTTGTATTGCTTGTCTGTGTGTGTGTGTTATGTCAGGTTGTGTGTCTGCATGTTTTGCACTGAGGACCAGAGAAGGCTGTTTCGTTGGGTTGTACTTGTGCAATCAGATAACAAAAAACTTGACTTGAATTCCATTGCAAAAGATCACAAGATTTTTTTTGCCAGAAAACTGCAGATCCTGATATATCTATATCATATATCAATCTCTCTCTCTCTCTCTCTCTCTCTCTCTCTCTCTCTCTCTCTCTCTATACACATACACACACACATATAAAATACAAAACAGAAATGATCGAGATACTCAATATTTCAAGCAGTAACCATGGAATTAAACAATATTAATATTTCTGGTCAATGATCTTTCATTAATTCCATTGATAGGCATCAACTTGACAAGTTAACTCTTGCTTCTCCTTATCCAAATGTTATCTGTCCTGCTCAGTACCTCCAGTATTTTTTATTTTTATGTCTAAGAAAATGTTTGCTAATATAATTACAGGACGCAAGAACTGATTATTGATATTAGAGTACTCCAGAATTTTGATGTTTGCAAATCTAATGCAACTATTAACTTACTCCTGAGTATAAAGGCCTACAAAAGGTAGTGGACACAGTCCAGGATATTACAGGCAAAATTCTCCCCACCATCGAGAACATCTATGGGAAAACTGACTTCGGAGAGCCACAGCAGTCAAGAAGGATCCACACCACCCAGCACACACTCTGTTCTCACTGCTGCCATCAGAAAAGAGGTGTAGGTGCAACAAGACTCACTCCACCAGGTTGAGGAACTGCTGCTGCTCCTCCACCATTAGGCACCTCAACAACAAACTCAATCAGGGACTCATTTAAGGACTCTTACTTTTGCACTTTATTGTTTGGTTTGTTTTTTTAATCCTCTCTGTATTGCACAGTCAGTTGTTTTCATTTCTTTATTTGTATACATGTGTACACTGTGTACAGTTTTTATTGCATTACCAATAAGTGGTAATTTTACCTGGCCAAAAGGAAAAAGAATCTCAGTGTTGTATGTAATGTCATGTGTATGTGTCTGACAATAAATCTGAAATCTTCTTCCAAATTAATCAATTTCCTACATCAGAAGTGAGAGGACCTTTACATAGGCATTACAACAGACATATTATTGGTAATAATAATCTCTGGGCTGCCACAATTTTTTTTGCTGCAATGTAACATACTGTACATATATTTTCCAATTCACTCTGGCATTAAGTGGTGGCTTCTGCTTTACAGTATAAAATGTTATCTTAACTTGCAGCACATTTTTTGAGTGCTTAAGGCAAACACTGATGAAGTAGCTTATACTTTTTGATATGAAGAGACAAAAAAATCTACACATATTATTAAATAATGTATAATTAAATTATTGTTGCTGGTGTTTAAATATCCTTTCTTTTAAACTGCAATCTTCCTCCCTTACAATTGATATGGTTTTGGAAAAAGAAGCCTTTCTAATTATTGTTGAAACAATGTAGTAGTATAATGTAGATATTGTTTTATTCAAACTAAACAGATGTCAGTATTGCCATCAGGTGCATTTGGTTCCAGAACAAACAAGTAAATTCATGTCTGCATCAGTGCCTCACAATATTAATGTTTGAGAAGCTGGAGAATAACTTGCTAGAAAGATTTATTATTACAGACAAACTATGGAAACTATGCAGTTTTGGATTAGAGTGGCACCCAGCAGTTTGTATTAGCATGTCATGTAGTGGTGGAGCCAGCAATTTATCCAAAAACCTATTTTTGATATTGAACTCTTACCCCTGCATTTATGATAGGCAGGTGACATCTAAAGCTATAAATGAAGAAAATGAATTAATGTCATCATTAAATCCATGTTTAAACCACTCCACTTAATGAATTAATCTTCCTGAGATTGTAAGAGATGTGAAGGTCAAGGAAGCTCTTTTATGCAACTGTAAAATCAAAGTCGAAGAAATAATGTGAAGATTGTGGGTCTTCCAGAAGATATTGAAGGTTCTGATCAAATAAAAATTTTTAAGAAATGGATTCCTGAGATGTTGGGCAAGGAGTTTTTTTTCGGAAGGCCTAGAATTGGACCGGGCACCTTGCGGAGGAAACCGCTTCCAGGACAACCGCCAAGGGCAGTTTTAATCCGTTGTCTGAAATATCAGGATAGAGAAATGATACCATGGTTGGCAGTGCAGAAGCCACGACAAAGTCAAACTCCAACGATGATTCAAAATAACAGAGTATTTTTATTATGCAGATCTGAGTCAGGACATTATTAGGCGACGTCGGGAGTTCATTTTGGCTAAAGAAGTGTTGTGGTGAAGAGTTACAAATTTGCTTTTCGTTATTCTGCAATGTTAAAAGTATTTTATGGTCATTTTCAATCTCAATTTTTTGAAAATGACCATTATGCATGGGTTTTTTGGTATATTGTTTTCTGTAATTTTATTTAATATCTGGTTTAGATCTTCCCAAAATTTTTCGACTTTCTCACATGTCCAGATTGCATGAATTGTTGTTCCCATTTCTTTTTTACAATGAAAACATCTGTCAGATACTGTTGGGTCCCATTTATTTAACTTTTGAGGTATAATTTATAGCCTGTGTATCCAGTTATATTGTATCATACGTAACCTCGTGTTTATTGTATTTCTCATAGTTCCAGAGCATAACTTCTCCCATATTTCCTTCTTTATCTTTATGTTTAAATCTTGTTCCCATTTTCATTTAGTTTTACCATTTGTTTCCTCATTCTCCTTTTCTTGCAGTTTAATATACACATTTGTTATAAATCTTTTGATTGTCATGGTATCTGTAATCACATATTCAAAGTTACTTCCCTCTGGTAACCTCAGACTACTTCCTAATTTGTCCTTCAAGTAGGATCTCAATTGGTAATATGCCAACACTGTATCTTGAGTTATATTATATTTATCCTTAATTTGTTCAAAGGATAATAATTTATTTCCTGAAAAACAATTTTCTATTCTTTTAATCCATTTTTTCTCCCATTCTCTAAAGCAGGGGTGTCAAACTCAAATTCACAGAGGGTCAAAATTAAAAACTTGGACTAAGTCGAGGGCCGAACTAAATATTTATTGAAAATTTTCAACTACATCTGCATGTTTTCACTTCTTTCAACACATGTAATGTTAAACTTTTTCGTATTAAAATAAATGTTTAATAATAGTTTTGGATAAACTCTTTCATTGTCATTGTCATTGTCATTGGCCCATTTCCTTTACCGTTCTGAAACCGTGCACATGACGAGTCAATGAGGGATGATTAAAGCAGTGGTCTTCAAACTTTTTCTTTCCACCCACAGACCACCTTAAGCAATCCCTTACTAATCACAGAGCACCAATGGCACAGGGACGTGAGTGGAAAGAAAAAGGTTGAGAACTGTTGTATTGTGGTAACTCCACACCTGATTAAGTTAATTGTTAGGCAAGTGGTCAGAGAAGGACCCCCCCCACCCCAAGAAAGGCTTAAATCACAGGAACAAAATAAGCTTCCGTCTCACTGCTCCCAATCTTATACCTGATGTGGAATGTGGGGTCGCAGCTCCACGTTCACCCGAGTTCAGGTGCTGTCTGTGTGGAGTTTGTATGCTCTCCCCTTGTCTTGGACCAACAGGTCGGTCGCCTGACGAAGGCACCCGAACCCCCCGTTGAAACGCCGGCGTCCGGGGCGGTGGAGGAATTGGCTGAGAAGAGCGCGTTGCTCCCACCCCCTCCCATGGTTGGAGAGGGATTAAACTGCGATCTCTCGGCGCCGGGCTCGTCTCCAACAAAAGGAGCGGGAGGCAGGGTCCGCCACGCACAGAGCAAGGGGGAAGGCATCGCCAACGAGACATTCGGTCCGGCGTCGCCGCTGAAGCACAGACCCAGCGAGGATGGTCCCCAACTCCAGCCGCGTCTATGTGTCCGGGAGCCGGGCGGGCTGAGTGCGGCGCTCCGATCGCCGGGATTCGGGACTCTGAGATCCCTCCACACCTCCGGTGTCTTCATTTTCACCTTCAGTGTGCATGCGCTATACTGGCGCGGCGGCCAGCGGGCCAACTCTAATATATATTTAATATGATCTTGCGGGCCAAATGTGTGCTCTAAAGGAAAGGTTATCTATTGTAAAAGGGAGTAACTGATTTTGCGTCATATTAGTTTTGGTAATTGGTAATTTGCGTCATTATTAGTTTTGGTAATTGGTAATTTGTTTTATTCCTTTCTACATGAATCTTCTTCCAAATATTGAGCAGATGATGTAATAGTGGAGAACTCCTACATTGTACCAATTTTTCATCCCATTTATATAGTATGTGTTCAGGTATCTTTTCCCCTATTTTATCTAGTTCTAATCTAGTCCAATCTGGCTTTTCCCTTGTTTGATAAAAATCTGATAGGTATCTTAATTGTGCGGCTCTATAAGTTTGGCAGTTGTAAGCCTCCTTGTTTATACCATTCTGTTAATTTATCTAGTGCTATCCTCGGTTTCCCCCTTTCCATAAAAATTTCCTTATTATTTTCTTTAACTCCTTGAAGAATTTCTCTGTCAAGTGTATTGGCAATGCCTGAAATAGGTATAGTATTCTTGGGAAAATGTTCATTTTAATACAGTTTATCCTTCCTATTAGTGTTAATGGTAAATCTTTCCAATGCTCTAAATCGCCCTGTAATTTTTTCATTAGTGGATAATAATTGAGTTTATATAGATGGCCGAGATTTTTATTTATTTGTATACCTAGGTATCTTATTGCTTGCATTTGCCATCTGAATGGTGATTCTTTCTTAAATTTTGAGAAATCCGGATTATTCATTGGCATTGCTTCACTTTTATTTACGTTAATCTTGTAACCTGACACTTCTCCATATTCCTTCAATTTCTTATATAATTCTTTTATTGATAGTTCTGGTTCTGTTAAGTATACTATAACATCATCCGCAAATAAACTGATTTTATATTCCTTGTCTTTTATTTTTATCCCTTTTATATTATTTTCTGTTCTTATCAATTCTGCTAGTGGTTCTATAGCTAACGCGAACAATAAGGGTGATAGTAGGCATCCCTGCCTTGTTGATCTGCTTAAATTAAATTGCTTTGATATATATCCATTTACTGTCACTTTCGCCAATGGTCCCTTATATAATGCTTTAATCCAATTAATATACTTCTCTGGTAAACTGAATTTTTGCAATACTTTGAATAAATAATTCCATTCTACTCTGGCAAAGGCCTTCTCTGCGTCTAAAGCAACTGCTACTGTTGGTGCTTTACTCCCTTCTACTGCATGAATTAAGTTAATAAATTTACAAATATTGTCTGTTGTCCGTCTTTTTTTAATAAATCCAGTTTGGTCTAGATTTACCATTTTAGGTACATAATCTGCTAATCTGTTTGCTAATAGTTTAGCTATTATCTTATAATCTGTGTTAAGTAATTATATTGGTCTATATGATGCTGGTGCGAGTGGATCTTTCCCTTGCTTTAGTATTACTGTAATTATTGCTGTTTTACATGAATCTGGTAAGCTTTGTGTTTTGTCAATCTGGTTGATTACTTCCAGGAAGGGAGGAATTAATAAATCTTTAAATGTTTTATAGAATTCTATTGGGAATCCATCCTCTCCTGGTGTTTTATTATTTGGTAGTTTTTTTATTATCTCTTGTATTTCTACTATTTCAAATGGTTCTGTTAATTTATTTTGTTCCTCTATTTGTAATTTTGGTAGTTCAATTTTAGTTAAAAATTCATCTATTTTGCCTTCTTTCCCTTCGTTTTCAGTTTGGTATAATTGTTCATAGAATTCTCTAAAGTTTTCATTAATCTCCGTGGGATTATATGTGATTTGTTTGTCTTTTTTCCTTGATGCCAATACCATTTTCTTAGCTTGTTCTGTCTTAAGCTGCCATGCTAGAATTTTATGCGTTTTTTCCCTGAGTTCATAATATTTCTATTTTGTCTTCATTATGTTCTTCTCCACCTTATATGTTTGTAGTGTTTCATATTTTATTTTTTTATCTGCCAATTCTCTTCTTTTAGTTGTATCTTCCTTCATTGCTAATTCTTTTTCTATATTTACTATTTCCCTTTCCAACTGCTCTGTTTCCTGATTGTAGTCCTTCTTCATCTTGGTTACATAACTTATTATTTGCCCTCTAATGAATGCTTTCATTGCATCCCATAGTATAAACTTATCTTTCACTGATTCTGTATTTATTTCAAAGTACATTTTAATTTGTCTTTCAATTAATTCTCTAAAATCCTGCCTTTTAAGTAGCATGGAGTTTAATCTCCATCTATACATTCTTGGAGGGATGTCCTCTAACTCTATTGTCAATATCAAGGGTGAATGGTCCGATAATATTCTAGCTTTATATTCTGTTTTTCTTACTCTATCTTGAATACGAGCTGATAACAGAAATAGGTCTATTCTTGAGTATGTTTTATGTCTACCCGAATAATATGAATATTCCTTTTGGGTGTTCCATATATCCAAAAGTTGCATTTCATGCATCGATTTAATTATAAATTTGGTTACTTTGTTCTTTCTGTTAAATTTTTCCCCAGTTTTATCCATATTTGAATCCAAATTAAGGTTGAAATCCCCTCCTATTAATATGTTCCCTTGCGTATCTGCTATCTTCAAAAAAATATCTTGCATAAACTTTTGATCTTCTTCGTTAGGTGAATATACATTGAGTAGATTCCAAAACTCCGAATATATCTGACATTTTATCATTACATATCTCCCAGCTGGATCTATTATTTCCTCTTCTATTTTAATTGGTATATTTTTACTGATTAATATATCTACTCCTCTTGCTTTTGAATTATATGACGCTGCTGTTACATGTCCTACCCAATCTCTCTTTAATTTCTTGTGCTCCATTTCAGTTAAATGTGTTTCTTGCACAAATGCTATATCAATTTTTTCTTTTTTCAGTAAATTTAGCAGTTTCTTCCTTTTGATTTGGTTATGTATTCCGTTAATATTTAAAGTCATATAGTTCAACGTAGCCATTTCATACTTTGTTTATCTTCCCTTTCCGTTTCTCCATCATCACCTTTCCTTCTTATCCATTTCTGGTTTCTTGTTTTGAACACTTTATAAGACAACATTTCTAAAACATCAAACATTTCCCTTATTCTCCTATTTAAAACTTCTTTAACCCCATTCTCCCCTCCCCCTCCTGAGTTGCCCTTTATCCCTTGCCGGGCAACCACATCTCCCCTCTCCATTTGGATTTGCGAATTCACTCGCAAACGTCAACTGATTTTGCAGTGACCGTAACTCCTCCCCACCCAGCCCCCCCCCCCCGGAAAAGATTTCAATTTTCATATATAACAAAGGTCACTCTTTTAATTCCCTCCTTATTCCCTCTATTCCCTTTCATTCCCTTATTAATTCTTATCTATACTCTATATATTTTCCTCTAAATACAGATACACTCATGTATACACATATATACATACACATCTATATATATATATATATATATATATATATATATATACCCATACACACACATACATATAGTTCGTGGTCATTTTTACTCTCATTACATGTCTTCATCTCTCTGCTTGTTTTGTAGTTGTTCTGCAAATTTTCGTGCTTTCTCTGGATCCGAGAATAGTCTGTTTTGTTGCCCTGGAGTAACTATTTTAAGTACCACTGGGTACTTTAACATAAATTTATATCCTTTTTTCCATAGGATCGTTTTTGCTGTATTGAACTCCTTCCTCTTCTTCAGAAGTTCAAAACTTATGTCTGGATAGAAAAAAAATTTTTGACCATTGTATTCTAGTGGCTTTTTGTCTTCTCTTATTTTCTTCATTGCTTTCTCCAATATATTTTCTCTTGTTGTATATCTTAAGAATTTTACTAAAATGGATCTTGGTTTTTGCTGCGGTTGTGGTTTTGAGGCTAGTGTTCTATGTGCCCTTTCTATTTCCATTACTTCCTGTAATTCTGGTCTTCCTAGGACCCTGGGGATCCAATCTTTTATAAATTCTCTCATATTCTTGCCTTCTTCATCTTCCTTAAGGCCCACTATCTTTATATTATTTCTTCTATTATAGTTTCCATTATATCGATCTTCTGAGCTAACAGCTCATGTGCCTCTTTAACTTTTTTATTAGATTCTTCTAATTTCTCTTTTAAGTCCTCTACTTCCATTTCTACAATTATTTCTCGTTCTTCCACATTATCCACTCTTTTTCCTATCTCTGATATGACCATTTCTATTTTATTCATTTTTTCTTCTGCACTCTTAATTCTTCTTTTAATCTCATTAAATTCTTGTAATTGCCATTCTTTCACTGATTCCATATATTCTTTAAAAAAAGATATATCCATTGTCTTGCCTTTCTCTTCTTCTTCCATTTCTTTCTGTTCTTCTTCTTCTTCCTCTGGGTTGACCATCCGTTGTTTCCTTGTTTTCTTTTTACCCTCTTCTTTCTTGTTGTCGTTATTTTCTATGTTCTGCACCTGTTGCTGTGTTGCAGGTGTCTCTCTCAGCTGTGGAGATCGACTCCCCAGCTGTTCCCCCCTCCCGTCAGTGTGTTTTTTTTCATGCACGGTTGCGCACTTTTACTCGGCTCTGCGAGCCATTTTTGTAGTCCCGAGCCCGGGACTTCCACTGACCTGAGGGAGCGGGGCGGCGGGCCTCCTCGTACAGGTAAGGCCTTCACCTTCTTCTTCCGACGTTCTTTCATCTTCTCTTCTTCCCATTGTTTTCGACTTTTCTCTCTTCGCTGCCATTTTCTTCTCACCTTTATTTTTACTTTGTTTTAATTTTTACTCTTGTACCCTTGTTTTTTTTCAACTTTTCCAGAGAGGGTTGGAATTCCCTGACCGGCCACTACTCCATCACGTGACTCCTCCGGCATTACTGCCTTTGGGTAGTTTTTGTTTTGGTTAATTAAAAAATTTGTTTTAGAATTAAAAAAAATATTTAGGGGAGGGATAGTGATTTTAAGATATGATAAGGGGAGTGATTTGTAGTGAGTGATTATATTGTTAATCTGAAATTTGCAGCTTTTAATGTTCAGGGGTTAAATAATCCGAATAAGCGAAAATGAGTTTTGGTTTATATTAAGAAAATGAAAATTGATATTGCTTTTTTCCAAGAAACACATTTGACTGAAAAAGAACATCTCAAATTGAAGAGGGATTCTTCATTTAATTCCAAGGCAAGAGGTGTAGTGATTTTAATGCATAAGAATTTGCCTTTTGAATTACAATCTATGGAAGGAAATGCTGGGAGGGTTTTAAGGGTGAATTGTAAAATTTTTGCTGAATCTTGGACTTTACTTTACTTTGGTCAATGCATATCGACAGCAGCCCGACCATATGATTAAAAATGGTAATTTTGAACTTCCTCTTAACTTGTATTTGTGCAAGTATTTTTTTATCATCTGAGTTTTCAGATTCTATGATCCGAATAAAGCACTTCAACCCAAATGCATTAACAACCAGTTAAATTAATGCCTGAAATCTAACAGCACATTTGGTGATCCTTCAGCTAAAGAATGGCAAATGACAAAAATATAAATGCAGAAGAAAATGAAAAATTATAATTTGGTTATTTTGTTTGGAAATGATGACTTGGTTTTAGCCACACTGAACACCAAAGCAATTCACCAATGATAGCAAATGATAGCCATTCTCTCTAGCCAACATTCAATCTATCTCAGCACTTGGATTATGGATTTCATTTATAGGAATCATGATACCTGACTGTGATCATTTGTAAATCATCTTCTTTTAAAATGATACTAAGCGTTAAATACATGGGAGAGCAATAACAGATAATATAATACACTGTAGAAATAAAGTGGAAAATTACAATACACTTTTCTATCTTGGAAAAATTACTTGTAAAATACCTTGAGGATTAAGACTGACAAAAGTATTTTTTGTAAACAAGCCTTGCAAAAAAATGGCTATCATTTTGGCAGCTCCAAGATCTATGACTCTGACCTTCAAATAAAAGAAATTTGTTGTACAAATAAAGCTACTGCAGTAATTAAAGACAAAGAGATGACAAACATGAATGTATTTTTTTTCTGTATAAAGTGTCTCTTTTGTAGCCTGACATTGACCTTCCTTACAGAAATATTGATTAAAAGCTATTTTGAAGCCAAATTCTAAGGCTATTGATTACTAAAAACCAGTAACACAAAAGCAAGGTAATCATTCAAGATACTTGTAGCTAAATAGTTGAGCACAAAGGTCCTGGAAACATGCTTTCACTGTACAGTTTAATTACAGTACCCCTTCAGATTACAAAGTTATACAAACTCGGATGAAAAAGAGGAAAGGAGAGCTAAGATGCCTAATAGAGCTGCACAATTGGAGATGTGCAGTATTTAAAAAAGAATGGAAATTTACAGGAGGTCAATACTGCATGTGAGGCAAAGCTTCACATGCATCTCCTCCAACTTTGTCCTCTGTGTTTGGTGCTAGACAAAGTAAACAATGTGCCCAGTTCCTGTGCATTGTCCACAACAGTTATCCCGAGCTTCTCGTTGTGTGCTATTTCATCTTGCCTTTTAATTCCCACACCCGCCAGTCTGTCCCTTGTTTTCTCCCTCAAATAACCCCTGGATTGTTATGTACAAGGAATTTTCCAATTTCAGGCAATACATTCCCAGTGTTCCTTTTTCTCTCCTTCTGACCTACAGGTTTTCTAACTCCCGTCGCCACAAGTTTTGTTTCCCTTCACTACTTGATTCCATTTGCCCATCTTCCACACATTGTACTGGGCCTCCTCCAACAGGTCCAATCTTACCATATTCCCATGCTGTAAAATGCTGTATTGGGAAGGGTTGTGGCTGTTACGTGACAGCACTGTCCCCTACCTAGTTGGAGGACACACTAGCTGCCAATCAAGGTTTGGTTCTGCCTCTCCATTAGTGCACACCTTTCTGTTGGTACTAAATAAATTACCTGGGCTGCACTCTCCAGCCTGCCTGTACTTGGCCATTGGCTGTTTTAATGGGCTTAACCCTCCTGGCACCAAGCCATTGGCTCCCTGTAAATGATGTGGGCTTGTCCCTCCAGCACTATAAAGGTGCCATGTGCTCTTTGTTTTCTCTTTGCCAGCTTGGGACCACCCTGCTTCACTCCAGGCCTAAAAATGTGGAAGGATGCTGGAGAAACTGTTGGTAAGATGTGCAGTTATAAGGGTTGGGAGTGTTTAATTAATGTCCCTTGTAGCATAGAGCTGTGACTGCACCGAGTCAAGGGGGATGGGGCATCATAGTGATTCTTCTTTGATCATTGTATGTTCTAGTTCAGTGTGTGGGCATGTGTGTGTATTTTGTTCCCATGCTATTTTCCCCATATTCATTATTAATTGTCTGCTATAGTTGCTGTAAACTGTGTGTGTACACCATCAGTTACCATTTTCCACAAATGCCTTCTGTAAATAAAATACTTCCCCATCAAAACTGTGTTCAGAGTCCTTGCCTTTGAGATCAATCAAAACTATTTCCTCACTTACAACCCATGCTTATCTGGTTCCACATCACCATCCTAACCTATCACATTCTAAAATCTACTGCCTTTTGTGCCTCCGCTTTTCACCTTCAACCTCTCGTCTCTGTTTCCATCCTCAGCTCCACAAAGTTGCAACTGTCCTTTTTTTCTCTTGTCTCTCTTCACCTATCATCCATTAGGCACTAGGCCCTTTCAAGCAATTTGGCCAGTTAGCGCCCCACTCACAAGGCAGCTTGTGCGTTGGTGTCACATGAATCCCTGGCTGAAGGGGAGAGAGGGGTTACTGGCAGGGCAGAGGGGTCCCCACAATCAGCATGGCGGGCGGGGGGGGGTGTCAGCTACTGCGGGGGCAGGGGGACGGGTGCCGCGGGGACAGGGTGGTCGACTGCTGTGGGTGGGGGTTGCAGGAGCGATTGGCAGCTGGTGTGGGAGACCGATAGTTTGCGTGACGCGTTATTGTTGGGGCGGGATTCCTCTTAAATTGCCGGATTGGCGATTTACTGGGTCGATCCCACCCCAGCTCGAAAGGTGCTGGGAGCACCTTCGACCCATTTAATGTACCTAGGTCTCTGGAGGGCTACCCAGGTACGGCGGTTTAAAAGCACCTAGTTTCTCAACTGCACCCCTCTTCCTCCCACACCTGATTCCATCTGCTTAACATCTCCAGTTAAAGTCACGCTTACTGTCAAGGTACAAAAAGTACAGTAAAGCCACAAAGTACAAAACATAGATTTTATTGAGTCACACCAGTGGGATTGAGCAGCATTTGATGCAGGTAGACAAGGAAACGTCATTCAAAGAATCCAGTGGAGGGGTACAATATTTAAGGACCATTCTTGCATACAAATTAGACAATTATCTCTTTGAAAGTATTGTTACAAGTCACATTTCTAAAGACAGGAAAATGGTTGATTTCAATTGGCTTTTTACATGTACATGTTATAATTAAAAGATATGAAGTTGTAGCATATACAATGGAAGCAGTCTGGAAAGCTGTTTGCAATATATACAGTGATTTCTGTGCTCTGTGTGCCTTAAGGCTATTTCATGTCAGGCCTCCGCATGGAGGTTGGCTACAAGAGTGGATCTTAAACTTAAAATTTACCTTTCAGACAACAGCCCTAAACGGCTGCTCCAGTGTCCTATTCATATCCAGAGGTGCCTCGTAGTGCCCTCCAGGGTCGATGGAGGTGGGGCGACTGGTGCTGTAGTGCCATCATCATATATATACAGCAGAGCATAGCCGTCTTCCCGACCCATCATCCCCCTGTGATTCCCAGAACAGTTCCAGTTGTATGGGGGATGATGGGAAGGGAATGCGGCCATTGCTCTGCCACATTTTAAGCCACAGAGAGCAGCCTGGTGTGGCTGTCTCAGCCTGTACTGGCCGCCCCCTGACGGCCCCTGCTGCCTCACCGACAGCTCCCACTGCCCCGACAGTCCCTGCTGCCCCACTCCCCCCTCCCCATGGCTCCCACTGCCCCGACAGTCCACATGGCCCCCACTGCCCCGATGATCCCCGCTGATGGCTCCTGCTGCCCTGAGGGCTCTCGTTGCCCCAACAGCTCCCGCCTGCCGCGGAGGGAGAGGCGTGAGTGGGGAGATGGATTGCGGGCTGACGGCATCATCATCCTGCCCTAACCAGTCGCCCGTGGCGTCTATACATTCAGGTCAGGCGTTGGAATGCACCACTCCACCGATTATCCTTCCCTGAGAAGGGCTGGAATTGGTGCCTCAAAGCCGGCCATGGCACATTCAGGAACGTACGTCTTTAGCCGTAACGGCAAAGACCCTCCACCTTTACAGACTAGTGCTTTCCCTGCTTGAAAGTGCCTTTAGTTTCAGTCATTCATTAACACCAGCAAATGTCACTTGCACCCGAAACAGAAACTAACAATAGCAAGGGGATCTTCTAGTCTGGAGTTCTGTGAAGCTTAGGTTCCATTGGCGCCTTCATTATGGCTTTTGACAGCTAGATCGTGTCTAACAAGTAGTAGTTAATCAGCCGTGTTTGGGCGAGAAGCTGATTTATGAATGGGAGCTAGTTTGACGTGTAGTACAACTGATCAATGAGGTATTTAGCGTCTTCAGAGCTGGGGGGTACAGTGATTACCAGAGGTGCAGTGCTGCTAGAGCTCAACGGAGTGTCGCACCGGCACCTCAGGGAGCAACTCTAGGCACCCCATGGGGCGGCTCCAGCACCACCTTGTCACTGTTTTTGAGTTGTGGCACCTAAAAAATTAGGTGATTATCTCTTCTACCCTGATCATATCAAAGATAATCGAATCTAATTTCCTGTCTGGAATGTTCCTTGGCTTAAAACTCCTCTTTCCCTTCCAGCCTGTTCTCTGGAAGTCTGTGACTTTATTTCTGTTACAGAGGAAAATCTGTGTTGGTTTTCTCAGCATTGATATTTCAAAATTTTTTAAACACAAATTTCTACAATCCCTCCTCACCAGGTTCCACCTAACTCCTACCAGTGTCTCTCCCCCCCCCCCCCCTCAACTCTATACTGATTATTCGTCCTTTACCCTCTCAGTCCTGATGCAGGGTCTCCCTTCACAGATGTTGCCTGATCTGCTGACTTCCTCCACCTGAGCTTTTTTCTGGTTCTTTTAAGATGTTTTCCATTTACATTCTTCCAGTTTAATGGGTTAATTTGTCAGCTCTTGCTGCAACGACTGCTAAGGTAATAATGGTAAGTTTCAAGCATTGTTATAGTTAACAAAATGATAGGGAGAATGAGAAATAATGCCGAGTGTCAGGATCATTAATAGCTCCCATAATAGAAAGGCATAATCTATTTAATAGCCAGTGGGTTCTTCTTTAAAATGTTAGAAAAATGAAGACTGCTTTTGTGCTAAAATCCTCTTAGTGAGCATTAAATAGTTTTAAAATATAAAGACCATTAAACTAGTTCAGTCAGGTAGTGAAACAATAAAAGCCTCATCAATAAAATATTTGATCAAGTCAAAATCACATTGTTAATTTGAGGGACTGGTTATGCATAAAACAGCTACGATGTTGAGTTCATTAACCAATACCTTTTAGGAAAGAAAATCTCTAGTACTCACCTACTTTTTCCTAGGCATGCCTGGAAACCCAGAAACTGTATACGGTTGTCTGTTAGCTGATCGCCAAAATGTCATTCTATGAATTCATTATATATACATATATGTAAAAACATGGACAAGTGTCTTGGTGATCAAAGGCATCAACCCATTCAGTCCTGCAAAACCCTTCTCATTTTATATGGCAAGCCAAAGTTGGGAATATTGTCCCTCAAGAGATTTCAGCCACATTCTCTGTCACCAACCTTGGATAAGACTTGATAGGATGATCTGAACAAGATTACAGAACTGTGGCATATTGGGCTTGTGGCAGGTGGTAAAACAGTCAAAACACACCAAACAAAAAGTAAAGTATCCTCAAACCAATATATTAAATGAAAATTGTATATTTCTGTAAATTCTATTTGTGGATGATTAATAATGGAAGAGGGTCCCCATAAAGATTTCCATAATTTCTGAAGCAGAATTCTGGAACTCTTTACCTAATTTCATACAGGAACGTCTTCTCATATGGACTGTAATGGTTCAAGAAGCTAACTTTCTCATGCGGAAATAGCAGTGGGAAATTAATGATGGTCATGTCAGCAGGCTGAGTCAGCATTTAATTCCCTATCCCTGATTGCCTTTGTGATAGTGGTAGTGAGTTGCCTTTGGGGTGTGGGTCTTTGGGGTGTGGGTCTTCTGCAGTCTTTGGGGTGTGGGTCTACCTATAATGCTGTTAGGGAGAGAGTTACAAGATTTTCACCCAGTGACAGTGAAAGAACAGCAATATATTGTCAAGTTAGAATGATGTGAGGCTTGACTCATATGCTGGTGTTCCCATTGCTTTTACTGCCTTGGTCCTTCCAGCTGGTGAGTTGTAGCACTGCATCCTATAGATGATACAAGCTGCAACTACTGTGCATCAGTGAGTGAACTGTTTTGGATGGGTTGTCATGTCCTTTATGGTGCTGAGCTTCTTGAATGTTATTGTTTTTTTTTATTTGTAATTTTTCTAAGACTCATATAGAACATCATATAAACAGTATTTTAAAACGAAACCGTCTCATACGATTGACTAAATCTCATCCCCACTCCCAAATGCTCACATAAAAAGCATGCTGTTGTTATTGTGTCCAATTCTGGTAGCCTATTACAAGAAGGATGTGATGCTTCAGAAAAGGTTTAAAGGAGATTACCAGGATGCTGCCTGGATTAGAAGAGATAAGCTATGGGATGAGGTTAGTCAAATTTGAGTTGATTTCTCTGAAGATACAGGTATTGAGTGGAGACCTGATAGAGACATTGATAGATAATTAGAATCTATATCCCAAGACAAAAACTTATTGAGCACTGCATTGAGGATGTCACCGAGATCAAATGCTTTGCAACTAGGGCTAATTAGAAATCATGGTTGAATGCAGAGGTCCGGGCCCTTCTCAGAGCTCATGATGCTGCCTTCAGGACAAGATGTAGGATGGCACTAAGATCAGCCAGGGGTGAACTTTCGCATGCAATCCAGAAGGTAAAGCACATTATGCACAGAAGATCCACAGACAGCTATGCGACACTGGCAACACAAGGCGCTTGTGCCAAGGGATCAAGACCAAAATAGATCACAAGACAACCTTGAAAGTTATGGACAATGACAGCTCCCTTCCAGACAGACTGAACATTTTCTATGCACGGTTTAATGAGAAGAACAAGATGATGCCACAGAAAGCTCCATGTCCCCCTGATGAACAGGTCCCCTGCATTGCCTGGCTGAGGTGAGGAGAACCCTATCCAAGGTGAAGCCACAAAAAGTGGTGGGTCCAGACAACTTACCTGTTTGGGTACTGAAGGGCTGCACAGACCAATTGGCAGAGTTCTTCACAGACATCTTCAATACTTCACTGCAGCAGTCCATCTTTCCCACAGGGTTCAATATTGCCACTCTCATCTGGGTACCCAAACAGGGTGACAATAACAGGCCTCAATGACTACCAACCTGTGGCAATGACCTCTACCATTATAAAATGCTTCAAGTGTCTGGTGATGGAATGCATTAAAGCATCCCCCCCCCCCCCCCAAAGATGCTAGACCCATTTCAATTTGCCTATAGAATAAACTGTTCCAAAGATGATCCTATAGCCTTGTCACATCATTCTACCTTGGCCCATCTAGAGAACAATGCCTCATATGCCAGGATGCTGTTCATTGACTTCAGCTTGGTGTTTATTATGATCATTCCCCAGAAGCTGATGGAATAGCTGTCCTTGCTGAGACTCAACAGCCCTCTCTATAACTAGATCTTGGATTTCCTAATGGAAAGACCACATCCTGACCGGGTCGGTAGCAGAACATTGAGTATCATCACTCTGAGCACAGGTGCACCTCAGGGCTGTGTGCTCAGCCCATATCATTTCATGCTACTGACCCATGACTGCATTGCCAGATCTATCTCCAAAGCTGTCATCAGGTTTTCAGATGACACAACAGTAGTTGGCCTCATCAGCAACAATGATGAGAAGAGGTAGAAAATCTTGTGAGATGGTGTGAGAATAACAACCTGAGTCTCAAAGTGGATAAGACGAAGGAGATGATCAGGAGGACCAGGAACTCTGTAGTAGAGAGTGGAGAGCACCAAGTTCCTTGGAGTTCACATAACTAGTGACCTATCATGGACACTCAACATCTTTTCACTTGTCAAGAAAGCACAACAGTGACTGCACTTTTTGAGAAGACTGAAATGAGCAAGGCAACCAGTCTCCATTATGTCAATCTTCTATAGGAGTTCTATCAAGTGTAAGCTGGCTGGCTGCATCACCATGTGGTATGTAGCTGCAGAGAAATGGATCGGAGGCCAATCCACAGGACCATAAGAGTGGCAGAGAGGATCATTGGAGTCTCCCCCCCCTCCCCCCATTGATGTGATATATTGAGATCGTTGTCTGAAGAGGGTACACAGATCATTGAGGACCCCTTCCACTCTGCACACACCATCTTTCAGTTGCTCCCGCCGGGAAAGAGGTACATGTGTAACAGAGCCAGCACCATCAGCTGAGGAACAGCTTCTTCCCATGAGCGGTGAGAATGCTGAACTGCTCACACTGACCATCTGAGACTCTCATATGCACAAAGACATATTTATTTATTTATTTGTATTGATGAAATACTTGTACTGATGTGTATTGTTTGTCTATATGTGTGTTATGCCTAGTTGTGTGTCTGTATATTTTATAGACAATAGACAATAGGAGCTGGAGTAGGCCCTTCGGCCCGTCGAGCCAGCACCGCCATTTTACAGATCATGGCTGATCACTACCATCAGTACCCCTTTCTAGCCTTAACCCCATAACCCTGAACTCCTTTGCCCACTAGAGTCTTATCTAACTCTCTTTTGAACATAATCAGCGAATCTGCCTCTACCACCCTCTGTGGCAGAGCATTCCACAGATTCACACTTCTCTGGGTAAAAAAATGTTTTCTCATCTCCGTCCTAAAGGGCCTACCCTGTATTCTTAAACTATGCCCTCTAGTCCTCGTCTCCCCCATCATTGGGAACAAGTAATCCGACTTCACCCTGTCTATCCCCCTGATAATTTTGTATATCTCAATCATGTCCCCCCTCATCCTTCTAAACTCCATCGGATACGTCCAGTTTTTCTACCCTTTCAGCATATGTCAACCCCGCCATCCCTGGAACTAACCTTGTAAATCTGCGCTGCACACCCTCAGTGGCTAGTATGTCCTTCCTCAAAATTGGAGACCAGAACTGGACGCATAACTCCAGGTGGGGTCTCACCAGGGCCCTGTACAACTGCAGAAGGGCGTCTCTGTTCCTATACTCCAATCCCCTCTTTATGAAAGCCAACATGCTATTAGCCTTCTTCACAGCTTTCTGAACCTGCATGCTAGTCTTCAGTGACTGGTGAACAAGTACTCCCAGATCCATTTGCTCCTCCCCACTCCCTAGCTTGTCTCCATTTAAATAATACTCAGCTTTCCTATTATTGCCCCCAAAATGGATAACCTCACATTTGCTTACATTGAACGTCATCTTCCATTCAGCAGCCCACTCCCCCAACCTGTCCAAGTCCCTCTGCATTTTCCTGACATCCTCCTCACACCCCACACCGCCACCCAGTTTCGTGTCATCTGCAAATTTGCTCAAATTATTAATAATCCCCTCATCCAAATCATTTACATAAATTACAAACAACTGAGGACCCAATACCGATCCCTGCGGCACTCCACTCATCACATCCTACCATCCTGAAAAAGACCCGCTTACCCCAACCCTTTGTTTCCTATTTCTTAACCAATTTCCTATCCATGTCAGCACCTTACCTCCAATACCATGCTCCCTGATCTTGCCCACTAGTCTCCCGTGTGGTACCTTATCAAAGGCCTTCTGGAAGTCCAAATACACCACATCCACTGGCTCTCCCAAGTCCACCCTCTTTGTCACATCCTCGAAAAATTCCAGAAGGTTAGTCAAGCATGACTTACCCTTAAGGAATCCATGCTGACTAGCCCTTATACTATTATTTTTGCCTAAGTGTTCTGCTATTACTCCTTTTATGATAGACTCCAATATCTTCCCCACCACCGATGTCAGGCTGACCGGTCTATAATTTCCCGTTTTCTCCCTCCCTCCCTTCTTAAAAATCGGCACCACATCAGCCACTCTCCAATCCTCAGGGACCTCCCCCGAATCTATGGAACTTTGGAAAATGTCTACCAGTGCTTCCACAATTTCCATAGCAACTTCTTTAAGCACCCTGGGATGCAGCCCATCAGGCCCTGGGGATTTATCAGCCCTCAGTCCCAACAATTTACTCACAACCTCCTGTTTCTGGATCCGGATATCCATTAGATCCCCTACTTCCCCAGGAAAGTTCCCCAAGTCTCTTGACACTGCATGACCATTACCCCCTAACTGACCATAACCTATATCCTCCTTGGTGAAGACAGTTGCAAAGTATTTGTTAAATTCCTCAGCCATCTCCTTGTTTCTGGTAATAATTTCACCCTTTTCCATTCTTAATGGACTAATTTTGGACCGAACCAATTTCTTCCTCTTCACATATTTAAAAAATTTTTGCTATCCTCCATTATATTATTTGCTAATTTCCTTTCGTACTTAATTTTCCCCTCTCTTATGACTTTCTTAGTTACCCTCTGATGCTCTTTGAAGGTTTCCCAAGAAGGCTGTATTTGTACAATCAGATGACAATAAACTTGACTTGAAATGTCTCATACTAGCGAACATGCATTTAATGTGAGGCAGGAGGGGCAATTTAAAGAAGATGTGCAGGTCAAATTTTCACACAGAGTTGTGGGTTCCTGGAGTGGGCTGTCAGGATTATTGGTGGAAGCAAATATAATTAAGGAACTTTTAGAAAGACACATGAATATGCAGAGAAGAGAAATGAAGATCATGTGCAAGTTTTAGTTTAATTCATGAATCATGATCAAACCAGACATCATGGGCTAAAGGGCCTGTGCTGTACTATTCCATGTAAAATGATAGATTGTTTCAGTTCAAACTAGATATAACTGTCACCACAGACAGAAGGCATTCTCAAATATGATAATTAATATGGGGCCTTCCATTCCTCATTTACATTTCTATGAACTTATGGATAATGTGAATCAGCACCAATTTTTTCTTTCTGTAGTTTAATGGGAGATATTAATTTGAAAATTAATCATGTGGTGCAAGATCTGGATGGAAGTAGTACACTTCCACCATGTACAGTTTTCCTGCAATATTGATTACATCCCATCTCCAAATGTTACACAATCCAGAGAAAAGAAAAGGCAAGAAACTCCATCAGGCATAAAAATGTAAAATGGGGTGGGGCAGGGAAGGGGTAAGGTAAGAACTGGCAGGTGTTAGGTGGATGGTGGTGACATATGGATGAGCAGATGAAGCTAGGTGGGGGAGGGAGATATGTGGAGACAATAATTTCTGCTTATGGGATCTGATTTAAAAAAAATGTCCAAACAGATGGGAATATTAGGGGGAGAGGATAGGTAAAGCAACAAGAGAAGTGGGCAGTGGGAAGATGGAGGCAGGTGGGAAAGGGGAGAGAAACTGGGTTAAAAAGTGGTTGGGGTAATTTGGATATAAGGTGGAGGGTAAGAGGTTCAGGAGAGAATGGCTCTGAGGGTTATGGGTTAACTGATTTCCCAATGTCCATGTCATGAAGTTGTAGATTACTCGGGTTGAATAGGAGACTTTGTTTTTCTTGTTAGTTTCATTTCTGTTGATGCCAAATCCTTTTGAATAGTGTTACAACTGGTTCAGGAGTATGGATGGCCTGCACAGTAGCTGGATTTTCTGCATTCATTTCACTCAGCCACTTCTTGATATCGTGATGAACAGAATTGGATGAAGGTATTATCTATAATGCCTGGGATCTTAGGAAGCGATTAAGAGAAATAATTACAGCGTTGTCTCTTGTACTTGGGTTCCATCACTGACAATGGTTTACAAGTGAATGCTCCAGTTTGCGTCAATGACATAGAGAAAGGATATAAACCAGAAATCGTCTACCTGCATAGGGCGACGATTCGTTTGCAGAGGTAATAACTTCGACCAAATTATAACCTGGAACTTGCTGAGTTATTCCAAACTCGGGATTTGGCGACAAGCTAAAAGAAACATTACATCGCGTGGCAATGAGTTTGTTAAACAAATTCGCTGACATTAGTTTCTACAATGAGCTGAATGTCTCTGATCTCGGCTGATGTTAAAGCCGCGCCCTACGACCCAGCATAAACAAAGTTTTATTTACCTATCTATTGCCTGTAGCGACATTACCACCTGGTCCCCATCGCCATCTCATGGTTCACTAAAAGGGCCATTAACTTGCATGACAATTATCTAATGTTTGTTAGAACATCAATTCTTCAGTCCATCGGGACAACGATCTCTCCCCCGACTTGATCAATAGCCCACATTTAGGATCGGACCGGGTTTCAAGTTTGAGAAATGTAAACCAACCCAGTACTTTTCGCACAACGCACTGCTCGGTATCCGCTAAATGATCGTCCATATATCTTTTACTTCCTATGGAGACTGCGAGACCAGCTGAGTTCCTCCAGCATTTCTGGGAAACGACCCTCCTGCTATCTCAATCCATGTGCAGAACATGACGCTCATTGACCCCGCGCCAACCTGACGCTCCCCTCACTGATTCAATTCAACAGATCTTAGGTTCTAGCCACTGATAAGTATTCCCAACTCAAGCTGGACATAATCCTGGAGGATTCGTCGCTTCAACTCCTTTGCATGCCCAATGAAAGGGATTCACATGTATTTTCTGATCAAATAAAACGAAAAAACAATATTTTAAATGGGAACTTCAAGTTCTTTAAGAGCAAGGGTTTTCAATTCCTTGATACTCCTTGGGCTTTGGTCTATATCCATTACTCTCAGGAAATTTATTCCACAGAATTTGTTTGGTGTAAAGGATTTGCTTGACAGCTGTCCTAAATTTACCATCTACAATAAAAGATTGAAGATCATTTAAAAAAATAATATTCCTATTGAACGATTTCCTGTTCTGTTAGTATTCCTATGGACTTCAAGGCCATAACCCAATCGTCCCATCTCCGGTCACCCCTTCTCCTTCAGTCCATTGTTACACTCTGGACTGGGGACACCACAACACATGCTCAGTTTGCTCAAGGCATGCTTTTGGCGGAGAGCCCGATTCAATTTTCTCCGACTCCTTGGCTATAGAGATTGCTGTTTTCCACTCGTTAAGTACCTTTCGCTCAGAAGATTCACTCTTTGAGAAAACAGATGTCTTAAGCCTTGAATGGAGTTGCCCCCTTAACTCTGGTACTATATATTGACGCGGTTACCTAGAGTCCAGACACTTAGGATCATACAATCACATCAATGGAAGGGCAGGACTTGCTCTTCCAGCGTTGTTAACGCACAAATAATCAACCCTTACAAATCAGTAAGGGTGTCGCTTTTTTTGCTGACACCGTGATTGAAGTAAAAACAATGCTGGGGAAACTCAGGTCAAACAGTGTATTTTATCTCGCAAAGATAAATACACATAAACACCGAAACGTTGGTTATGTGTCTTGTTCTTTGCGATCTAAAATACACTGTTTTATTTGCTGAGTTTCCCCAATAATGATTGAAACTCGGTTTTACATTTTGATTTCAGGCTCTCTCTGAAGCATCATGTGAATTGGTGGGTTGGAGACATTCTGAGTACTAGTTCTGATACAGAGTTTTAAAGAAGTCCGAGCAAGTCTACGGATCCTGTAAATTATTTGAAAAAAATATGAAACGGCCTTGTAGTTAGGTTCTGAACCGTGCCACTGTTCGTAATAAAAGGAACGGGAGCCCTTAAAACATACCGGACCCTACACTCACTAAAACCACACTCACTAAAACCAATTTGAAGCTGCGGGAAAAAGAAAACTTTTTTTGAGGTCTGTTTCTACTCATCAAATCAGATTCTCTTCATCTGTCATAATCTTCACCAACAGTGGCGAAGTGGCTTGACAGGGTTTTTTATCGGATACAATAAAAATGTAATTTGAAATAGGTTACCAGCTCGATTCCCGTTTCTCCTACATTTTAACTAAAGCTAATCATAAGGATTACTCTTGAAGAAGATTCAACCGTTGTTAATCTCGAAACAAGGGATATTGTTACCAAAATTCTTATTTTTATTTATGTTTTTTTAAAAATAAAACATCCCCAATCCGAATGTAACTCACGTTCAGCATCCTCTGTTAAATTATTAGATCAACAAATATAAGTTCATTTTCTGATACTCAAACACCAAATATTTGTGTATAAATAAAATCAATGCTTGCAAATTTCGAATTCCAATTTTATTTCTCTACTGTCGCGTTTTTTCTGATACTCAAACACCAAATATTTGTGTATAAATAAAATCAATGCTTGCAAATTTCGAATTCCAATTTTATTTCTCTACTGTCGCGTTTTACAAACTGGAACCATTCTCGCAACACATTTTAGTAGCGGCTATTTGAACCTAAAGTTTATTAAGTCATGCTGTGACCTATTCCATCAATGCCTTATGCATTCAGACTGAGTGAACTCCTCGCCATCAACCTTGCCTTCTCTTCAGTCTACGAACTGCACTGTCAAATAACAAAGCATTTTTAAAGGGATTGTTCGCGTAGTATTTTCAAGTAAGTTTTATCAACTATGACAGGAAGTTTAAGGTACACCAAGCCACAATCAACGTGGCAGGTGTAGAAACATTCTTTTCTTAATATATATGGTGAATGTGATCTGAATGGAAGAAAATAGGTTGGTTTCTTTGCAGGACTTGCTATGAGCAAAATGAAGAATTTAACAATAGTTCAAATAAGCAACTCGTTCAACGTTTGTGCAGAAGAGATTATCCAGATCAATATCTTACGAGACTAGAAAATAAATCATAATTTCCTCCACTTATCAAATTCTGTATTTCGGGTCGGATAATTCATTATATGAGTTAATACACATTTTGGCACGTTCCTCTGCAACGTCCTGGACGTCCTCTGCAAATCGGATCAAATGGACATAATGGACCTCAAAACTGCTCAGGATAATTTGGCAACCGCCTGGGGACCAGTATCGAGTGATGAAGGGATTCCGGACTGTGTGTCAGCATCTTTCATTCTGTCTGTTATGCCTCGACATTGCTCGCCTGCCACTCGCCGAGGAATATCGGTTTTTTTCTCCCTAATTCCAGGCTTGGCTGACTGATCGAGGACGCTGAGATCGGGACTCCTACAAGATTTCCGAGATGTGCGACTGTTTTCATCTTCCCTTTCCAAACTGGCGAGGGGATCCAGCCAGTGGTGGGCTTACTATCTATGTCTTTGTAACTAACCTGTTCATCTTGCTTTCTTTCCTATGCTTTGGATTCGTATTCCTCGCTTTTCCGCAGTAGTAGGGCGTGGTGGATGTTTGCATGTACAAGGCAGCAAAAAGCAAGGAATGTGGAACTAAAACATCTGCAATATTTAGCTGCTTACATTTGTATGTTTTTACAAATGTTTTGCATTTGTATCAACCTAAATTCTTTTTTGTTTTGCATCTCTATCGTGGGCTGAACGACTAATTTCATTGCAGATATGCATGCATGGATTGTTATATTAACTTGATGTTTTAGGCAGACTGCCTCTGTTAATTATTTGGGGTGTAACCGTTTTGAGCGGAGTTTGCCTCGTTATCTCCCATCCCTGTTTTTGCTGTTGTTGGGCGTACGGTAGATCCGTAACAACTCGAGAGAAAGAATTGTGGGCGAAACCCTGAAGTCTATTTGTTGGCTTCGTGTATGATTAACCGGCACAAACAAGGAAGCATTGTGTGGTGTTGACACGCCAGAGAATGAGGATCAGCCACACCCGCGTTCTTTACACACTCTTTAGTTTTGTGTACGTTGTTTTAAACTTAACTTCACTATTGGGCGTGCGCTGCGGTCACTGAGAGATTGAAATACTTTTGTGGGGAGGTGACGGTCCGGTCCTGGTGACATTAGTAAATGCAGTGGGCAGGCTGGTAAAAGTTAGCTCACCCCAGAAAAATGATGGCATCGAACGGGAGAGATGGTTCAGCATCCATCATCCCACCTCATCCCCTCAAGGTCATCTTCAGCTCCCAGTACAGGTCCGCAGGGAGATTCCGCGGTGGGTTGTCAGAGAGCAAAATATTAGTCGAAGGCCGATTCCAAAAGTTTTTTTTTAAAGTAGGGATTATATTTAATTTGATTTTAATGGTACCGCAGGCTGACTCTGAAAGACTGATCTTGCCAATTCTCCACGAGATCAAAACAACCCGAATACACACCCAAAGCAAGGCCAAAGGATGGGTTTTGACCTTTCATAAGTTCTTGAAGCAGTGCAAGTGGCGTTTAAGCCTAGATGTAACAACATTCTATTATGTAGGATTCCATGTGTTTAATGAGAAATTTAGAATGAAAATTCTTGTGCAAAATAACCATGGTGCAGTTTGATTTGGCTCTTTTGCCCATTTAATGGTTTGCTAAATCGTGACCCTGCCATGACTGCAGCCAACTAACTCCTGAAATCAATACCCCTGAAGGCATCTTTATGACACGTGATACTTATGCTTTCTACTTGGCTCGACTTTGGATGGAAAACTCATTGCAATATACCCTATAAATAATTAGCATCGCAACTAAGTACAATTGACTAAAATCTGGAGCTCAGTGGTACAAATGCTATTTGTGAGCCAGCGTTGTCTGAATTCTGAGACTTTCCTGCTTCTGGCTCATTCTGCTTATTCGTTTAAGGTCTGAAACTTTGGAAATATAACTACTTTTTATGGACATGGAAAAAACCCTGAGTTTCTCCAGCATTTTGGTGGTATTTACAGGTGCCTAACCTTTTATCCAAGATTCTAAACACTGCTAACTCCAAAAACCGGCACTTTTTTGGGGGATGAAAATGCCCGACTGCCTCGCTCCTAGCCCCCGCTGTCCATACCCTCCTAGTCATCTGTCGCCCAGCCCCCACCCCCGTCCGTCTGTTGACGCACCATCCCCCGTTCCCGGCCATTCGTTGACTCACCACATCTGCCTCCAGCCATCAATTGGTCACCCCCCCACCTCTGTCCATCTGTCAGTTGCCCCCCTGGCCATCCATCGGTCCCCCATCTAACTCCAGCAGGGGTGCAGTGTTGCCTAGGGAGTTCACACATGAAGGTGGTGGTGACAGTTCAATGCAGGAGCAATGGCCATTTTCATTACCCATAATATTCCATGCAGCTGGAACTGCTTTGCCAGTGCCAGTGGTTTAAGCTGTGTGGAGGGGGGGGGGTTATGGATAAGGAAGACAGCCATTGCTCTCAAATTGAGCCAGCCGCTGCCACAAGTGAACTTCGGGCTCGGGGCTGAGAGTTACCTTTCCACTGAAAGTAAGAGAGGGTGCCCATGGGGATGGGGGACGGCAGGGATGGGGTTCTGAGCCAGTTTTATTTTGAAATTTTACTTTAAAATTTTAAAAAGTTAGTGATCTTATGGTCTTTAATTATCTAAATTCATTTAACACCCTATGGCTTCTGTTGTGTGTGATTTTGAAACATCACATTTACTTAAAGGGACCACCATTTTAAAATGATTCTGAAATCCGGAAGATTCTGAACAACGGCAGTTGTCCGGTCCCGACGGTTAAAAGTTTAGACACTTCTACAATCACAGCGTCTGCAGACTTTTATGTTTCACTCGCTTCTTCTCAGCAGAGATGTCTCGTGTGCATCCTGTAAATTTGTTTCTACATGTATGGAGGCACCCAGAATTGGATTTTCATTGAAGAATAAACAACAGATGAACATTTAATGAGCTCATCTAACATTTCTTACCATTATTTCACTAGAAATGCGTGTTCTTTTTGTCTCCAGAATTCTTTCTCTATCTGATAAGATAGCTCAGAAAATAATTTTGAAGAATTCTAACTTGCACAGCTTGCTTGTACTTGCATGAGCTGATTTGGTGGTAGTGCAAATGGGGAAAATATTTTTATTACTTAGCCTTATTATCATTCACTTGACAGGGACAAAATTTATACTCAAAGTGGTCTCTGTGAAATGGTGCTATGGTCTATTCTGCTTGAAGACATAGCAGGTTTTTAATTTGGTGCTTCAAGGTTGTTAAAGAACTTAAGACACTTCCAATACTGAATTTTATTGTTTTGTTAAGATTATTGTTGAGAAAGCATTATTTTTAAGGAGCTGATTTTACAAGGTTTTGCAGAATATTCCTCATGTAGACCTGCCTCATATGTTTCAGAATATTTCTCTGTAATTAAGCAATTCAGGAAGAATCAAATTTCAAATATCAAATTTTGGGAAAGGACTGGATGGGCCATTGAATGATTTTAGACAACAGCTGTATTTAATATCCATTCATTACTTTGATAGAAGAGATTCTGTCACATCGGGATATGTGTTACATTATCATTAATTCCACAATTCCTAATTGGGACATTTTCCTGGCCACTATATAGCTGTGTAAAACTCTAATCAGTATGAATGATACTGATTAGATAATGCTCATAAAAATCCTCAAGAGGCTCTGTGGCAGATTTTAAATGGCAACTGCCATCAGAGTGGAGCATTACCGTGAAGCCAAGAATTATGTGGAGTTAAAATTGATCATTGCCTTCTCAGACTATTCGTACATTTCAAGCTACATCCTGCTGTTTAAAGATTGGAACAACTTAAAAAGCCAGGACATTGTATGGAAAACAGGAGATTACAAACAAGGAACAAATAAAATGCTGGCATGTTTTCAAAAAAGGACAGAATCAAAATCTGTGCTATAACACTGACCCCTTCACACTAATGTTATGTTCAATAATAGTTGGCAACAAATCACACAGCTGTTTTATATATATTTAAGGTTGAAGTTGTTCAGAATTAATTCATCTTGCTTACTCAAATGTGTGGCAAGTTTTCAGACTGGAAATCCAACAGAGATCAGAACAGAAAAATACCTAGCATATCTAAGTTTGCCGATGGCACTAAATTGAGTGGAAAAAACAAAAAGTGTAGAGGATACAGAGAATCTGCAAAGTGATATAGCTAAGTGAGTGGGCAAGGGTGTGGCAGATGGAGTACAATGTTGATAAGTGTGAGGTCACTCATTTTTGAAAGGAAAGTAGTAGATTGGACTATTTAAATAGTGAAAAATTGCAGGATGCTGTTGTGCAAATATATCAGGGAGTGGTTGCGCAAGAATCACAATAACATTTAGTTTGCAGCTGCAGCAGGTAATCAAGAAGGCTAATGGGACGTTGGCCTTCATTGCCAGAGGGATTGGATTTAAGATCCAGAGGGATTGGATTGGTTCTTCAGCAACTGTATAGGATACTGAAGAGGCTTCTCCTGGAGTACTGTGTGCAGTTCTGGTCTCTACTTGAGCGAGGATATAGTGACTTTAGAGGTGTGGCAGAGAAGGTTCGCCAGGTTGAGTAGCCAGGGATTATATTTAATGGAGTTTAGAAGGATGAGAGAGGATCTTATAAGAGACATTTAAAAATTATGAAAGAATACACCAGATAGAAGCATGGAGGTTATTTTCACTAGCAGGTGAGCCTAGAACTAGTCTCAAGACATAGACTCAAGATTGGGGAAGAAAATTTAAGACAGATAAGGAGGAACTGCTCCCATGAGAGTAGTGAATCTGGGATTCGCTGCTCAAGGAAGCAGTGTCTCATTCAATGTATTTAAGACACAAATAATTTTTTTTTAAGAATGGGGGAATTAAGGGAAACAGGTGATGGATCATGGTCAGATCAGCTGTGATCTTATTTAATGGTGTATCATTTCATGTATTAAGGACTGTTATGACATATAACATATGTATTGACTGAAAAAAAAATTAATGCTTTAAATACTCAGCTTTGTAGTGAGAATTAATACCTTTCATCAGAATGAGGAATATTTAAAAAATGGTTATATGTTGAGGAGATGTACAAGAAAGAAATGAATGAATTTTTTTTCCTTGTGCATTTCAATCATTTTTGTTCTTTCAGTTTTTTTCAGCAATTGTCATTTCTTGCTCTTTGCTCTTTCCTTAAATCTGAAAATTGCCACGCATTGAATGGGCAAGGTGTATTAGTTATCAACAGCTTAAAAGAGTTGGGTGATTTGTCACATTAATTATGAAGGGGTCAGTGTGCCAGCATAGTTATTGATTCTGTACCTTTATTTAAGAATATAAATTTACTTTTCTCCATTCTAGTTTTTCACCTTTATTTTCTTTTAATTTATACTTTCAAATAAATGTATTTTGGGATTATTTCTTCCACTCATGTTCCTCCAGATTCTAATGTTTTCTATACAATTTCCTGAATTTCATTAACAATTTTAGTATTGTTAATTATACTATATTCTGTATTAAAATTAGTTATATTACCTCATTTCATGCATTTTTAATATTCTGAAAGCATTAAATTAATCAATGGTGCCTTTATTGCCTTTCAAATGGCTGGAGGTCCTCTCAAAACATATTTTATAAAAGATACACTTGCTTTAATTATATATAGCTAAAAACACATGGCAAATAATATGAACACTTCATAACTTGAATGAAGGGAATTTCTGGTGATAGATAATCAGAATACCTTGGGTCAGAAAGCAAATGTTGCATGATAATGGAATGTCGGTTAGTTTCATCGTCTAACAACCTTTGACCAGACTTACCCCATCAACCTAATGGATATATAAACACTTAAGTTGAATTTGATGATTGCCTTTGATGGGAAAGAGCTGACCTGTCGGCCATTAAACACTTACCATTGGTTTCAGCAGAATTAAAAATTAAATGGAATGTACAACTGGCAAACAAATGTTTCCTAAACTTGTTTAAATTTAAGAATATACTTCATGGAGCTAGGGAACCAATGGATGCAGTACTAGAACTGCATATATTTTTGTTCAAGACTAAACAGCTGTTTGTTCTTTGAATGTGGACTGGAAAGCTGGTGAGAATCAAACCCAATTAGTCTAGAGGCAACCTACCAACAGCTAGGAGAAGGGTGACAGCAACACATTTTGCCCATGAATGACATAAGTGGGAAAGGCCTGAGTTGCAATCTTCTGGTTTCATTGAGAAGAGAAAATGAGATCAAAATGGACCTTGTTAACTTCTCAACAGCTTTTCTGGATTGGCCAGGTAAGATGAGGTTGCTGCCCAGGAGTTGATGATAGTTACTTCAGACTCTTTTATCCATTACTGCATTAGCTTTGTAAGTCAGGGACTCATCTGAGTAATGCACATCTCATCTGCTGATAAAGTCTGTGGTATTTAAATGAGTAAGTGAGTTGGAGTAGATCAATTTTAACTGCTCCCTTTTTCATCCCCAATAATTAGAATCAAAATTATTTTGTCATACAGGGTATTGTTTGGTAATAGGCGCTAAATTGGAAAGTACTGAAATGGCTTTGGGGATCATAGGTGTGTGATTAACCATAAAATGGTGTCGGATGCTACAAAAATTTGTGTGACAACTGCATTAACAAGATATCCATGAACAGACAGCACCAATTGTGCTATTACCTGCTTGAATAAATATCCACAGTACAACCTTTGTAAGTAGCTAATGCGGATTCAAGCTTGTCAGCTCTAAATAGAGGTAGGCCTGCAGCACTTGGAGTGAAAGTTGAAAGGTGGGTGGATGGATGGAGAAGTTGAGGTATTTTATGACTGTAAAACATATTGGGTATCATTTATACTTGTTGGAAATGTCATCTTACCACTGCTGAGAACAGGTAACCTGTTTCACTTATGTGGCTTCGGAAATTTTGGCTGACGAGGTTGAGAGAAGAGAGGTTCTCTTTCGCCAGGGCCATAAATACTTCTAAGCAAATAATTAGCTGCTGGTGGGAGGAGGTAGTAAAATGAAGTTGACACCAGAACTGAAGTGGTTCAAATGTTCGCAGTCCTACTAAAATGTAATTATTTTATTTATCTGGTCAAGGGCAATATCATTTTCCCCCCACACAAACAAGGGCATGACCAGCCTCATTCATAATCTGACATCAGCCAGTATTTCTGTACTTCCACCCTTCATTCACACTACATGCTCTCATTTCTGTACTTTAAGCCTCATATTCATATTCCACAGTTTTCAAACAGTACTAGCTATTTAACCATGGCAGACACACCATTCAAATGCATTGCAAGACATTTGTGAATGCATTTTCCTCACTTTTGCAGGGATAATTAGTGATTAATTAATGTTGGGACTGTTTCTTTTTGTCTTGTGATTTGGATGGGTTTGTGGTTAAATTTGCAGATGATACTAAAATAGATGGTAGCCCGGATAGTGCTGAGGAAACTGAAAGGCTGCAGAGAGATTGGGATGGATTAGGAGAATGGGAAAAGGAGGGGCAGATGAAATACGATGTTGGAAAGTGTATGGTCATGCAGTTTGGTGAGGAAATAGATGAACAGACTATTATTTGGATGGGGAGAAAGCTCAAAATTCAGAGGTGTAAAGGGATTTGGGAGCTTCCAGTTTGAGTTGGTGGTGAAGAAGATGAATGCAATATTGTCATTAATTTCTAGAGGAATAGCAGACAAGAGCAGGAATGTAATGTTGAGACTCTGTCACAAACTTACCTTCATTGGGAGGAGAAGAGTTTGTATCAGGATCACCTGTGTGGCAGTTAGCCAATAAGAAGGTCAAAGGAGTTTAGCTGGGTAATGTTTGGGGAGTTGAAGAATGCAATGTTGTGTCGAGGGATTAATAAAAATAAAGTCGACTTCATGGTGTGCAGAAATAACTAGTAAGTGGTTTCTTTATTTGTTTGTAAGCTGTGTTAAATCACTGCTGTTACAACTCTATAAGGCACTAATGAAACCTTGGAAAACTCTGTACAGTTTTGGGTGCCTTATTTGAAAAAAGACCTTCTGGCGTTGGAAAGGGTTCAGAGCAGATTTATTAGAATGATACCAGGAATGAACGGGTTAGCATATGAAGAATGTTTGTCAGACTTTACTCATTGGATTACAGAACACGAGGGGTCCTCATGGAGGCATTTCAAATGCTGAAAGGCCTGGACAGAGTAGATGTGGCACGGAAGTTTCCCAAGATAGAGGAGTCTAGGACAAAAGGGCACCACTTCAGGATAAAAAGGTGTCAATTTAAAGCTGAGATGCTGTAATTTTTTTTAGTCAGAAGGTCATGAGTCTGTGGAACTTGTTGCCACAGATGGCTGTGGAGTGAGATTGTTGGGTGCATTTAAGGAAGAGATTGACAGGTATTTGATTAGTCAAGGCATCAAGAGTCATGGAGAGAAAGCCGGTGAATGGGGCTGAGTGGAAGGATGGATCAGCTCATGATTAGAATGGCGGAGTAGACTCAATGGGCCCATTTCTGCTCTTGTATCTCATGATCTTAACACATTAAGCACCATGCTGATCATGTATTATGAGCTAACTAATGGGAGACCAGTGCAGTACTAATGCTTAGACATACAATGGACTCATGTTTATTAGAGTGACCATCAAATCCATGGCCAGTAATAACAAAAAGATAATTAGGATAATAAAGAGTTCTTATTTAATCTTTTTTCTTACCTCCTAAGTTTAATAATTGATGTTACCCTGTTGATCGAGCTCCTAGTTTCTTCAGAATCTGATTGATGAAAGTTGACAATCAGACATAGAAGGTCCAATTTCTGCTTGGAACATGGGAAATATGTGGTATGTAATGTGATTTCATTCAATGTGAGATTGACTCAGGAAAATGTCAGTCATAAGGGGAATCATCCACAGAAATACCCATGGGAATTTCCTAATGACAGCATCTTTATGTAGAAAAGATTTCCACGTTTAACTCTTATAACTATCAGCCTCGATAATGAAGCCTCAAATTTAGATTTCTTTTTGTACAGCAATATTTTTCTTATGCAAGCTACAGATGGGGGCTGATAGAATATTAAAAAGAATGATGCTGTCCTTGTAAAGAAGGAGTCTAAGTCCCTCTTTAGAGTAGAAGTGATGGCAGACTCCACCTCTATACATGCAGACTTGTGTATTATATACTGCAACATCTAGGCAATATTTCAGCTTCCACTGTGGCAGCAGGTATCCATCATCTCTTAAATAATTAAGACAACTGCAGCACTGCTCTAGGTGTGCTCTGTTATGCATAAATCTGTTGGGTGTGATCTCAGGTATGATCTCATCATTGGTATTCCATTGATCATTTTGCTGCTGTCTGTTAACTAGTAATCCTAGACTGCTTTCACTTAATCTGAGACAAAGAATATCCAGCCTCAAACCTATGCAAATCCACTGGAACAAGGTGTCTGGACGAGGAAAATTTCCAATCCAAACCCAAGTTGTTGAAGGTATGTGACTTGCTGAAGATATTGCATCTGAATGCTAAAAGGAGGAGGTTAGTGCCTATCTTGTTGTAAATGGCTATTGCTTCCTATTTGTATGATGCAAAATGCCACATCTGCTCATGGCTGAATGTTATCCATGATCATCCACTTGAGAAGGGGACCTAGCAGTAGTAAGATGAAGAAATTGAAGGAAATCAGTATTAGTAGGGAAATGGTTTAGAAAAATTGATGGGATTGAATGCCGATAAATACCTTGACACAATAATATTTGTTCCAAAGTACTTAAGGAAAAGGGAATTAAAGAAGAGAATATGTAATGAGATTGCAAAAAGTATAATAAAATTGTAATAACAGGGGATTTCAACTTTTCAAATATTAACTGAGATGGCCATTATGCTAAGGGTTTGGAATGGGTGGAGTACATCATGCACTATCAATAACTTCAAAAGACTGGAAGTTACCAGACGATAGGCTTTTATTCCCAAAGACTGAATGTCAACTCATGTTGCTGGCCTGATTCCAAGGTTTGTACTGCAGGATAGACTTGGGCGTAACCACCTTTATTAGGGGATTTCTAATATCACCACACTGCATTCAAGACACTTTTCTCAAGCAATATGTAGAGAGGAAGCAATGCTTGTTGATCTCTTGGGAAATAAGGCAGGGCGAATGACTGAAATGTTCGTGGGGAAGCACTTTGAAAGCAGTAACCAGAATTCTATTTGTTTTTAATTAGTTAAGGAAAAGGATAGGACTGGTCCACAAGTTAAATCCTAACCTGGAACATGGCCAATTTTGATATTAGACAGGAGCATGCAAAGGTTGGTTGAGGCTATTTGCAGATAAAGAAGTATCTGGCAAATTGGAGACATTTAGAAGTGAGATAGTGAAAACAGGGACAGCATGTTCTTGTTAGTATGAAGGATGATACTCATATGAGTAGGGAGCCCTAGATGACAAGATATTGAGGCTCTGGTCAAGACACAGGAGGAGACATAAGTCAGGTAAAGACGATAAGAAGATAAGGTAAAGACAGAGAAGAATAGGGGATGTAGGAGAGCATTCGAGAAAGAAATCAAGAGCCATAAAGAGAACATGAGATAGTTCAGGTAAATTGAATAACTGAGATTCTACAAGTATATAAAAAGCAAAGAGTAACTAGGGAAAAAATAGGACATTTTAAGGATCAATGTGGTGTGACGGGTTATATATATGTTTTTTTAAATGAGATTGTGGGGAGGGGTGGGGTTAGTGTAGGTCACCACAAATAGAGTAACACTTCACATCTGATTTAAAATGCAAGAACTTTGCTGAAAGTGAGACATTGTGGGTGGCACGGAGTGCCTTTGCAAAGACAATAAAAACTTTTGGAAATGCTTTGCTAAGGAACTTAAAAAGCAGGTGCAAATGAACAGTCCATGCTCAGAGGCTGATAAGATCTTTCAGAGACTGGGACTGGTGCCCTGCAAGAAGGTCATGTGGTTTTGCAAGTAGAGAGAGAATTGACCAAACAGGCTTTCTCTAAGAGAGAGACAGAGAGACAGAGAGAGGGAGAACTCAGTTCTGCAGTGGCTTTTGAGTCTGCAACATGACAAGCTGGTAAGCTTGGTTGAAAACCCCATTTTGAAGACCGATTGTGAGTTCTGAGTTCAGCCAGTTTAAAAACCCTTGTGGTCCTTACAAGAGGAAATGGCCGGCTATAGTGTTTCACCTGAAATAAGGGAAACAAGAGGAACTTTGTGGTGACCTGGAAGAAGTTATCACTTGAAAAACCATGATGGGGTAAGTTTCTTCAGCAAGACACTGAGGTGGCTGATGGAAGTAAATCAGTTCGTGTGTGTCCAATGAGCAACGAATCTCTCTTTGAACCCAACTAAAACCTTCCTGAGTGGTAACCATTTACCTTTTCACTAGAGCCTGGTGAAAATTCATAAATGTTTAATTCTGAATTGACTGATACCAATGAACTTGAAGGATTGAGAAGTGAGATTGGACTGTGAATCAAAGAACTTTCCTGAACATATACACATTACATACATGTGCACTTAGAATTAGAAGGGGGGTTAAGTTAATAGTAATAAGTTAAAGTTTGATTCTGTTTTTATGTTTAAAGAAAATTAAAAGTAACTTTTATTTAAGAAACCATTTGTCTTGGTGAATTTCTATTGTTGCTGGGTTTTGGGGTCATTTATATATGGAACCACGAAAGATGGGCAAAGTACTAATCAAATATTTCTTGTTCGTATTTACCAAGAATACTAGGGAATTTGGGGAATTAAATAGTGATGTTTTGAAGAGAGTTTACATTAAAGAAGAGGAAATGCTCATGTCTTGTGCATTAAGGTAGAAAAATTCCCAGGGCCTAATTATGGAACATTGTGGGAAGAAATTGCAGGAGCCATGGCAGAAATATTTGTATCATTGGGTGAGGTGCCTGAAGAATGGAGAGTGGCTAATGTTGTATACTTATTTAAATAAAAAGCTGCAAGGGATAGCCTGAGAACTGTAGACTAGTGAACTTAACATAGATGTGGGTAAGTTACTGGTGGTGATTCCAAAATACAGGATCTGCATGCATTTGGAAAGGTAAGGCAGGCAGGATGGGTTTTGTGTGTGGGAAATAGTGTTACATAAATTTGATTGAATTTTTTGAAGAGGTGACCAAGAAGATTGAGGGCAGAGGAGTAGATGTTGTCTATATGGATTTTAGCAAAGCCTTTGACTGTGTCCCATATAGTCAATAAAGTCAGGTTACATGGGATCTAGGGTGACTTGTCAATTAGATATAGAATTGACCAGTCAGAAGGCAGTAGTGGAGTGCTGTTACTCAGTTTGGTGGCTTGTGACTAGTGGTGTGCCAGTCATTGTTGCTGGGTCCACTTTTGTATGTCCTCTCTTTGAACAATTTGATGATATTGTAGTTATTATGGTTAGCAATTACGCAGAGGATACTAAAACTAGTGGTATTGTGGAGAATGAACAAGATTATCTGAGATTATAATATGATCTAGATGAACTGGGAAAGTAAGGCAAGAAATGGCAGAAGGAATTTAACCCAGAAAATTGCCTTGGCTTACCCTATCAAAGCACACAATGAATGGGAGGGCCTAGGAGAGTGATGTAGAATGGAGAGAATTAGTGGTGCAGGTACATGATTTCCTGAGAGTTCTATCACAGGTAGAAAGTGTTGTGAAAAAGGCTTTTGGAAGACTTGCCTCAATCAATCAGGAATTGAGTAGGAACTGTGACATCATGTTACAAACTACAGGCATTGAAGATGTTGGTGATACTGTACTTGGAGCATTGTACACAGTTCGGGTCATTCAACTACAGGAACTACTATCATTAAGCTGGAAAGAGTGCAGAAAAGATTCATAAGAATGTTACCAGGAACTGGGGTGGGTGATTGGAAGGGGGGGAGGCGGGGGAGGGGGGTGGGGGAAGGTGTGGTAGCGGCTTGAAGTAGAAATCAGAAGCTGAATAGGCTGGGACTCTTTTTCCCTGGAGTATAGATGGCTGAGGGGAACCTTTATAAAATTACAAGTAGCATAAATAAGGTAAAATCATATCTTTTTCCCATGATAGGGGAATCTAAAACCAGAGGGAATAGATTTAAGGTGAGAGGTCTAAGATTTAAATGAGGCTTCTTTTCTTACATAGAGTGATGGGCAAATATGGAAGTAGCTGCTAGAGGAAATGTTAGAGGCATGTATAATTGTAACCATTAAGAGACATTTAGGGTTAGGGTACGTGGAGAGGAAGGATTTAGAAAAATATGGACAAACGGAACTGGCTTTGTCCTTCCTTTGGGGACTGTGCATTCTCCATGTGACTGCATGGTTTTTCCACCAGATGTTCCAGTATCTGCCCACGTCCCCAAAAAACATGCGTTGGCAGGAAAATTGATCACTGTAAATTGTATCCAGCATGCACATGAGATAGAAACAAAGAGAATGTTGATGGGAATGTGGGAAGTATAAAATGCGTTGAGATAGGATTAGCATAAATATGGGAGCTTGGGGGGTCTATGTGGACTCTTTTGGATGGCTTAATTTCTCTGATTCCATGAATCTATAGTACCTTTTCCAATGGCACCCTGTCCCAGGAATTAACTGGGACTTTACTGGGACAGGATCCAGTGGAAAAGGAACAATGTCTGAATGCTTGTGTCAAATGACGTCATTTCATCCTGGGGATTAATACCTCTACCCCTACTCGTATTCCCAGAATTTGCTGACGCTGGTGTGTTGATAAAACCAGCGGAAAAGAGGCAGCAGAAAGTCACCTGTTTCCAGCTGAAGGTAGAACACTATGATTCCCAGAGATCAGTGGAAAATCAATTTGTGTCCCAGTTAAGGGTGGTCCAGTGGAAATGGCACAAAGGGCTTCCTATCCCAGGACATTGCACAGCCATTTAACTGGGATGCCAGTGGAAAAGGGGCTTTTCACACTATGAAGTATAGAATAGACAACTGTTTATAAAATATAGTTCATAGTTCAAATTCATTGTCAGTGTACATACATGACATCACATACAACCCTAAGATTCTTTTACCTGCAGGCCAGACAGAATTTCTATTTATCAGTAATTGTAAATTGTACTCAAGAAAAAAATACGTATGAAAAGCGAGAAATGTAAACAAATTGACTGGGCAATAAAGAAAAAAAAAATTCAGTAATAAATAATGTGCAAAGTCAGAGTCTTTAAATGAATCTCGGATTGAATCTGTTGTTTAGGAGTCTGATGGTGGAAGGGAAACCACTCTCCTGAACCTGGTGGCGCGAGTCTTGAGGTACTGTATCTCCTTCCTGATGGCAGCAGCAAAAAAAAAAGTGTGCTGGGTGGTGTGGATCCTTGATGATTGCTTTCCGATTGCAGTTCCATGTAGATTTCCTCGATGGTGGGTGGGGAGAGTTTTACCTGTGATGTCCTGGGCTGTGTCCACTATCTTTCACAGAGCTTTCTGCTCAGAGTATTGGTGCCCCCATACCAGGCCATGATGCAGCCAGTCAGCACACTTTCCACAACACACCTGTAGAAGTTTGCCAAGCTTTCTGATGTCGTACTGAACCTCTGTAAACTCCTGAGGAAATAGAGGCACTGATGTGCTTTCTTCACATTACTGGGTCCAGGAAAGGTCCTCTGAAATAGTGACTCCCACGAAGTCAAATTTTCTCACTGTCTCCACTTTTGATCACTGGAACGTACACTTCTGGTTTTCCCTTCATAAAGTCTACAATCAGCTCCTTGGTTTTGGTGACATTGAATCGAGGTTGTTGTTAGTATATCATTCAGCTAAGCTTTCAATCTCCCTCATATATGCTGGCTCATTGCCCCGTTTTATACATCTCTACAGTGGTATCTTCTCAAATTTGTAAATAGTGCTGTTGTTGTACCAAGTCACGTTGTCATCGGTGTAAAGTGAGTAGAGCAGGTGGCCCTGTGATGCTCTGGTGCTGATGGAGACTGTGGAGGAGATGTTCTTACCAATTAGCATGGATTGGGATCTGGAGGTGAAGAAATCCAGGATCCAATTACACATTGGGATATTGAGGCCCAATGATTAGTAGCTGATTAGTTTTAAGGAGATGATGGTGTTGAATGGCAAACTGTAGTCAATAAAGAGCATCCTGATCTATGCATCCTTGCTGTCCAGGTGTTCCAGGGTTTTGTGAAGAGCCAGTGAGATGGCATTTGCTGTAGACCTGTTGCTGCCATAGGCAAATTGGAATGGATCCATGTCACCTGAGCAGCTATGCTTCCAATCCAGCCTCTCAAAACACTTCATCACTTTGAATGTGAGTGCCACTGGTTGGTAGTCATTTATGCAGGTTATCACAGTTTATCTTGGGCACAGGTACGATTGAAGCATGTTTGAAAGAGGAGGGTCACGCACCCTGTCGGAGAGAGATGTTGAAGATATCCATGAATATATTGGCCAGTTGATCAGGACAGGTCTTCAGTACTTGGCTGGGTACTCTGTCTGGACCAGATACTTTCCTTGGATTCGTTTTTCAGAAGGCAGCCAGCATGTCATCATCAGATACTGACATTAGGGGATCATCAGTCCTGGAGCATCACAGGGCTGTGTTCTTAGCCCCCTGCTCTACTCAAGTTACACCTACAACTGTGTAGGTTGGTATGACAATGACATCATCTACAAATCTGTTGATGATGTCACGGTGGTGGGTTGTATAAAGGATGGAGATGAATCAGGATACAGGATGGAGATTGAAAACTTGGCTGAATGGGGCACCAACAACAACCTTGCACTCAATGTTACCAAAATTAAGGAGCTGATTGTTGACTTCAGGAAAGGAAAGCCAGAGGTATACAATCCAGTGATATTTGGGGGATCAGAGGTGGAGAGGGTAAGAAAATTTAAGTTCTTGGGAGTCACTACCTCGGAGGATCTTTCCTTGACCCAAAACACCAATGGCATCATGAAATAAGCATGTCAGCGCCTCTACTTCCTCAGGAGTTTGCAGAGGTTTAGTATGGCATCAGAAACCCTGGCAAATTTCTACAGAGGTGTGATGGAAAGTGTGCTGACCAGATGCATCACGGTCTCATATGGGAACACCAATACCCCAAAGTGTTATGCCCTCCAAAATGCAGTGAACACAGCCCAGGACATCACAGGCAAAACTCTCCCCACTATTGAGTATGTCTACAGGGAACGTTACCGTTGGAGAGCAGCAGCAGCAAGAATCATCAAAGACCACACCACCCAGCACATTCTCTGTTCTTGCTGCTGCCATCAGGAAAGAAGTGCTGTAGGACTCGCACCACCATGATCAGGAACAGCTGCTACCCTTCCACCATCAGACTCCTCAACGACAAACTCAATCAGAGACTCATTTAATGAACTTGGGCATTTTATTCATTTTCTTTTGTGCACTCTGTATTACACAATCAGTTTGTTTACATTAGTTATCTGTTTACAGTTCTTTTATTTGTTTACATGTTTACGCTGTGTAGTTTTCTTTTTGCACTACCAATTAGTGGCAATTCTGCCACGCCCACAGATAAAGGAATCTTGGGGTTGGAGGTGATGTCATGTATGTACTCTTGACAATAAATCTGAATGGGGATTTGCAGTGGTTCTTCTTTGTTCTGGAGGTCAAATTGGGCATAAAAGCAGTTGACCTCATCTGGGAGTGAAGCTTTGCTACCTCCTATTTCACTGGATTTGGCTTTGTAGAAGGTTATGTCATTTAGGCCCTGCCAAAAATGTCAAGTATCCTTTGTTGTTTCCATTCTAGTCTGGAATCTCCTTCATCTGGGAGATGGTTTTGATAAGAGTTCCTCCTGGTGGGTGGTAGAATTGAGGCTTTAGTTCAGTCCAGTAGGTTGTATCTGCTCCTTGTGTAGTGTTTATTATATCCTGAAACCCCGTTAATCTGTGGAATCTCTTATAGCGTGGGTGTCTGTGGACCCCAAACTTTGCAAATAAGTTGATTAAAATTCAGAATACCAATATTAAAAGAATGTGCTTAAAATAATTTCATTGAAATTATTAGTTATAGATAGCGGATCCTTTGAAAACTGGTAATATTTGGGTTTGATTATCCGTGGGCACTCTGACGTATGTATCTGTTCTGCGACTCAGCTGTAACACGGTATGAAATTTTGGACCCTAGCTACTGCATTCTAATGAGGTTTTACTGTATATATTTTCTCAATTTTTATTGCATATTTCATTACAATTATCTTACTGGTGTTGTTCAAATCCAACCATTTTATCAATGCATTTGAAAATCCTACAGTAGTAAGACATTTTCTGATGTAAACCAACTAAAATGCTCAACAGTCTAAAAAAAGACAGCGAATCCCTTGTTAAAAACAAAAGCAATAAATTTTAAAGGATGTACTGACATTTTGTTCTGGGGAGAGTTCCAAATGCTGCATTTATATATTAAATCTTATATCTGATTGATAAGAAGTGAGTCAGTATAAATTTGATTTTGTATCTCTAATCAAATGAGAGAAGAGTTTCTGATTTTTGCTGACAAGTTTGAAACTACAAAGGAAAAACAAAATATGGGGAAAAATAAAACATTGCTTTGACTTTACTGTTTCATTTTTAGATTACTTTTATATTTTCTACCTTTTCTGCGAAATCACACTGGATGAGTATAATTTCTTTGTGTATAACTCCATTTAATTCTTTATCCTTCCTTGGCAAAATAGTTTTTTAAAATTTCCATCTTTTTCTTCAGAAGTATACTAAACCTCTATGTCAATGGCTCCTGATAGCGTTAGAGACAAGGTAAACTAGATGAGTGGCATGGATTAGGGACCAGTTATGTTAGAAGATCAGAGAGATTGGAGTTATTCTAGAGAAATTCAATGACTTTTTCAAATGAAAAAGTGGTTTGATAATAATTAAAGATGCAGATTTAAAATAATTGTCAGAAGAATCAAAAGGGAGATAAGGAGACATATTTTCCCAAGCTAGTTTAAAAAAAAATCACTGGGTTTGGATATCTTCGTCTGATTTGAAGAAACCTCTCATTTTATGATCTGAAATGATTGCCTGAGAAAGTTGATTGAATACTAAAGTTAAAAATAAAATTGGATTTGTTCACGATACAATGGGACAAAGTGAATTTTTCTGTGGTGTTTTTACGTGAAATCCATTAAGGCAATATTCACTCAGTTTCTTTTGTCAGTGCATATGTCAGAATCTCAAAACAAGACACTGACCATTACCCAAAGGAGTCATAATCTGAGATAAATTATGGCTTCTGAAGTCCATGAAAGTGTAATACTACTGTGTGAACTATGTGAAAGTATAATGACTCATGTTTCCTAAAATACAAGTTTAAAGGGTATGAACATGATTTTTAAAATAAGATATAATTAGAGTCTTGATGCCCATGATAATATGGCATGACCTATGGTTCCTGATGTGTTAAGAGTGACATAACTCATGAATCCTATGTTAGAGTGACACAATCCACAAATGATGAAATCTATGTTGATGTTTCTTTGGCTTGGCTTCGCGGACGAAGATTTATGGAGGGGGTAAAAAGTCCACGTCAGCTGCAGGCTCGTTTGTGGCTGACCAGTCCGATGCGGGACAGGCAGACACGATTGCAGCGGTTGCAAGGGAAAATTGGTTGGTTGGGGTTGGGTGTTGGGTTTTTCCTCCTTTGCCTTTTGTCAGTGAGGTGGGCTCTGCGGTCTTCTTCAAAGGAGGCTGCTGCCCGCCAAACTGTGAGGCGCCAAGATGCACGGTTTGAGGCGTTATCAGCCCACTGGCGGTGGTCAATGTGGCAGGCACCAAGAGATTTCTTTAGGCAGTCCTTGTACCTTTTCTTTGGTGCACCTCTGTCACGGTGGCCAGTGGAGAGCTCGCCATATAATACGATCTTGGGAAGGCGATGGTCCTCCATTCTGGAGACGTGACCCATCCAGCGCAGCTGGATCTTCAGCAGCGTGGACTCGATGCTGTCGACCTCTGCCATCTCGAGTACCTCGACGTTAGGGGTGTGAGCGCTCCAATGGATGTTGAGGATGGAGCGGAGACAACGCTGGTGGAAGCGTTCTAGGAGCCGTAGGTGGTGCCGGTAGAGGACCCATGATTCGGAGCCGAACAGGAGTGTGGGTATGACAACGGCTCTGTATACGCTTATCTTTGTGAGGTTTTTCAGTTGGTTGTTTGATGTAATATGACACGAATTGCTGAAGCCTAAGATGAGATGTCTTGCCATTGGTTTCTTAAATCTGTGTAATAAGTCATGACCCAAAGTCTCTGAAGACTGTGGTACTAAGGGCCGAAACAAAACAAAATCTGGTGTGTGTCAGAGTATATTGATATATATGTAAATATGTTTTTGGGAGATAAATTGGGAAAGGTTTGTTCGAGTAGGATACATACAAACACTTTAAAACAGATCTTATTTAAAATACTGGAGCTCTACCCCATGGTAGATGATTCGGCTACACAGCTTTTGCAAGAACGTTGAAGGGCGCTCAAGAGACTTCACTAATGGATTGTTGTTTGCAAAAGGCAACAGATGAAAGAGCATGCTGGAGCTGCTGTTGTCTTGGAGGAGAGGGTCATGTGATTTTGCAAGCAGAGAGAGTCAAACAGGCTTTCTCTCAGAGAGAGAGGACAGAGATCACTTGTACAGTGTAACAGCCAGCAGAAGTAGCTGGGACTGGAACAGGACTAGCTGCTGAGCCTGTTTGGAAGATGGCCTGGTCAAAGCCCTTGTGGTTCATGCAAGAGGAGAGGACTGGCTGTCTAATGTTTCACTTGGAATAAGAGAAACAAAAAGGAATCTGTGATGACCTGAAAGAAGGAGGTTATCATCTGGAGAACCCTGAAGGGGAAAGTTTCGTCAGCAAGACACTGAAATGGCTGATTAAAAAGGAACAACAAATCTCTCTCTCAAAACCGACAAGAACCTCGGAGCAGTAAACATTTACCTTTCAAGCACCAAAGCCTGGTGAACTTTATAAATGTTAAATTCTGTGCACAGTATAAGAATTGTCTGCAACCAGTGAACTTGGAGGAATGAAAAGTGAGATTGGACTGTGAACCAAAGAACTTTTCTGAACTTACACACACATTACATACATTACATATGTGCGCTTAGAATTAGAAAGGGGTTAAGTTAGGTTAAGTAAGTCAATGGAGATAAGTTAAAGTTTGATTCTGTTTTCATGTTTAAAGATAATTAAAAGCAACTTTTGTTTAAGTAACCATTTGTCTTGATGAATATCTATTGCTGCTGCATTTATGGGTTCTCTGGGCTCATAACAGGTGCAATAGGAAACAGTAAAGCTTCACTCCCAGATGAGTTCTATTTGCCTTATTTGACTACCTGAACAACGAGCAACCACTGCACACCCCCATGTCCCTAGATGAACCCTTATTGCCTTCAGAAGATTGAATCCAAGGCTGAGTACTGAAAACCTGTGCTGACCAACTGGCCAACGTATTCACAGATATCTTCAACATCTCACTCTGAAGTGATGTTTCAAACAGGGTTCAATCATACCTATACCCAAGAAGAGTGTGATAACCTGCCTAAGTAACTATCAACCAGTGGCACTCACATCCACAGTGATGACCCAAAGTGAGGCTGGTGTTGATGCACATCAGCTCCTCTCTGTGAGTGGTGACATGGATCCATTCCAATTTGCCTATCGCAGTATCAGGTCTATGACAGATGCCATATCTCTGGTTCTATAAAAGACTCTTGAACCTCTGATTAGCAAACATGCAAAGATCAGGATGCTCTTTAACACGATTATCCCCACTAAACTAATAAGCAAACTCCAAAAACTGGGCCTTAATACCCCATTGTGTAATTGGATCCTGGATTTTCTTACCTCCAGACCCCAATCTATGCTGATTGGCAAGAACATCTCCTCCACAATCTCCATCATTAGTGGAGCACCACAGGGCTGTGTACTAGCACCCTGCTCTACTCACATTGCTACCCATGACTACGTGGCTCAGTACAGCAACACCATTTACAACATTGCTCACAATACTATGGTAGTGGGCTGTATAAAATGGGCCAATCAGCATATAGGAGGGAGATTGAAAGCTTAGCTGAATGGTGTTGTAAATGCAGCCCTCATTCAATGTCACCAAAACCAGGAGCTGATTGTGGACTTTAAGAAGAAAAAACCAGAGGTGTATGTTCCAGGGATCATTGGGAGATCAAAGGTGGAGAGGGTGAGGAAAATTTAACTTCATGGGAGTCACTATCTCAGAGGACCTTTCCTGGATCCAACATACTAGTGTCATTGTGAAGAAAGCACATCAGCACCTCTACTTCCTTAGGAGTTTGCAGAGGTTCAGTACGACTTTGGAAAGCTTGGCAATACTCTGAGCGGAAAGTTCTGTAAAAAAAAAAGTAGCCATTTTAATAGACAAGAAAGCCAGTTAAAATACAAGATGTAATTACTGATCCTGCAGGGAGAGATGTTATGATAAAATGCCAAATTTTTTCACAGCATTGAATATATGCACTGAACGTAGATGATGAAAAATATATACAAGAAACTTTTTTGAATTTGGCAAATGCTCATGAGAATATGCTAATAGGTAGAGACTTTAATTTTTGCTTAGATCCAATTTTAGACAGATCAACAAGAGCTAATAGTAAGGTCAAAAGCAATCAATGCTACATTGTTAATGATGAAAGATTTAAATTTGATAAATGCTTGGAGAAGAAAGAGACATTTTATTCTAGTAGACTTGATTCTTACTAGATTGATTTATTTTTAATATCAGCACAACGTCAGGACCGAATACAGCAAGCAGATTATAAGGAAAGAATTCAGCAATAACAATGATGGATAGAGAAGATTCAGTTTATAGATGGAGGTTTAACTCTGTTATTAAAAAATAAAGATTTTTTTGAATTTATTAGAAGATGAGTCTTTTTTGTGACTAATTCTAACTCAGTTACAAATAAATTTACTTTATGGGTCTTAATGAAGGCCTATTTACATGGTCAAATAATAAGTTATTCTGCTAAAATTAAGAAGGATTATATGAAAGAAGTAGAACAATTGGATATAGAATAATGAATTTAGAAAAATATTTACAGAGGCAAGTTAGTGAGGATAAACGAAGATCTCTTATTTAAAAAAAAGCTTCAATGTAATACTTTACAAGCATACAGAATAGGGAAAGTGATAATGAGAACTAAACAGGGGGATTATGAATGAGGTGAAAGGGCACATAAGGTTCTTGCATGGTAAAGACAGAACTAGCATTGAGAGCAATTATTGCAATTAAGAATGATTATAATTTAACTTTTTATAAACCTCAAGAAATTAGCAACAATTTTAAAGTTATATCAATCAGAGTCATTAGAAGATGATAATAGATGATTTTTAAAATCTCAAATTAATTTACCTAAATAAATTTTGGTTGATCAGGGAGAGTTGGCTGCTCCTTTCAGACTAATAGAGGTTAGGGAGACACTGAGTTCTTTACAAACTAAAGAGTTTAAGGATTTATTAATTCTTCCAACTATGGAAGTATTAAGCAGATGGCTGAAACACCTACTTTACTGGAATAATAAATGATTAGAAAAAAAGAGATTCTTTAAAGCGATCTTCATATCGATCTATAATATTAGCAAACAGGTTGGAAAAATACTGAAGCTAATAAATATGGATCAAATGGATATTTTTTTAAAAAAAAGTCAGCAGATAATGTGACTAAATTCTTGAGTATAATACATTTGGAACAGAAAAGAGGACATATAAGTGCAGCAGTGGCTTTAGATGAAGAAAAAGCATTTGATAGATTAGAATGGAATTTTTAATTTAAAATACTTGAAAAGTTTGTATGGAACAAACATTTGAAAATTGGATTAAAGTCATGTATAATGGACCAAAAGCTAAAGTGGTAACAAATGGGCAAGTTTCTGATTCTTTTCAATTAACTAGAACCAGCAGACAAGGGTGCCCATTGTCTCCTGCTTTATTTATTTTATCAATAGAACTATTGGCAGAATTAGGTCTGATTCTGATATTAAAGGGTTTAGAGTTGGTAGAGAGGAATATAAGAGTAATCTATTATTACAGATGATGTAATAATCTGACGGAATTGGAAAGTTTATTACATAAATTATATTCAAGATTAAAAGTATATGGAATATTATCTGATTATAAAGTAAATTAGGATAAAAGTGAGATTATGCCTCTTTCTGGGGTGATTATACACAGTGTAAAAGAGATACCCAATTTAAATGGTCAGAGAAGGGAATAAAATATTTAGATATAGAAATTGATAATAATTTAAATAATATATTTATATTGAATTACAACCTTAAGAAAATTGATGAAGATTTAAAAAATGGATAGTTACCCATAACTTTATTGGGAAGAGTTAATTGTATAAAAATGAATATTTTTCCTAGGTTACAATATCTTTTTCAAATATTGCCTATATTTATTCCACAGAAAAGTTTTCAGGAATTGAACAAATATGTAAGAAAGTTTATTTGAAAGGGCAAGATGTTGAGGGTTTCATTAGAAAAATTAACTTTTTTTTTGAAGAAGGAGAGAAACCAACATGGATTAAGATAAAGTTGGATAAAATAGGGGAGACAATATCTGAAGATTTTATATATAAATGTGATATGAGATTAATAACCAGAGATGGGGATACTCCATTGTTGAAATATTTGATTAATATATGGAACAAGGTAAATATTGAAATGGGAAAGAGGAATCATATGATATCTAAAATGCCATTGATCCAAAATAGACTTATTCCATTTAAAATGAATAATCGACTTTTCAATATTTTGTCTTCCAAAGGAATTAGGAGAATAGTGGAGTGTTTTAAAGGGGGACATTTAATGTTATTTGATGAATTGAAAAATAAGTATGAGATATAAAATATTTTATTTATCAAATAAAGGCATATTTATGAGATAAATTGGGACAAACAATGTTATTGCCTGAAAGGAGTGAAACAGAAACTTTGATTTGTAGTAGATACATTAATAAATTTATTTCAGATTTGTCTGATAAATGTTATAGCAGCAATCAAGAAATAGGTACTTTTTTTTACACTCCACGTGGCCATGTTCAAAATTGAGATTATTTTGGACGTGTTTATGAGCAATTTTAGAATGGGTTACTGAAGTCAAATTTCTTCAAGATCCAATGGTTTTTCTATTAGCTAATATATCAGGGATAAGACCAAAATTGAAATTTAATCTGTTTCAAAAGGAATTTGTGCAAATTGGATTAGCAGTTGCAAGAAAGTGTATAGCGGTTAGATACAAATTAGATTTATAACTGGGAATGGATAGATGGCATGCTGAAATATATAGTTGTGTACCTCTTGAGAAGATTACATATAATTTAAGAAATAAATATGATAATTTTTTAAAAGAATCTGGTGCCCATATTTACATATTGTAGGTATTAATTTGGGAAAGATATCCTCTGAACCTCAGTGAACCTATCAACTCCTTGGCATCAGTATATGATTAACAATGTAAAGGCAAAAGTTGAATTAATTGAAATTTTAGTAATCCGGTGTGTTTGTTTTTTCATACTTTTTCTTTTGCCATTTTTTGTTTTTCTGGTCTTTGGGGTTATTATTTTGGGGGCATATAATAGCATGCATTATTGATTTGAGATGTATGATGGATATTTTTCTGTATTTGCATGATGGAAATTTAAATATTTAAATATTTTTAAAAAAGAGAAGGCTCTGTAAAAGATTGTGGACACAACCCAGTATATCACAGGCAAAATTCTCCCCACCATCAACAACATCTACATGGAATTCTGCCATTGGAGAACAGCAGCAATGATCAAGTATCTTTACCTCCCAGGACCTGTTCTATTCTTGCTACTGCCACACGAAAAAAATGTATAGGTGCTACAAGACTCTAACCACCAAGTTCAGGAATAGTTGCTTCCCCTCCACCATCAGACTCAGAGACTCATAAAATGTCTCTTATTTTACACAATATTTATCACTGTCTGTATTTGCACAGTCAATTTGTTTATATTTCTTTGTTTACATTTACCTCTTTTGTGTAATATCTTTTTCTTGAGTATAGTTTGCAATACTAATATGAAATTCTGTCTAACCCGCAGGAAAATGAATCTCAGGGTTGTATGTGATGATATATATGTACTCTGACAATATATTTGAGCTTAAATTTGAACTTGAATTTTAATTTTAATTTGGATAGTTCCTAAAACCTGACATGAATCACAAGTTTTGACACCTGTGAAAGTGAGACATCCTCATTGTTTCCAAATTCCAGTTAAACTGACATAATCAATGAGACATGCATGAATTGTGAGATAAAAACAATCTGAGACCCAAAAGATCACCTACCCTCTACCACTTCAGATGCTGTCTGAACCACTGAGTTCCTCCATCTGTTTGATATATTTTTTTGCCCCAGATTCCATATTCTGTAGTCTTTTGTGTCTTTATGAATTCTGAGTTGTTCAGTGTGGACTTCGGTTTCCTAAAGACAGGGGACACAAGAAACTCCAAACGACAGAATGTGGAATAACAATCAAGCTGTTGGAGGAACTCAACGGGTCAGACATCTGTGGAGAGAAATGTAGAGATGATATTTTTTGTCGAGACAATTCATCCAAAGAAAACAGAATAGAGAAAGAGTCCTTGGTGCGGTTTTCCAACCAAATTAAATTAATCATGAGACACCACATGATCTGCTCAATTTGGATAAATGGCTACACTTTATTAGACTCAGATTAATTCTATGAATGGACAGATACATTTATTTACCATTGTGTCCAGTCAAATAAATAAGTCAATGCAAATAATTACAGGTTTCACTACTCTCAAAATTCCACATTAACAAATATATTTCACTTGAATTCATTTTCAATTTAATAACTTTTTCCAAGGAATTTTAAAGCATGTATTCTCAGAAGAATTTTAGAAATTTTTGACCTTCTATAATTTTCTATCCTTCAAATAATGTAACTTTTATACTATTTAAAGGCTTAATTTATTCAGGAAACAACAAGAATCAGATGAGCAGATGAGTCCTATGTCAACATTATCATACTTAGGAAATATCATGGATTCCTAGAATAATACAAAATTGAACAAGGCACATTTTTCCCTTTTCAAGCATGTATAAAATGGTCTTTTGATCATTACTTCTGAATCTATCCTATTGTTTTTCAGCAGGTCCATTGTAGATCCTAAAACCTTTCCATGGAAAATGTGTTTCTCATCCCATCTTTTACCAATAATCTTAAATCTGGATAGTCCGATTTATGACCTTTCTGTCAACAGATATTATGTTTCTTCATATTTTTCAAAAGCATTTATAATTTTAAGTTCCACAATTATATTTCCTCTGAACATTCCTTGTTCTAAAGATATCAACTCCAGTTATTAAATTATACAGCAAGGAAATAGATACTTGGCCCGCCATATTTATGGTGAGTATCAAACACCCACTCATACTAATTCTGCTCCACTATTTTATTATCTCCACCTTCTCATCAACTCTCCACCACTACCACTTATCTAGATGATGGAAACAATTTGCAATGGCCAATTAACTAACCACCCTGGGATGTGTGAGCAAATGAGAACATCTGGAGAAATCTCATATGGTCACAAGGAGAATGTACAGACTAACAACAATTGCTCCAGAGGTCATGTGGTGATACAACCACTGGACTGTAGGTGATTTCTTGTGCCTGTTTTCACTCCTGCACTGCCGACTGCAGGGGGAACCTATTGTACCAATAGGGAGGTAACTTGGGAGAGTGGCTCCACCTGTTCACTGCTGATCACTAGCCCCACATAAAAACTCATGTTGCCCTCTGAGCAGGAGCAGAGTACACGCAGCCAGAAAGGATACAGAACCTGGTGGGCAAATTTTAAGCTAATTAAAGCCTGTAGTACAGCCTTTCATTGTTTGTGCCTGTCTTCACACTGCAGTGCACCACAGGTCCTTGGGGAGCTGAACCTGGGGGACTGAAAATGTGGGGCCACAACCCACTAATCCCACGTCTCACTAATCCTATGCTCAAAATTGCAATCCAGTTGTGGCCTACCAGTGTTTTATAAAGAAATGAGGGGGTGGTTAATTGGGTATCAAATAAGCAGATGATACGAAAATAGGGGGAGTGGTGGATAGTGAGGAAGGGTTTCTTGGATTACAGAAGGATTTGGTCTGTTTGGAAAAGTGGGCTGAAAGATGGCAGATGGAATTTAATGTAGACAAGTGCGAGGAGCTGCATTTTGGAAAAAAAATAACCAAAATAGGACATATATAGTTAAGGGGAGGGCATTGAGGAATGCAGAAGAACAGAAGGATCTTGGAGTTATGGTACAGAGTTCCTTGAAGGTGGATTCCCATGTAGACAGGGTGGTTAAGAAGACATATGGTGTGCTGGCCTTCATAAATCATAGCATAGAGTATTGGAGCTGGGAAGTGATGCTGTGACTGTTTAAAGCATTGGTGAGCCCAGGTTTGGAGTGTTGTGTTCAGTTCTGGTCTCCAAATTATAGGAAGGATATAGATAAGGTGGAGATGATGCCTGGCTTACAAAATCTAGAGTACTGAGAAAGATTAAGGATTGGAACTTTATACACTGGAAAGTAGACGGTTGAGAGGGGATTTGATAGAGGTATTTAAAATTATGAAGGAAATAGACTAGACGTGAGTAGACTCTTTCCCTTGAGGGCAGGGGAGTTTGGAACAAGAGGGCATAGAGAGTATTTAAAATTATGAAGGAAATAGACTAGACATGAGTAGACTCTTTCCCTTGAGAGCAGGGGAGTTTGGAACAAAAGGGCATAGAGAGTATTTAAAATTATGAAGGAAATAGACTAGACGTGAGTAGACTCTTTCTCTTGAGGGCAGGGGAGTTTGGAACAAGAGGGCATAAGTTAAGGGTAAGGGGGCAAAACTTTTAGAGTAATGTTAGAGGATGCTTCTTCACTCAGAGAGTGGTGGCAGAATGGAATGATCTTCCAGAGGAGATAGTTGCGGCAGGGTCCTTTCTGTCATTTAAGAGAAGGTTGGTTGTATATGGATATAAGGGGGTTGGAGGGTCATGGGTGGAGGGTGGGAGGGGGGAACTAGTGGAGTTGTTCAAGTGAACCAGTGCAGACTCGATGGGCCGATGTGACCTGTTTCTGCGCTCTGTTATATGGTGATAAATTTTCATTTTTGTACTTTATACCTCTTAATAAAACAAAGGATCTATTTGCTTTTTGAACAGGCTTCTCAATTTACCTGGTAGGTTCAAGAAATTTCTGTTTATGCACCAAATATAAAATATAACATTTAATGGTAGTTGGCTCTCCTTAATCTTCCTCCTAAAATGCTCTCTCTTAATTTTATCTGCCATATTTCTGACTACAGTAAAATCCCCATTATCCAGAATTCAAAAAAATAGCTTAAAACATTGCAGAAAATAAATAGGTAAAGAAGTTTAAAATTGCGCCCCCCCCCACCCCCAATTTAGAGGGATCTCTAAATTCTTAGCTCAGAAAGAAAGTTTACCCAAACGCCTAGTTCCTGGATCTGATTTATAATAGATTTCCTGGGCATGGCATGAGTCTGTCTCCTTGTGACTCACATTTAAGAAGTACATTGACATCATAGAATTTTGATTTGAATATTAATGGTCATCTGTTCAACTTGCTGAAACTTAGTCAAAATTAATGCTTGTGAGAAACTATTGTCATTGTTTTTCAATAACCTCTGACTTTTTTGCTCCTTGCTTTATATTCATTCCAGCATATCAAGCATATGACCCTCGACTGTGTCATTGCTAGCCATGACTTCTGCAGCCTTATCGCCTGCTCTGAAATTTCTTCGCTAAAGCTCTTTGCATCAGTTCTTGATCCATCTTTCGATCCTTTGTAAATCCCAGTCTTCTGATCATGCTTTACGTCACCTCTTCAGATACCTTCTTCTCTGACTCAGTATCCATTTTACCAGGACGTGCATCTGTCAGGTCCTCTCGATCAATTTTCTACATTTTATGTCAATGCAAGTTGTTAATTTTTTGCAATGGAAGATTTAGAAGAGTTATGCTCAACTACTGTAACTAAACTATGAATAAAGGGGTCATTGATTGCTCTGCATTTGTCTAAATGCAGTACCCCAGTTGTTATTTGAAAACTGTGGGTTTCAATTTCAAAGGATGTTAATATTGACGACAGTACTTTGCTTTGGTTAGGCAGCTTGGTTAGTGGAAGCAGATTCAAATTTGACTGGTAATGAACCGCCCCTTGAATCCTTACATAGACAAAACTAGTTTCACAGAAAAACTTTGCTCATTTGACACTCATACACTGATAGAACACAGCAGTCAGGCTGACGCTCAAGGGCTCGATCACATCAGGGCCAGTTTCTGCAAATTCTCGAGATACCAAGGGTGAGAATTTTACAAATTTTCTGGTAAGTTTTAAGAATGCATTTTACCTTTTATAAGCTACATTAACAGTCTCTGAAGTAAAAGTATTTCAAAGTGAAAATCTTAATCTTCAATCATTTGTTGTTCTATATGGTTCTGCCCTGTTTAAGAGAAACTAGCGTGATTTATACCTCTATGTAATACCCGTTGTTATATTTATATCATGAGACAACCTTCTTGAATGTGTTTACTTGTCCCCAGAACATAACTGAGTGCATTGGCCTGGAACTTTTAATACATGTGTGCAAGATCAAAACATTGCTCCATTTTATTTTGTAGTTTTGCCAAGTACTGTAAGCTTGACTTGGGGAAACAAGGGGAGTTACTAATAACGAGAAAAGCAGAGTTTGATCAAGAGTGTTGTAAAGAGAAAATCATGCAACTGGATTTCTGAAGGGCAAGAACTTCAGGCATGTACACTATGGTTTTGATTACTAAGCTGCCCACATATCTCACAAGGTCAGAATTTCCAAACAGTGGAAACACTGCCTTTAAAATTGTGTTAAGTTAAAAAGAAAATTTAAGATGTTAATTTTGTGATAATTCTGAAATTACGTTAAAATTATTGGAGAGAAAAATTAAACAATTTTTGACCATTCCAAATAATTCAAATAGGTTAATCATTTAAACTCAGAAAATTATAACAGTCCTATATATTTGGACCTCATCATTCATTACTTGCAAAATGAAAATTAAGGATACATAGAATAAAACAGGAACAAAATAACGTAGGACAATCTATATCCTAAGAATAAAGAAATCCATCTGGTTAAAAGCAAACTAAACAAAGCCCAAATGTACACTCCCTGAATTAATTAAGAATTGCTTATAACCATATAACGCTTATATTTTGTAAAAGAATTCCAATGAATACTTTTTAAAGTTTATTATGTGTTATGTTTTGCAGAAAATATGTTAAAAGTTTAAATTGAGATTTGACTTGTGTCATCCACTAAATGGGAGCGGCATTTAATGCTAGTTTCCCAGTCAAAGGCCAGCCCTCAAAAAAAAATTGAAAAGTTTTAACTCCGATAGCACCAATAAAACTCAGCCATTCCTGATGGCAGCTGTCTGCAAAAATTATAGGTGCCTCATTTTTGCTGCTGGGAGGGTTGGGAAGCAGCTCACAACCTTAAAAACACTCTCCACCTGAACAGAATAAGAGAATATAATTGAAGTGGGGGGATAGATGTGATGAAAGTGGGACACAACCACCCCTGCCATGTAAATTCCTGTTGATCAATTACTGTGCTCACATTAACCCAATGTGCAAGTTCCTCATTATTTTGAAAGTCTGCTACAGTATCAGGCAACAGTGACAACTCAGGCAAACATGCAAATTGGATCACTGCACTTGACATGGGAGGTAAAGGAGGTTGGCGGTTGAGCATATCACTCAATTTCTCCCAGAAAGGCAGATATAAGTTCAAGCACTTCAAAATCAAGAATGATGCTGTAAGAATGCCAACCATGTTTGGTTACTAGTGTTGGAAATGTCTGGTTCAATTTTGCAATGTACAAATTTTGACTGGAAATTGGCGCAATTGTACAAAATCATGTACAAAGTGACTTTTATGATAAATAATGTATTGATACCTAAACTTATTTGAAATAGGTAATCATAAACAGCATTTAAGAAATACATCTGTACTACAAATCAACCACAATCAGACAGAGTTGTGATTAATAAGCTTTAATCACCTGAAAGTGTCAACACAGCTTGCATGTTCCTGCTTTGGTTCCAAGGCAGGTATTGAGGGAGGGGTTTGGGCATGACTGCCCTTATGGGGATATCAGGGAGGGAGGAGTCACAAGTTCAGGGGACGTGCCAGCCCATACAGCACTTATATATCTCTATACACAAAAGTGGTAGCACCACATTCACCCTTCCTTTTTGAACAAAGTCCAGTGGGGTGGGATGGGTTTAGTGTCCATTGCAGGTTCAGCCTGTCCGGTAGTCTTGTCTGTTGTTTGGACCGTTGCAGGGTCTGCTATGCCACAGCTGTCGTTTCCTGGGTGGTGTCTTGGTAACAAGCAGTGCCTCCAATAGCTGGTACATGATGCTGTTCAGGTCATTTGGAGCTTGGGGCACGAGATTTTGAGGGGCCAATTGGTCAGGGTTACCAGGGGAGGGGGATTGGCTTGTTGGTCAGGGAGGTCTTCTGCATGAACCAGGACCTGGATGGAGATGGCATCCTGATACTCCACATAGGCATATTGGGGGTTGGCATGGAGGAGGTAGACCTTCTCAACCAGAGGTTCAGTTTTGTGGTGTCTGATGTGCCTTTAGAGCAGCATCGGCCCAGGGTTCATCAGCCAGGATGGTAGTGTAGTTCTGGATGCTGACTTCCTGGGGAAGGAAAAGAGCCTTTCATTTGGTGTTACATTTGTGGTTGTACAGAGAAGGGGCCTGGTGGGATGTAGTGCGTTGAGGACAGTGTCTTGCTAGTGGGAGGTGGGTAGGTCCTTTTGGTTTAAGAGCTAAGAGAACTGCCCTGCAGGTGGTGACATTTCCCCCACCCCCCCACCCCCGGACCTCTGCATTCCCCTTGGGTTATAGCCAGTGGTCCAACTTGTGGCTATGCCCTTGGCCAACAGGTACTGGCGCAGCTCCTTGCTCATAAAGGAGAACCCCTGATCGCTATGGATATAGCAAGAGAATCTGAACAGAGCAAAGATGCCACATGTAGGTGGCCATGGTCAAATCTGGGTAAGGGATGGGGAAGTGGGAGTTCAGGAAGAACATTCCTGTTGGTGGACGGGAGAGGTCCCTTAAAGTCTATGCTCAGCTGCTCGAAGGGGTGGGTGGCCTTAACAAGGTGGGTTTTGTCCGGCCGATATAACTGGGGTTTGCACGATACAGTCTGAGCAGTTGCTTGTTAACTCCCTGATGCGTTCAACTGAGTAAGGGAGGTTGTGGGCTCTAACAAAGTGATGGAGCCTGGTAACACCGGGGTACCAGAGGTTGTTGTGGAGGACTTGGGAGGTGATCCAGGTGCGCATTGGTGCACATCCCCCAGGACAGGCCATCGGGAGGCTCATTGAGCTTCCTGGCCGGTACAAGATCTCGTAGTTGTAGGTGGACTGTTCAATTCTCCACCTCAGGATCTTGTCATTCTTAATTTTTCCCCGCTGTTTGTTGTTAAACATAAAAGCGACTGCATGTTGGTCAGTCAGCAGGGTGAACGGTTTTGTGGCCAGGTGGTGCCTCCAATAGTGCACAGCTTCCACTATGGCTTGGGCCTCTTTCTCAAAGATTGAGTGCTGGAGCTTGGGGCCTTGGAGGGTTCTGGAAAAGAATGCCATGGGCCTGGTTGAGTGTGGCAGCCAAGGTGAAGTCGGATGCATCACTCCCAACTTGGAAGGGGATGGATTCATCTACAGTGTGCGTTGTTGCCTTGGCGATGTAGCCCTTGATGCATGTGAACTCCATTTGGGCTTCTGCTGACAGGGGAAAAGTGGCCAATTTTATCAGGGAGCGAGCTTATCTGCATAATTGGGGACCTACTGGGCATAGTAGGAGAAGAAGCCCAAGCACATTTTCAGGGCCTTGAGGGCCTGGAGTAAGGGGAGTTCCAACAGGAGGCATGTGCAGTCCAAGTCTGGCCCAATGACACCATTCTCCACTATGCAGCCCAGGATAGCCAGCCTTGAAGTGCTAAAGATGCTCTTCTTTTGGCAATAGGTCAGATTGAGGCTTTTGGCCATCTGGAGAAACTGGTTGGTTGGTATCATGGTCCTGCTGATCATGGCTGCAGATGGACACATTGTCCAAGTAGGGGAATGTGGCCTTAAGTCCAAATTCATTGACTATATGGTTCATCTCCCTCTGGAAGACCGAGACCCCATGGGTGACTTCAAAAGGGACTCAGAGCAAGTGGTAGAGGCAGCTGTCCATCTCGAAGGCAGTGTAAGGGTTGTCCTTTGGCCAGATTGGTAGTTGGTGATGAGCCGAAATGAGGTCGATGGTCAAGAAAACCCAAAACTGGGCAATCTCATTGACTGTTGGCAATGTGGGGGAGGGGGTAGGCATCCAGTAGGGTGATGTGGCTTATGATCTTACTGTAGTCAATGACCAATGCTCTTTACCACCACTACTTGAGCTCTCCAAGGACTGGTGCTGAGTTCTGTGAATCCTTCCGCTCAGAATTGTTTGACCTCCGCTTTAATGGCTGTACTGTCTGTTCCTAGTGGCTACCTGCTTGCAGTCGGGGTGAAGCTCTCGAATAGTGGTGGTGGGGGGACCCGGAGAGTAGAGAGGCTGCAGGTAGTGTTCAGTGGTAGGTCAGTCGGTTGGTATTTCAGTCTGTGAGGGGTGGTGGGGGCTGTTGAACTGCATATGGATGCTCTGTAGCTGGCACTGGAAGTCCAGTCCAAGTATGACCAACGAGCAGAGGTGTGGCAAGATCAGGAGTTTGAAATTCCTGTACTTGGTGCGCTGCACCATTAATGTCATGGTGCAGCAACTGCTTATCTTGGCGAATTGGGAGGTCTGGGAGACTTTACATTGCATAGAGGTCGTATTGCATATGATGGTATATTGGTGTACTGTACCTGGGTGGGTGAAGCTCTTGGTTCTTCCAGTGTCAAATAAATAGTTCATGGGGTGGCTGTTTACCTTGACATTCATCATGGCTTTGGCCAGTTGGTTGGGCTGTCTTGATCAAGGATGATGGAGTTGAGCATGTAGTCACTGTCCGAATTGCTGCTGTGTTGGTTTGGGGGTGCTCGCCAAGATAGCAGCCCCCATGTTGTGCACATGGTGCTGTTCCATGTTGCTGGAATTGGTGCTTCCCCACCCCAGGGCCTCAGATTCGTCCCCTGCCATTGGAAGTGATGACTGAGGTGAAGGCGGAAGTGGGGTGATCCAAGATGGTGATGGCTATCAACCGCACGTGGCGCTACTAGGGGAAGTTTGGGATCTACACACCTTTGCTTAGTGCCCTTTATTCCCACAAGATGAGCATGTGGCACTTCATGCTGGGCAGTTCTTTCAGAGGTGCTTCCTGTGCTTGCAGAAATAGCACTTCTGGCACTCGATAGTAGTGGTAGTGACTTGTGGCCCTGTGTCCCAAGGTGGCAGCGCCCATGTCTCCCCACATGGTGGCTGCATTACCTGAGGAGAATGCTTCGGCACTTCGCTGCACAGTTTCCAGTGATTTAGCCAGGTCCATTGTAGGTTCTGATTGCCCTTTTCTAGTAGCCTCTGTCTGATGTAGCCAGAGCTGAACCCGGCCATGCACGTGTCTCGTATTAAGCTTTTGAGGTGGGCAGCCACAGAGACTTCTCGGCAGTCACAGGCTCACCCAGCTACCACAATGCCCGCATTTATTCATCGATCGACTCACCTGGTGCTTGTTTTCGGCTGCCCAGGAGGAATCGTGCCTGGTACTACTTCTGCAGGTATTCCATCGCCTCAGATTAAGTAACAAAGTCTCTTATCACTTGGAAAACCTGATGGCCGACTTGTCTTGTCTTCCTCGCTCCTCACATCATTGCGCCTCATGAAAGTGTAGAGGCAGTACACCCACTGGTCAAATTTAGTCGAGGCCTCTGGGTCCTTGGGATTGGTGTCTAATCTATCCACCCATATTACCTTGTCTATGGTCTAAAATTAAAATGATTAAATTGTCTATCAATCAACCACAATCAAACAGAGAGTTGTGATTAATAGGCTTTAATCACCTTAAAGTGACAGCACAACTTGCATGTTGCTGGCCCAGTTTCCAGGCAGGTATTGAAGGAAGGGTTTGGGTATGACTGCCTTTAAGGGGATATCTGGGAGGGAGGAGTTGCAGGTTCAAGGGGTTGGCCAGCTCATAAAGCACTTATGTACATCTATACATAATAGTGGTAGCACCACAGCAACATAATAAAGAAACCATTAAGCAGCCACAGATTGCTGTATTTGGTATATTGTGCAGACCAATATCGAAGTTCATGAAAGTTCATAAATGTACTTCAGCAGTAATCATCCATAATTTCACAACTTAAACAGAAAGTATCTGTTCAATACATTTTGAATACTGTTTAACCAAATGGTAACATCTTATAGACTTTGGTCACAAAGTAAATTTTCATGGCTTTACATTTCTGCCTGTCCGCTGATTCTCTATTATCGGACATCTTATCCAACATGTGGTTCCAAATGAGCCATGATTTCCTTCAGTGAAACTGGTGGCCTTATCACGAATTGCTTCCCTGTTACTAATTCCAGTCACCTCCCTGGGAACTATCTCTGACTGAATGAGAGAGTTCACAGTCTATGACTCTGAGCTGAGTTTTCAAACTGAACTAGTATTCTCCACACAAGGAGCATCTACTTCCACAGTTCTTATAATATTCTCAGTTTATCTGCCATTCATGCTAACTAAATAACCCTTGCCTTTGCTGTCTCAAAAAATGATATTCCACTGGTCGCCTATATGCTTCCCAACTTTCTACCCCCTTCCAACCTTGGGGTTATCTGTTGCCTGGCTGCCCGCATTCTGATCTCTCTCATCTATCACCTCTGTGACCTCTGACGATATTGATTCTCAATCTACCAACAATTCAATTTTAAACTTTTAACTATGTAATAAAATAATTCAAGGTCTTTTGACCTTCTAACATTCTTCTAAAATCCAAGAAATCTGCTTTCCTGCAACTCTTATGATGGCCACTTTAATTGCCTTCAGACAGCTAGTTCCTAATTTTTAGAATTTCCTGCTTCATCTTTCATTTATCCTTTAAAATACTCTTAAAGCTTGCATCTTTGTCAAGCTCTTAGTCATTCACACACTTTTCACTGCTTAGTGTTTTTTGTTTTATTATTGCCATGTAAAGTATATGCTTGGACTTTTATATTGCATAAAATGTGCTATGTTTTCGCTGTCCTTTCATTGGTTATGTTTTCTAGATCAACCATGTAAAGAAAACCTTTTCATCTAATCTTTGTCCAAGATATTTCTGAGCTTAAATGCAAGGCCTCAGACACAGCTTGGATAATACATAAAGAAGCAAATGTTTTATGATCCCACAAAGCTCCATTCACTCAGCCTAATAGGTGAATTTGTGGAGGGGCACATCACTCGTGGTGAACCGGCCCCGCTTGTATCGCTGCTCTGGCGGGGCAGCCGTGGGAAGATGGCACCACTGGGGGACCTCAGCACCTCGTGGCTTAGGCCAAAGTGTGCGCCTTGGGCGAGCGTGATGACATCCACCGCCAGCGTGGGGCGGAGCTCACGCCACCCTTTAAGGACGTGCGCAAAGTTTGAATAAACAGTTCACTGGAAACTCCCACCGTGTTAAGTAGTTGTGTTTCTGTTTGTGTAGCAGCCGCTACAAATTGTTCATTTATGCAATTAATTTTGTTTTAAAAGTGGAATCAGACTTGATGAGATTTTCTTCGCAAAAATTATCCACAATTATAAAGCATTTTGGGTATCAACCATTCGTCTATTCCTATACAAAGTTTTCCTGAATGTATGATTAAGCATAATTCAAATTAATGTATCCTTTATGAATTACATAATGGTAAGTGGCAAAGTTGCGTTTGAAATCTAATCTCTATCTTTTTTCTGGAATTAAAAAGATGAATCCAATTTAAGTGTGTGGCCATACATTTTAAGACGTGCATGTAACATCATTTTGTGGACTCAGCCGTTTTATAGGAAGTTAAGATTTGTGTTGGAGGAAGCAGTAAATCTTTCACAGCATTTTTTAATTTACATTCTTCTGTCCTGCATCACTTAGAACCTGGTACCAAATGTCACTTCAGCTTTGCTTACTTTACAGTGTTTGCCTGACTGTTGAATCGCCAGGGACACTTCACTCTTCTTGAAACATGTAGCATTGTTTTTAATTTTAAATGAAAGCATTTTTTCCCTTGATGGCTTTTACAGTCATGGAGATCGTCTGTAAAACAAGGGTCCTTAAACACTTCTCTCAATTAATTGTAATACTTTCAGTGTGACTGTTTTGAACTGAAGTAAACAATGATTTAGCACAGAACTGCTTGTCTCACATAGGTATAGATTTCACTGAAAAATTTACTACTGCTCTGCCCATAAACTCTGCAGATCTGTCAAGCATCCAACCACAAGTGTTCAATATCTCTTTTGGGATTTCAGTCCTACCTTTGTGTTCACTCCTGCGTTTAGTATAACCTAGATGTTTGGAGCAACACCTAATGTGCAAGCCTGGGCTAATGACACCTTTTATTATAGAAATGTAGGCCTTGTCTTGTTGTAGACACGTTATACACATTTTAAAAACAGTTCTTCAGTGACAAATACTTAAGAATGCTCTGCCTCTGGGAAGGATTTTTTAAAAATTTACAGCAGTGGTTTTCAAACTTTTTTCCGCTCGCGTACCACCTTAAAAAATCCCTATACTATGTGGTTAGTAAAGGATTATTTAAGGTGATATATGACCAGTTTACCTACCTCGGCTACACCATTTCATCTGATGCAAGGATCGACAAAGAGATAGACAACAGACTCGCCAAGGCAAATAGTGCCTTTGGAAGACTACACAAAAGAGTCTGGAAAAACGACCACCTGAAGAAACACACAGAGCCGTTGTCATACCCACGCTCCTGTTCGGCTCCGAATCATAGGTCCTCTACCGGCATCACCTACGGCTCCTAGAACGCTTCCATAAGCGCTATCTCCGCTCCATCCTCAACATTCATTGGAATGACTTCATCACCAACATCGAAGTACTCAAGATTGCAGAGGCCGACAACATCGAATCCATGCTGCTGAAGACCCAACTGCGCTGGGTGGGTCACGTCTCCAGAATGGAGGACCATTGCCTTCCCAAGATCGTGTTCTATGGCGAGCTCTCCACTGGCCACCATGACAGAGGTGCGCCAAAGAAAAGGTACAAGGACTGCCTAAATAAATCTCTTGGTGCCTGCCACATTGACCACCTCCAGTGGGCTGATATCACCTCCAACCGTGCATCTTGGCGCCTCACAGTTCGGCGGGCAGCAACTTCCTTTGAAGAAGACCACAGAGCCCACCTCACTGACAAAAGACAAAGGAGGAAAAACCCAACACCTAAGCCCAACCCACCAATTTTCCCTTGCAACCGTGCATGCCTGTCCTGCACCGGACTTGTCAGTCACCAACGAGCCTGCAGCAGATGTGGACATACCCCTCCATAAATCTTCGTCCGTGAAGCCAAGCCAAAGAAAAGAAAGAAGATATGACTGGAAAGATAAATTTGAAAATCTCTTTTTTAATCCTACATAATTGACTCATTTTGTGCACATTTTCATAACTCTAAAGGAAATGGACAATTATAATTTTTCTCAAGCAAAATATTTCAGTAGTAACAACTGGGTCTAGAGCAGTGGTACTCAACTTTTCTTTTTCCCACTCACATACCATTTTAAGTAATCCCTTACTAATTACAGAGCACCTATGGCATAGGATTACTTAGGGTGGAATGTAAGTGGAAAGATAAAGGTTGAAAACCACTGATTTACAGCAATAAATTACCAACTTTATCTAATGCAATGTTGTAGGAATGAATTTGCTGTAAAGGAATGTATCATCAAAGTAGTTTTACTTAAGAATTGTAGAGACAAAATTTGACCATTTAGTCCAGAGCCCAATAACATAAACAAACTCCATATGAATTACAATGGATCAAGATCTTCATCAAGTGAGGTTCTAAATTTATTGAGTTAAATTCTTTACTGTAATGTGTACCAAGATATGGTGAAAATCTTTTTTTTTGTGCTATTCAGGCAAGTCAACCTATACTTAAGTACAACAGGAGGAGCAAAATAAAAGTATAGAGTACAGTGTTACAGAGAAAAATTTCAGTTTTTAATCTGAGAAAGGATTTACTATCTTGGAAGCAGTTCAGAGTTGTTTCACCAGGTTGATTCCAGAGATAAGGGAGTTATGAGGAGAGATTAAGTTGCTTGGGGTTACACTTACTGGAATTCAGATCGCGAGGGAATTTATGGAAAAATAAAATTATGAAAGGGATAAGTAAGAGAGAAAAGTTGTTTCCACTAGTAGGTGAGATGAGAACAGTGATTAAACATAATCTCTGGATTTAGGGGAAGAGATTTAGGACTGAGATGAGGAACTGATTTTCTCTGAGAGTATTGGAATTCTTTGCTCAAGAAAGCAATGGAGATTTCCTCATCAAATATATACAAGACACAGTTAGATACATTTTAGCATAGGTGGGGAATTAATGGTTATGGGGGAAAAGTGGATAGACTCAATGGGCCAGGTTTCCTACTCCAGCTCCTATCTAATTTTCTTATAAAAATTAGAGAAGCGTCAGTATTGGATCTGCTATTAGGAAATGAGATGGGTCAGGTGACGGAGGTGTATGTTGGGGGAGCACTTTGGGTCCAAAATAATTATGGAGAAAGATGTGTCTGAATCCAGAGTTGAATTTTTGTTTGGAGAAAGGCTAATTTTGAGAAGTTGAGAATGGATTTGGAAGTTATGGACTGGGATAAATTGTTTTATGGAAGGATGTAGAAGGAAAATGGAGGGCATACAAAGGTGAAATTTTAAGGATACAGAAATGGTATGTTCCTGTTAGGATGAAAGGAAAGGAAAGGGTAAAAGTTTTAGGGAGCCTTGGTTTTTAAGGGTTATTAGAAATATGGTTCAGAAAAAGAAAGAGGTGTTCAAAAAGTATAGACAGCATGAAGCAAATGAGGTGTTAGAGGAATAAAAGAATCTAAAGAAGGAAATTAGAAAGGCTAAGAGGAGATACAAGGTTGCTTTGTCAAGTAAGGTGAAAATAAATCCAAAGGGTTTCTACAGATATATTAGGAGCAAAAGAATAATAATGGATAAAATTGATCTACTGAAGGATGAGATTGGACAGCTATGTGTAAAGCCAAAAGAGATGGGGGAGATTTTGAACAGTTTTTATTTCTTCAATATTAACTAAGGAGAAGGATATTGAATTGTGTAAAGAAAGGGAAATGAGCAAGAAAGTCATGGAAAGAGGGAGTACTGGTGCTTTTAAGGAAAATAAAGGTGGCTAAGTCTTCAGGTTCTAACAAGATATTCCCTAGAACATTGAGGATTGTTAGTGTAGAAATAGTAGTGGCTTTGACGGAAGGTATTTAAAATGTCATTAGTAATGGGAATGGTACCAGAGGATTAGAGTAGTTTCATTGTGTAGTTTCATTGCTTAAGACAGGAGATAGGAGTAAATCTAATAATTATAGGCCCGTAAGTTTGACATTAACAGTTAATGTCTTAGAGATGGTATATATAAATATTTGGATAGGCAGTGTTTGACTAGGAGTAGTCAACATGGATTTTTTAGGGGAAGATTATATTTGACAAACTGAATTTTTTGAGGAGGCTACGAGGAAAGTTGATGAGGGTAAGGCAGTGGATGTTGTACATATGGACTTTAGTAAGGTCTTTAATTAAGGTTCCTCAGGGAAGGTTAGTTAGGAAGGTTCAATCATTAGGAATTAACATTTAAGTAGTAAAATGGATTCAACAATGGTTGAATGGGAGATGCCAGAGAGTAGTGATAGATAACTGTTCATCACATTGGAAGCCGATGACTAGTGGTGTGCCTCATGGTTCAGTATTTACCACCCCATCATCTAGATCATTAATATATATTTGATAAATGGAAAATTGCCACCTTACTTTAGTTCTCATCTACTACTAAACAAAAAATATATTTTTAATTAATATCAGTGGTTAAAGGATATTTACTTTATAGATGAATCTATATGATATGGAGGATCGAAAGCCAGAAAATACTATAGGTTCTTGGCAGCTCTCCACTGGCCACTGAGACAGAGGTGCACCAAAGAAGAGGTACAAGGACTGCCTAAAGAAATCTCTTGGTGCCTGCCACATTGACCACTGCCAGTGGGCTGATCTTGCCTCAAACCGTGCATCTTGGCGCCTCACAGTTCGGTGGGCAGCAACCTCCTTTGAAGAAGACCGCAGAGCCCACCTCACTGACAAAAGACAAAGGAGGAAAAACCCAACACCTAACCCCAACCCACCACAATATCTGTAGATATTGTGTTACAATGCTCGAGAAATTCAGCAGGTCAAACAGGAAAGATAAAGATATATCACCAACTTTTTGGGCTTGAGCCCATGAGCTGAGAAAAGTTGGAAATCAAACAGGTTTTGTATTTTTTTTTTGTTTTTCAAAATGAATTGAGGTGTTTGAAATGATCATCAAGTGAGAATGAAGTATCAATAATCATCTCACGATTATCATACCTAATCCCCAAAACTAGAACATTTATCATACCCCGTCCCCAAAACTAGAACATTTATTACTGCATTCTAGCATACAATATTACTGTATTCAGTTCCTATGAGTAAAACTTATGGAAGAAATTCTGAGTATATTCAAAACAGTTTATATTTATAAATTGTAAAGAGGTTACAAAGCATGATACATTTTAGGAATAACAAACATCTCGTGCAATCCTGTGCATTATTTGAACTCCAAATTGTGCTGTGGCTAATAATTAGCAGCCACAATTTTTAATGCTGTGCTCCTTAACTATTTCTTCTTGCTTATCACTAGACACCAGTCACATTATTAGAATGATTATGAAGGATTATTTTCTAAATAACAGTAAATTAACCAGCACTGATATCTGATACATTACTGGGTAAGTGTATGCATAAGAGAGGTGAATCAGCATTTGATGTTTAAAAATTCTTCTTCTTTGGCTTGGCTTCGCGGACGAAGATTTATGGAGGGGTAATGTCCACGTCAGCTGCAGGCTCGTTTGTGGCTGTCAAGTCCAATGCGGGACAGGCAGGCATGGTTGCAGCAGTTGTAAGGGAAAATTGGTGGGTTGGGGTTGGGTGTTGGGTTTTTCCTCCTTTGTCTTTTGTCAGTGAGGTGGGCTCTGCGGTCTTCTTCAAAGGAGGTTGCTGCCTGCCGAACTGTGAGGCGCCAAGATGCACGGTTTGAGGCAAGATCAGCCCACTGGTGGTGGTCAATGTGGCAGGCACCAAGAGATTTCTTTAGGCAGTCCTTGTACCTCTTCTTTGTTGCACCTCTGTCTCGGTGGCCAGTGGAGAGCTCGCCATATAACACGATTTTGGGAAGGCGATGGTCCTCCATTCTGGAGTCGTGACCTACCCAGCGCAGTTGGATCTTCAGCAGCATGGATTCGATGTTGTCGGCCTCTGCCATCTCGAGTACTTCGATGTTGGTGATGAAGTCGCTCCAATGAATGTTGAGGATGGAGCGGAGACAATGCTGGTGGAAGCATTCTAGGAGCTGTAGGTGATGCCAGTAGAGGACCCATGATTCGGAGCCGAACAGGAGTGTGGGTATGACAACGGCTCTGTATACGCTAATCTTTGTGAGGTTTTTCAGTTGTTTGTTTTTCCAGACTCTTTTGTGTAGTCTTCCAAAGGCGCTATTTGCCTTGGCGAGTCTGTTGTCTATCTCGTTGTCGATCCTTGCATCCGATGAAATGGTGCAGCTGAGATAGGTTAAATGGTTGACCGTTTTGAGTTTTGTGTGCCCGATGGAGATGTGGGCGGGCTGGTAGTCATGGTGGGGAGCTGGCTGATGGAGGACTGATGGAGGCTGATGTTTAAAAATAATTAAGTTATTTTAAAGAATATACAAATCATATTAATAAATGTGATCTGAATTTTGTTTACAATTACATACTTAATACATTTTTCTTGAAATAGGTATACAAATGCATTTGATTTTTAAGAGAAAATTTCCTTTTAATATTCACTGAAAGATGCATTCCTAGAAATTGGTTATCAGGAAGTTTTGGCCTTTGATAGATGGGTGAGTGAATTGTGTAGTTTGGTCCTGGAGATCCTGAGACCTTGCGATCATTTGTCAGCAGCAAGTTCACAGCTCAGGAGCTGCAGCAAAAGTTCACAAGCTCCTTTCTCTTTACAATGAGCTGTAGCATAGATCCTTTTAAATGAAAATTATGGTAAGATCTTTTTTCATAACAAAACAAATCCAATTCCTACACTGCTCACTACTTTATGTGCAATATATACCTGATTTAATTATAAAGGTTGTAAGTTACTGGACAAGATATTCTTGTGGATGCCAAGGTGGACTTAAAGCAGGGGTCTCAAGCTTGCAGCCCGCGGGCCAACTGCGGCCCTCAGGACGATAGTTTGTGGCCCAGCCTTAATATGAAAGTTTAATGTTAGTGTGGCCCGCGAGTTTGATATGATTGGCACTTTTCAGTGTTGTGTGCAGAGCTGAACGAACCTACCAATCACGGTGGGGTATATTGCTCTCGGGGGCAGGACATCGGCTGGGCTTATTGCGAATATAAGCATATTTGTGTGTATTTTCTATTTGTCATTATATGCATGCGGCACATGCGCAATTTCCGCGGCCGCTCCCGCTTCACGCGCTTCGGCGTCCAGTCTGAACCTGGAAGTTGTTGCTCAGCGGAACAGAAAAAGAAGCGGAAAAGACGCATCGGCTAAAATCTGAAACTTCAATGCAACAGTGACACCAACTGGAATTATATATATTATACAGCCCCAAACATGTCTTTTTCAAAGCCTGCAGTGAAGAGAAAGGTACAGACAATTTCAGGAAAAGTGGGAAGTGCAATATTTCTTTGTTGAGCACAGGGGTATCCCAACGTGTCTTATTTGCACAGAGAAAGTTGCAGTGCACAAAGAATACAATTTGAAGCGTCATTACACAGCTAGACATGCTGAGGAGTATGCAAAATACCAAGGAGATGAGAGAGTCAACCGGGTTGCTAATCTTAAAACATGTCTAGTGAGGCAACAAGATTTCTTTAAGAAAGCAACCAAAGAGAATGATGCAGCAGTCGAAGCTAGCTACGTGGTTAGTGAGATGATTGTTAAAGCAGGAAAGCCATTCACAGAAGGTGAATTTGTGAAAAAGTGCATATTACAGACTGCAAGTATTGTCTGTCCAGAAAAGAAAGGTCAGTTTAGCAACATCAGCCTTTCTGCCAACACCGTGGCAGAGCGCATTTCTGACCTGTCAAGTGACGTTTATGATCAACTGTATGAGAAAGCAAAATGTTTCAGTGTATACTCAGTTTCTCTTGATGAGACCACAGGCATCACCGACACTGCCCAGCTCGCAATCTATGTTCGTGCTGTTGATGACAATTTTGAAGTCACAGAGGAGTTGCTTACAATAATTCCAATGCATGGCCAGACCACCACTCAGGAGATATTTTACCAGCTGTGTGATGCCATTGAGAATGCCGGTTTGCCATGGAATAGGTTTGTTGGAATAACAACCGATGGAGCACCATCAATGACAGGGAGGAAAAATGAACTGGTGGCACTTGTTTAAAAAAAAAACTGGAAGAGGAGAGTGTGGAGGAGGCCATTGCTCTGCACTGCATTATCCATCAGCAGGCTCTTTGCAGCAAATGCCTGAAGTTTAACAATCTGTCGTGAAATGCATCAACCAAATCAGATCCAGGAGCTTAAAGCACAGAAGTTTCCGTGCTTTTTTAGAGGAAATGGAGTCAGATTATGGGGATGTGCTCTACTTCACCGAGGTACGTTGGCTCAGCAGGGGAAACATATTGAAGAGGTTTTTTGAGTTGAGAGCAGAAGTGAATGCCTTCATGGAGAAAGATGGGGTTGCTGTTCCTGTGCTAAGTGATCCCAAATGGCTCATGGACTTTGCTTTTCTTGTTGATATTACACATGAGCTTAATGTACTGAACAAGAAGTTACAAGGCCAGGGGCAACTTGTCAGGGCTGCCTATGACAATGTGAGAGCATTCTCTGCGAAACTTATGTTATGGAGAGCCCAGCTTTCTCAGACAAACCTTTGCCATTTCCCAGCATGCAAGGCACTCATGGATTCAGGCACACCATTCAGTGGTGAGAAGTATGTGGATGTCATTTTGAAGCTACAGGAGGAATTTGATCACAGATTTGCAGACTTCAAGATGCACAGAGCCACATTTCAAATTTTTGCGGACCCCTTCTCCTTTGACGTGCAAGATGCCCCTCCTGTGCTTCAAATGGAGCTCATTGACCTGCAGTGCAACTCTGAACTCAAAACCAAGTTCAGGGAGGTGAGTGGAAAAGCAGACAAGCGTGGGCAATTTTTGAGAGAATTGCCCCACAGCTTCCCTGAGCTTTCCTGATTGTTCAAGAGGACCATGTGTCTTTTTGGGACCAAATACTTGTGAGAAAAGTTCTTCTCTACCTTGAACTTCAATAAGTCCAAGTATAGGTCCAGACTTACTGACGAGCATCTTCAAGCCCTACTGAGGGTCTCAACTACCTCCTCCCTTAAGCCAAATGTGCCTCGGCTATGCGAGAGGAAGCGCTGCCAGATCTCTAGCAGTAAGAAGTAGGCAGAAGAAGACATGTTCATAACAGTTTATGTTCAATGTTCCATTCATGTTCAGAAAGTTAAAGGTTAAAGAACTATTAATACAGACATTTGAATCTGAATAATAATAATTACATTTCTCCAGTCAGCAACTCTATGTGGTTTCTTCAGTCTTCTATATCTGCTGTATTATTATTATTTTCATTATTATTATTTTCATTTTATTTATTTATTACTGATTGATTTTTTTTCTTATGAATTGTTAATTTATTTATTTTTTCATCTTATTTTGTGTTTAAAAAATAAAAATAAAGACATTTGATAGCGTTGGAATGTTTTTGTAAGAGGTTTTCTTGTGGAAAACCTGATGCGGCCCAGCCTCACCCAGACTCTACCTCCAGCGGCCCCTGGGTAAATTGAGTTTGAGACCCCTGACTTAAAGGAAAGGGGAACAGCCTCCAGCAGCATAGATGAGGTCTGCAATGTTACACTATGCCATCAAAACTCACCTACAAGAGGTGAAAGAGGAATTACAGTATTCCGTTTATATTTGACTATCCTTTTATAATTTTTTTTCAGAATAAGAATTCTAAATATTCTTTTACACGCATAGTTAGTCACTGTCATGTAGCAGCTTCTGGTATTCTGCACGTCTTCAGACAACAAGCCTAGAAAATTTCCTCATGTCAGTGTTCTCAGGAAAACCTTGATCGTTGCCAGAGAGCAATGGACACTTTAAAAATGAGTGTGACTCCGCAGTACAACATGTGATGGTTAAATAATCTGACTGATCCCTTTTGCTGCCATGATATTCTGGCAATTATTGAGCAAGAGCTCATTTGGGAACTTGCTCTTATCCTATGATGCTACTCCCTTACTTTCTCTGCACTTATAATGCTTAACATGATAACCTGTGACAGAATGACTCCTAGTGGCTGAGAAAATGAGCAGAGTTGCATAGTGAAATATCTGCTCCATGTTACTCATTGTCTACTAATCTACTTTTAGCAGATAATTGCAACCAACAGGAATACAAATAGAGCATTAGTCAACAGTGATTATTTGTAATTGTATGCCTGCTACTACATTGATTGGAAGGGGAGTAAAACCATGTGCCTTTACCTCAGTGCTTATTGTGACAGGCTATGTTGCATTTTATATTGTATATAGATATGTTTTAAAGGAGATAAATTGTGGCAGGTTTTTTAGTAGGGTCACTTACAAACACTTCAAAACAGATCTCATTTAAAATACTGGAGCTCTGCTCGAGCTAGACAGTCTGGCACCAAGAGCCTTTGCAAAAGCTTTGGGGAGTGCCTATAGAGACCCGATTAATGGATTGTTGTTTTGGAAAGCAACATGTGAAAGATCTCAGATTAGGTTCAGGTTCAGGTTCAGGCTGTCTGAGGGCAGAGCAGAGAGAGTCAAATAGGCTTTTTCTCTGAGAGGGAAAGAGAGTAGATTCAGTTCTGCAGTGCTAGAGTTCAGCAGCTGGGACTAGAACAAGACAACCTGGCAAGTTTGTGTAAAAACCCCATTTGGAAGATGGGTTGCGAGTTCTTAGTTCAGCCTGGCCAAAGCCTTTGTGGTCCATACAAGAGGAGAGGACTGGCTGCACAATGTTTCACTTGAAATAAAGGAAGCAAAAAGGAACTCTATAGTGACCTGAAAGAAAGGTTATCATCTGGAAAACCCTAATGGGGCAAGTTTCTTCAGCAAGACAATGATGTGGCTGATTAGAAGGAATCAGTTTGTATTCAGTGATCAACAAATCTCTCTCTGAAAACTGACAAGAACCTTCCTGAGTGGTAACCATTTACCTTTCAAGTACCAAAGCCTGGTGAACTTCATAAATATTACATTCTGTGCACAGTATAAGAATTGTCTGTAACCAGTGAACTTGGAGGAGTGAGAAGTGAGATTGGACTGTGAATCAAAGAACTTTTCTAAACTTACACATACATACTACATACACGAGCACTTAGAATTAGAAGGGGGTTAAGTTACCATATAACCATATAACCATTTACGGAGCGGAAACAGGCCATGTTGGCCTTTCGAGTCCGCACCGGTTCACTGATTTTGTGCGCCCTCTTCAGGCATTGGTCTCGGTAGATCTTCATTCAATAACGATGGGTGAATTCAATGCAGGTGGAATCAGTCATAGAATTGTTTGTGAAACATGCAGTTCAATACTTCTGGGCACATTCAATACAGGGTCAATCTAAAATTTGAACCTCCCTGATTAACCTCCCACGAGGGACCTTGTCAAAGGCCTTTAATAGAAATAAGTTAAAGTTTGATTCTGTTTTCATGTTTTCATGTTTAAAGATAATTAAAAGCAACTTTTGTTTAAGTAACCATTTGTCTTGGTGAATATCTATTGCTGCTAAGTTTTTGGGTCCTCTGGGCTCATAACATGTAATACTCTGATATTTGCATCACATGACACAGATCAAAGTTTCCTTCTACAGTTTTCAAGTTGTACATAAGATTAATTTATATTGTGATTACACACTTAAGTTGTGGAGAAAAGATTTATTGCTCAAATTATGATGTATCTGAGGCTGTTGAACAGCTGGCCTCAGTATTGTCTCATCTCTATAAAAGGTCTGTTTGAATATTGTTGTCTTTTGATTACACATTTGTATACTTTCAAAGTGTGAGGTAAAGGATTTAGTACTAAAAAACATCAACAGTAGATAGATTTCCAATACAAATAGGCTGTTCTAAACTCATTGAAGCTGAAGCTGCTTGATTTCTATAATAGGGGTTTAAAAAAACAAAAGGGCAGAAGTTTAAAAGTATATAAGTTTTAAAGGGAATCTGGGAAGTTTTTAACCCAGAGAAAGGTTGATATCTGGAATGCACTGCTAGAGGTGGTGGTGGAATCAGATGCAATTACTACAATTAAGATACATTTAAGTTGAGCTTAGATAGAAGGCAGAGAAGGATATGGTCTTAACATGAATAAAAGGGATAAACTGTGGATGGTCAAAAGATTGGCATGGGTATGGTGGGCCTAAAGCTGTAAAACTCTATGATTCTATCTTAAAATATTATTTCTTGTGTTTCTGCAACTATTCATGGCCAAAAGTGTAATGGTTTGCATAAAATATACTTTTTATTTCAGAAGAATATATCCCTCCTCCTTAGATCATGCATCAATTATTTTAGGAATTGTTTCAAAACGTACTGGGGGGGGGGGTTGTAGGTTAATTGGGTAACATGGGCTCGTGGGCTGACATGACCTGTAACTGTGCTGTATGTGTAAATTTATATTAAAAGATATTTTACAATTATATATAGAAATAAGTCTTTTGATCCGAGAGAGAAAACAAGCTGCCATTGTAGTAATCATAGTTTCTTGAAATCCTACGTTTTCAAAGCAACTTTGTGTATGAACAAGTTGCACCTCAATTTTTTAATTTTAAGTCAATAGGGCTTGCCTGGTAGATTAATAAACTAGAAATAAGTGACCTCATTAGAAACAGGACAGAGTTAAACCATTATGATATAACTCTTATGTCTTTCTGCAGGTTTAGCATCACCTTGTATGATTATTAAGTATTATGAATTTAATGCTATTGCAGGTTCAGTCCAATGCTTAAAAGATGCTGAGACAGATCCTGGAGAACAAGATTTTGTAAGTAATAAAGATAAGATAAATTGTCAGACATCTTAATTTGCCTTAGAGGATATGTTTTTATAATTTTAGCTGTGCACCATACACCGATTAGTTAGGTTAAAAAATAAATGCTGGACAATTTATCATAACATTTGAAATTAAATTTAAAAAGTTTATTGTGAATTATATGAATTGAGAGTACACATTTACATAAATATAAATGAAAAATAGCACATGATGGAAATCTGAAAGAAAACAAACTGTGGTTTGACCTCTGAGCATGTCTGACATTGCATTTCATATTTCCTTACTTCACAGGTGGCTGGCTAAACAGTCCTAACCTAATGCTAAATGGCAGCTCTCAGAGCAACCCTTCCCCCATTTATTTTTCTGTTATCTATTTTCTTTCTCCTACCACCCACTTTCACTAAGGAAAATTGTCAGAAGCCAATTGGTATATTTTGGGAGCTGTAGGAAGAAATCAAAACATCTAGATGAAACCACAAGGGCACAATGAGAGCATGCAACCTTCATGCAAGTGAGCAGCAGAAGTCGGGACTGAACACAGCCTTGATGTAGTTCTGTTTACTATGCCACAGTGCCACCATGTAATTACATCTGGGTGAAATCATTTGCATTTTGTATTATATCAGTCTATTGTTGATTTTTTTTAACACCATTCTAGAACTGATGTGAAGTGTTGACTTAAAAATTCATACATTGTCAGTCCTGTCAGTGATAGTTTTCAAGTTAATTTGATATTGCATTGAAAGGTATAAAAAGTTTAATTTCTAAATAACCTATTTCAAAATTCTCTTTCCACTATCACATTTTCATGCTGTATGATCACATTTATTTTTTGAATGTAGTTAGCATTTAATTGAGAAGTATTCCACTTTACATATTAATTAATGGTACATTATTTCTTCACAGGTGTGTGAGTTGTCAACAGAATTTGTAGAAACTGTTAGACCAAGGCCTCAAGGATCTTCACCAGTATATGACTACTCAATGACTGAAGAATACAAGGACAGAAATGTATGTATATAACACCAAGCTGGAGCAATGAGACGAAAAATGAGATAATCTGCAATCTGATCATGCATTTAAAATCAGTCTATTTGCTGATATTTTCCTTACTGTGTATTCCGTGAAGAGTGATTTGTTCTGAGAACAAGTCTGATTAAGGTGAAGACTAATGAGTGTTTTGGGTGCCTCTCATGTAAAATCAAATAGGACAGAAAGGGACCCATCAACCTCTTGTGCCTTTGGCAACCAAGACTGTGATGAAATTTGGAGCCGAGTGGCTTGGGCAAGACTGAGCATTAGTGAGTAGGCTACACAAGAAAATTCCCCATGATAATACTACCACCAACTACTTCCATCACATGAATGATGATTCAGGATACACTAATTGGACCATAATTTGCCATACTGTATTTGTCATACTTTTTGTGAATAAAACATACCTGAGCAATTTATAACATTGTTCAGTAGAATGCAATGTTGTTACTGTATTTTTAGAACTTGTGTATTGTCACAGTTAGTTCTGGAATGCAATTCTTCAGTATTACCGATGTATTGTTGTCTCGTCCTATAGTCTTTACTGTATTCAGGGTCTTTAGCCATTTCTTGGTATAATTTGGCATCAGTTAAATTGGCTGAAGACTGGTTTCTGTGATGGGAGAGATCTCAGGAGGAAGCTGAGATGGATCATCCATTCAATACTCAGACTTGCCCTTTGAACTTGTATGCTGGGGCCTGTCATCAAGGGGGAAGGGGAACTTGGATCCTCTTCCTCCTATTTGCTGTTTTATTAGCCTCCACCATTACCAGACATTACAAGGAGTGGTAGGGCTGCAGAGCCATGATCTCTTCCATTGATTGTGAGATGGCTTTGTTCTGTCTATTACTTAAAGGCAAGCACCTGTGTGGTACTGGCAATTCATTGCTACAAAATTTACATCACTGCCCAAAAATAAAATACAGAATAAAATTTGCACTAACAGAACAGGTGAAAATGGTAAATAAATAAACATCTTTTTTCCAACTCACATTTATTGATGCATGTACAGATAATGTAGTTTTGCATTACAGAAAATCACAATAAGGGTTATTTTTCTTGGCAAGCAATCCCTTTGTAGTCCAGGGGTTGCCTGTACTACTTTTGTTTTCAGTATGCAGATTGTAGCTTCACTTGTTTGGCAGTCATCATTTTTAGTTGCTCCTAGCAAGAATTCTACACTCTTCAATAAACCATGGTTGAATCTTGGGTTGATAGTAATTGTGGAGAGTTGGAGAGTGATATGCCAGACGGTTGGCATAGACACCTTTACAGCATCAGCGATCAGGAGTGGACTGGGGTTTGAATCCTGCCTTGTCTGTAAGGAGTTTGTATGTTCTCCCCATGTCTGTATAGGTTTTCTCTGAGGGCTCTGGTTTCGTCCTATTGTTCAAAAATGTACTAGGGGTGTAGGTTAATTGGGATTATATTGGGAGTAAACTGGCCGGCATGGACTTGAAGGCTGAAATGGCCTGTAATCGTGCTGTATGTCCAAAAAAAAAATACAGATTGTGGTTTTGTATATTTCTGCTATGGCCAGTGATCTACAGCACTTCATGAATGCCCAGTTTTCTTTGTCAAAGACATTTTATGAGGCATCTATTTTCATTAACTCCTTAAAGAGATTGTGATGAGGTATATTTATATTATATATTAATATGCCTTTAAAAGAGATTGTTGAGGATTTAGTGTAGGTCACCACAAACAAAGACAGTAACACTTCACAAAAGACATTTCATTTAAAATGCAAGAGCTATCCATAAGGAGAGACGTCACGTCCACAGTAACTTTACAGAAACTTTTAAGAATGCCTATGGAGATTTCACAAATAGTAAATGGATTATTTTTTTGAACATAACAGATGGCCAGGCAGAAACTGATTCTGGTGGAGGCAATCTGTCTGCTTGCATTTTGCTGTTCTAAGAGGGGTCATGTGGTTTTGCAAGCAGAGAGAGAGAGAGAGAGAGAAAAAGACCAAACAGGATTCTTCTCTGAAAGAGAGAGGGAGAGAGAATTGACTTCTGTAGTGGCTTGTTTGAAACCTAATTTTGAAGATGGGTTGAGTTCTGAGTTCAGCCTGTTGAAAATCCCTTGTAGTCTTTTACAAGATGAAATGACTGGCTGGAGTGTTTCTCTTGAAATAAGGGAAACAAGAGGAACTCTGTGGTGACCTGGAAGAAGAGGTTAGCATTTGGAAAACTCATGATGGGGCAAGTTTCTTCAGCAAGACACTGAAATACTGATTATGGGAAATCAGTTTGTGTGTGTCCAATGAGCAACAAATCTCTCTCTGAAACCCACCAGAACCTTTCTGAGGTAAAAACCATTTACCTTTTCACTAGAGCCTGGTGAAAATTAATAAATGTTAAATTCTGTGCACAGTATAAGAATTGCCTGATACCAATGAACTTGGAGGAGTGAGAAATGAGATTGGACTGTGAATCAAAGAACTTTGCTGGACATGTGCACATTACATACATGTGTGCTTAGAATTAGAAGGGGGTTAAGTTAATAGTAATAAGTTAAAGTTTGATCCTGTTTTTATGTTTACAGAAAATTAAAAGCAACATTTGTTTAACTATTTGTCTTGGTTAATTTCTATTGCTGCTGGGTTTTTGGGGTCCTCTGGGCCCGTAACAAGATAAAGACCTAACTGATTGTGCCACCTACAGAGCAATATCATTATTAAATATAGATTCTAAAATCTTTTCTAAAATTTTAGTCAACAGACTAGAGAATATTCTGCCTACAGTTGTACCTAAGGATCAAACAGGGTTCCTTAATAATAGGTATTCTCATATTAATATTTGAAGATTATTTAATATTATTTATTCTTCTCCATCTGAAAAACCTAAATGTGTTGTATCCCTTGATGCTGAAAAGGCTTTCAATAGAGTGGAATGGCCCTATTTATTTGAGATATTAAAATGATTTAATTTTTGTCTCGGATTTATTTCTTGGATTAAAATGGTTTATCAAGGTCCAATGGCTTCAGTTATTACTCATAATCAAAAGTCTCTTTACTTTAGGCTGTGTAGGGGCACTCGACAGGGTTGTCCCCTTAGTTAGTTGTTATTCAATTTGGCCTTGGAGCCTTTAGCTATATGTCCTTCAAGACTCCAATGACATTCAAGGTATCAAGAGGGGTGATACAATACATAAGGTTTCATTATATGAGGACAATTTATTTATATTTCTGATCCTAAGAAATCTATTCCTTTTATGTTGTTCCTACTTTCTGAATTTGGTAGTTTTTCAGAATATAAATTGCATCTTTAGAAGAGTGAACTTATTTGGTATTAAAATTACAAGAAATTTTAAAGATCTGTATAAATATAATCATCTCCCCTTGATAGACTATACGAAAGAAATGCTTTGCAGTTTGTCTCCTATGGCACTATCATTAATTGGTCATATTAGCTCAATTAAAACAACAATTTTACCAACATTTTTATATACTTTTCAAGCAGTACCTTCCTTCATCCCTAAAATACTTTTTGACAAGGTAGACACTGATAACCTTCTTACATTTGGAATAATAAAAATCATAAATTTACCAAACCTTTATTTTGCAGAAACAAAAGAAAGATGGAGGAATGGCTCTCCCTAATTTTAGATTTTATTATTGGGCTTCTAATATCTGATTTATTAACTTTTTGGACTTATTATTCAGACATACATGAATGTCCTTTATGGGTAGATTTGGAGAGGAATTCAGTTAGAGGGTACTCATTGGCCTCATTGGTGGGAGGTTCTCTACCCTTTGCAATATCCAAAATTAATAGACAAGATCTTAACCCAGTTCTTAAGCATACGATAAGGATTTGGTTCCTGTTTTGTAAATTTTTTTGAGTTTAATAATTTTGTTTTATCTCATAAAATACATCTTAATTTATTTTTAAAGCATCATTGATTGATTGATCAGGCATTTTCAATATGGAAAACTAAAGGAGTAATAATCTTTTTTAGTCCTATTTGCAGGAGACTGCTTAATGTCTTTCAGTCAGTTAGCAGACAAATATGATTTGAGCAAGGCACAATTTTTTAGGTATTTGAAAATTAGGGACTTTCTGCACACTTCCAAATTATTCTTCTGCTTATCTGTGTAATATGATAGACACCCTTTTTCAGGTACATCCACTTCAAAAAAGGTTAATAGCTATAATATATAATTGGTTAATTAACTTACGACTGATATCCAATGATAAAATTAAAGGTGCTTGGGAATTGGAATTCCAAGAATTACTTCTGGATGCTCAATGGAATCTTATTTTTCGACCAGTAAATACTTCAATTTGTGCTGTAATTCCTTGATTCAGTTCAAGATGGTACATCGGGAATATATGTCTAAAGATAAGTAGGCCAGTATTTTTCCCAGTGTAAAAACCTACTTGTGATTGTGGTAGCCTCTTTAACTCATGTGCTCTGGTCATGTTCAAAGCTAGATAATTTCTGGAAAGGTGTCTTTGAAACCCTAAAAATTGTTCTAGGATTAGAATTACAACCAAATCTATTAACAGCTATTTTTAGACTTATACCAGCGAAGACTAGACATATGTCTGTCTCTGCACAGTGAATAATTCCCGTTTAACGTTATTGGCTAGGAAAGCCATTTTACTTCAATGGAAGGATCTTAACCCACCTACTTTACTTCAATGGCTCTCTGTTGTTATGTTTAAGTTTGGAGAAAATTCAGACATTTGGACATTTGATACATCTTTTAAATTTGAAAAAGTTTGATGACTGTTTATTCAATATTTCCATATCAGTTAAGCATTATAATCTTCTGGTAAATTTGGTTTTAATCAGGAAACCCTTTGTTTTCCTCCTTTACTCTCAGAATGACTGCCCAGTCCCTTTTTTAAGATTGGTTATGGGGATGTTGCAATAAAAAATAAAATTTTCTCTTTCGGTTTTACAAGAGAAGAAATTTATGGTTAATATATATTTGTTAAATACTAATGTTCTTTCTCTTACAATCTTGTAAATACATGTATGTAATGTAATTCTCTTTTTGTACATATGTTTGATATAACTCAATAAACAGATTGAAAAAGAATGCCCAGTTTTGAGCTTCATAAGTATGGTGCAATGGTCATTCCTACCACTGCTATCATGGACACTTGCATCTGCCAAAGCTAGACTGACAAGGCAAGATCATGTAGGATTATTCCTCATCTTGGTTAACTGACGACATACTGCAGGCTCAGTATGGAAGCTATATCCTTAAAGATCCAGTCAGCTCTGTCCATGATGATATTATAAGCTAATCATGATGACAGAAATTGAAGTCCCCTCCTTCCAAAGTCCTTCCTTCTTTTGGTACTTCTGTGTTGTGGAACATGGCAGAAGCTGATTCATCTATGAACTTGTACTGACAATAACCACACCAACAGTGCGAGTATAAGACAGCTTTCACAAACTAATATGTACACTAAGAGGTCTTGTCTCTCTGCAAGACGAACCAGGTAGGCTAGACTGTAGCTCTGGACTGCTTTATATACAAGGTCACCGGGATGACTCCTGGTGACCTAGTGGTGTAATTACATATCACCACAGAACTGTTGTGAAGTTTGGAGCAATTCTGCGAAGTCCAAGGAATACCTCTGTCTCACTCATATATTTGCTATGTTGTCATCTCTTGGGAGTTAGTTCTGGCAGCAGGATAAGATGTACCCAGGAACTGTAGGAGATTGGCACATTGTCTGTAAGGTATGATCCTATGAGTAGATAATGGTAAACCTCTCCCAAGGTACGATCCTATGATTACATTATGGTACAGCTCTCCCAAGTCCTTGGAAGTCTTTACAAGGCCAACTAAGCTGGGAGTGGCTTGCCATATCTGAATTTGGTGCCGAGATTGACACTGGGTGATGTGTCCATCTCAATCTGTATTAAACATTGTGGTTCTGATAGATCTGACTAGCTTGTAAGGCTAGTCAGAGGGCATTTAAGAGTCAGCTACATGAAGTGGATCAGGAGTCACATGGAGACTGGCTTTGTAAAAAGGGCAGAATTTTCCCCGAGATGAGCATTAGTGAACCTGATGGGTTTTTACAATAATCCAGTAGTATTTCCTTATCTTTACTAAGAATAGATGTGTTTTATCTTCATATTCCAGATGATTAATTAATATTAAATTCCACATCTGCCAAATTGGAATTATTAGTCAAGGTCATTGGATTACCAGTCTGGAAATTTAATTACTGCAGAATACCCCTGATGGAATAACCTCTGGACAGACAACGGAGAACATAATAACATTATTTGCCATTCAGTAGTTAATTTGTATGATGCCAGAAACTGATGAAGTGTAAAACTTTTGCAATCACTGTTATTGGGAATGTAAACATAACACGCATAACAAAGTCCCATAATAAAATTAATTATTGGATACAATATTTTATAAATATTTTGAATATGACAAAGCAATTTTTAACTATATCATTTGGAATTTGAGATCCTAGCATCAGATTGTGCCGCACAAAGAGACATCTTTGGTAAGGCATCATTCTCTTCTTAGTGCCACAATATTAGATAAGTTGATCAAGAGCTTAGAATGGAGCTAAAACAGTCTACCACCTTAAGATGTAGAAATACTACCACAGCTAACACTTGGTAGTGATATGAAACTTGCATTCTGTATTTAAATGTATTGATCTGCAGAAATCTAATTTAACAACATGGGCTGCACATAATTTGTGTTTAGTTACCCTTATCAGATCAAAATATAAATAAAGTCAATGTATACACGCTAACTTCTAATTAAAATTACCTATGTATAACAAAAATACATTATGACAAGACTTTTTAATATGTAGGTTGGAAGTTTCCCTCTTATTTCAAATGGTTACTGAATTCTCTTGTGTTTGTACAGGTTTTAGAGGAAATACCAGCTGAAGCATCTACTGATATTATAGACCATAAGCAAGAATTAAAAAAATTGTCAAAGAAACAATCTCCTGCAAACATGAGCAGAAAAGTGGTAGGTTTATTTTATTTGCTATCTATAATTTTCAAAGCATTGTTTCGTTTGGAGACAAATGACAAAAAAAGAGTGAAAATGGTTGCCTTCCCATTTTTTGGCATTTACACCTTTTTTTTAGGAAGAAAAAGAAGAGGATGTTGTGGAAGTGTTTGTGAACACAGATGTTGAAATGGGTGCAAGTGGATTCAGTGTTAAAGGTGGAGAAAAGGATGGGATATTTATAAAACATGTTCTGAAAGAATCTCCTGCTGCAAAACGTCTAAGTATGAAAGAAGGTAAAACATGGAATTTAAACCCAGATGTTCATCAAAAATCTCAAAATAGTTTATAACCAGAAAAAATGAAGTGCTTGTTCAATAGCTAAATGTTCTGTTCAATCCTAACTTCGGGTGCTGTCTATGTTGAACTTACATATTTTACTGTAACTGTGTGGATTTTCCAGTTTCCTCCCACATCCCAAAAATTGGTTGTGGGCATCTGACTAGTGTAAATTACCATTAATAATTGATAAAATGATATTGATGGAAATGCTCAGAGCCTGTATAATTTCAAAAAGTCTCATAAGAAACTATCAGAAATATGGGATTGATACCAAATACAAGCAAGGGCAATTAATTTCAACACAGCTTGCCCCATGAATACTAACATAACATAACAATTACAGCACGGAAACAGGCCATTAGGCCCTCCTAGTCCGCACCGAACCAAACACCCCTTTCTAGTCCCACCTCCCTGCACAATGCCCATAACCCTCCATCTTCTTCTCATCCATATACCTGTCCAACCTTTTCTTAAATAATACAATTGACTCCGCCGCTACTATTTCTCCCGGAAGATCATTCCACACGGCTACCACTCTCTGAGTAAAGAAGTTCCCCCTCATGTTACCTCTAAACCTCTGCCCCTTAATTCTTAACTCATGTCCTCTTGTTTTAATCTTTCCTCCTCTTAACGGAAATAGTCTATCCACATCCACTCTGTCTATCCCTTTCATAATCTTAAATACTTTTATCAAATCCCCTCTCAACCTTCTACGCTCCAAAGAATAAAGACCCAATCTGTCCAATCTCTCCCTATACTCTAGATGCTTAAACCCAGGTAACATTCTGGTAAACCTTCTCTGCACTCTCTCCACTCTGTTTATATCCTTCCTATAATTAGGCGACCAGAACTGCACACTGAACTCCAAATTAGGCTGCACCAACGTCTTATACAATCTCAACATCACCTCCCAACTCCTATATTCCATGCAATGATTGATAAAGGCCAGCATACTAAAAGCCTTCTTCACCACCCTATTCACGTGAGTTTCTACCTTCAGGGAACGATGTACCGTCACTCCTAAATCTTTCTGCTCTTCTGTATTCCTCAATGCTCTCCCATTTACCACGTATGTCCTATTCTGATTCTTCTTACCAAAATGAAGCACCTCACACTTATCAGCATTAAATTCCATCTGCCATTTTTCAGCCCACTTTTCTAAGCAGCCCAAATCCCTCTGCAATCCTTGAAAACCTTCTTCATTATCCACTATTCCACCTATCTTAGTATCGTCTGCATATTTACTAATCCAATTCACCCCATCATCTAGATCATTAATGTATATAACGAACAACAATGGGCCCAATACAGATCCTTGAGACACACCACTGGTCACCGGCCTCCAACCTGACAGACAATTATCCACTACCACTCTCTGGTCTCTCCCTTTCAGCCAATGTTCAATCCATTTGACTATCTCAAAATTTATACCTGAAGACTGCACCTTCCTAACTAACCTTCCATGTGGTACCTTATCGAAGGGCTTACTGAAGTCCATATAGACAACATCCACTGCGCTACCCTCATCCACATTCCTAGTCACCTCCTCAAAAAATTCAATCAGATTGGTCAAACATGACCTTCCTCCCACAAATCCATGCTGAGTGCTCCTGATCAGACCCTGTCTATCCAGATGTTTATAAGTACTATCTCTAAGAATTTTCTCCATTAATTTACCTACCACAGACGTCAAACTTACAGGCCGATAGTTGCCAGGCTTCCTCCTTGAACTCTTTTTAAATAACGGAACCACATGCGCAATGCGCCAATCCTCCGGCACTATCCCCATATCTAATGACATTTGGAAAATTACCGCCAGAGCCTCTGCTATTTCCTCCTTCACTTCTCTCAATGTCCTAGGGAAGATCCCGTCTGGTCCCGGAGACTTATCCACCTTTATATTCTTCAAAAGCCCTAAAACGACACCTTTTGTAATCTCTATATTTCCCATATTTTGCTTTTTTTTATCTCACATCTCCCAATATCCTTCTCCTTAGTGAATACCGAAGAAAAGAAACTGTTCAATATCTCCCCCATTTCTCTAGGCTCCACACACAGTTTTCCGCTCTGATTTTCTAAGGGACCAATTTTGTCTCTAGCTTTCCTTTTACCATTAACATATTTGTAGAACTCTTTTGGATTAGTTTTCAGCCTGCTTGCCATAGTTTCTTCGTACCTTCTTTTAGCTTTCCTATTCCTCTCTTAAGATTCCTCTTACATTCAATGTATCTTTCAAACATCTCCTTAACTCCATGCTTCTTATATCTAATGTACGCCTCCCTTTATCTTCGAACCAAGTTTCCAATATTCCTTGAAATCCACAGCTCTCTCAAACCTTTTGCCCCTCCTTTTAACCTAACAGGAACAAAAAGCTTTTGCACTCTCAAAATCTGATCTTTAAAAGACTTCCATCTCTCTACTACATCCTGCCCATAAAACAAATTGTCCCAATGCACACCCTGCAAGTCCTTTCGCAACTCCTCAAATCTAGCTTTTCCCCAATCAAAAACCTCAACCCTTGGCCCTGACTTCTCTCTTTCCATAATGACATTGAAGCTGATGGCATTATGATCACTGGACCCGAAGTGCTCGCCAACACTAACCTCCGTCACTTGACCCATCCCATTTGCCAACAGTAGATCTAACACTGCTCCTTCTCTGGTCGGCACCTCTACATATGGTTGTCAAAAACTATCTTGCACACATTTTACAAACTCTAACCCATCCAGTCCTTTCACAGAATGTGTTTCCCAATCTATATGTGGAAAATTAAAATCTCCCATAATTACAACCCTGTGCTTATCACAAATATCTACTATCTCCCTACAGATTTGCTCCTCTAGGTCTCGGTCCCCTCCGGGTGGTCTATAATACACCCCTACAAGTGTAACCTCTCCTTTCCTACTCCTCAGTTCCACCCAAATAGCCTCCGTGGATGTGCCCTCTAATCTATCCTTCCTAGGCACCGCTGTAATATTTTCCCTGACAAGCAATGCAACTCCACCTCCTCTTGCCCCTCCGATTCTATCACACCTAAAACAACGAAACCCAGGGATATTCAGTTGCCAATCACATCCCTCCTGCAACCATGTCTCACTAATCGCTACCACATCATACTTCCAAGTATCAATCCACACCTTCAGCTCATCCACATTTTTTACAATACTCCTGGCATTAAAATATATGAATTTCAGAGATTTCCCAATTTTTATTCCCTGTTTTCCCTCATCTTTAATAACAACATTATTTACTTTTCCTGCCAATTGCCCTTCATCTTCTTCCAGAGCATTTCCCTTCTCTATCACCTGCCCATCCATATTCAAATACTTACTACAAACTTTCTTTGTTTGCATTCTAACCTTCTCCTTACTGCTCTGTACTATTTTGTTCCCTCCCCCCAACCATTCTAGTTTAAAGGATCCTGAGTAGCCCTAGCAAATACCTCTGCCAGGATTCTGGTCCCCCTGGGATTTAAGTGTAACCCGTCCTTACTGTACAGGTCACATCTCCCCCAAAAAAGGTCCCAGTTATCCAGAAACTTAAAACCCTGCCCCTTAAGCCACGTGTTAATCCTCCACCTCATTCTATTTCTATTCACACTGTCACGTGGCACAGGGAGTAATCCAGAGATAATGAAACAAGTTTCATTATTGTAGTTTTTGAACAGTGCTGCAGAATAAATTATGCATTTCCTGGTGTAAAGTTCCAAGGCATCTTAAACCAATGCAGTAATCACTTAGGGTTGTGTTGTTGACTGTAATTATGTAATTATATCCAGGATCAGACTTAAATGTGCCTTCTGAGCTGGGGGCAATATTGTTTCTATTAAAATCTCAACTAAGTGTCAGTTTGATTATTGGACATTAATGCTACTGGTAAAACAGGATAACATTTAAAAACCTTCAGAGGTTACAATGTAGTTCATATTCATATTGCCCACAAATAGTATGGGTTTGTGCCACTTAGTCGTGCCAACTTATTTAAGATTTACCAAAGACTATGACAGTTTTAATTAATTTCAGGATCTCATCACCGTGTAACAAAATTTATGAATTTGTTTTCAATTAGGTGATCAACTTATCAGTGCTACAATTTATTTTGATAATGTCAAATATGAAGATGCACTGAAGATTTTGCAATACTCAGAACCATACAAAATGCAATATTGCCTGAAACGAAAAATATCTGGTAGTATGGTACCTGAAGCAGCTGAAGGAAAAGGAATGAAGACTAATGTGGTAGGTTTACTTTCCGAAACAAAGCTATTACTTTCATTGATAGTATTTTTTTCTTAACAACACACTGCCATCAAAACAATTAAGAATATTTTGCTTGCAATGTAAAAAAAAAACTAGTATTACAGGAAAAAAAAGGCACTGAAAAGAACGAAGAGTTGTAACTTCAGACAACACCACTGTTTTAAAACTAAGTTTGCTCATTAAATGTTGTCACTTATTCATAGTATTCGGGTTTATGTTGCCTGAATCAGTAGGGGGAAGGTTTGGTGCTGTAAATGACCACACAGATGTGTTTTCATGGAGTGAAGGGTTGCTGCTTTTAGACAGTGTTAGTGTACTGAACCAACCACTAGAAAAAAATACTGCGAAAAATGTTGTAGAGGTCAAGAGAGCTGGATACATTTGACTGAAAGAAGAGGGGGAAACATGCTAGTATTGAAAGGTTTTGCATGAACATCAAGTCTTACAATTGTACTCACAGAGCCCTGCATATCTGGCTCAAGCAGATGCTTACCATAACTTTAGAACATTGCATCGCTGAAGTATTATTAGGTTTTAAAAAATAAATATGAATATTTAGGCCTAATGCTAACTGCTCCCCCTTTAATGTGGTCTTGGCACAAAAAAAATTGGTAATATCAAACAGCACATTTTTCTGTTTTATGCTATAATCTTAAAGAAAGGTGCTTTCATTTGTGAAAGCAAATTTATACCAGAATATAAGAATATTAGAAAATAGGAGCAGAAGGCTATTCCTATTATTCAATATAATCAAGGCTGATCCACACTGGCCTCAATTCCCCACAGTTCAATTCCTCAAATTTTATAAATAAATACCTACCTCAATTATAAATACCTATCTAGCTTTCACAACTCTCTGAGGTAGAAAATTCCTGAGATTTTCTTATAACTATGTTCCACTGGTGAAAATATCTCAACATCTACCCTATCCTGGCCCCTAAAGATCTTGTGTGTTTTCATGAGGCCACCTCTCATTCTTCTAAATCACAAAGAATATGGACCCAAACCTGTTAGCTTTCCCTCATCCCAGTAATGAACTTGGTGAATCTCCTTTTGAATTTACTCCAAAGTTAGACAAGTTGGCCAAAATTGTGTGCAGTATTCCAGTTTGTAATAAATTGCACAATGAATGTTGGACTGGCTTGCTAATTTATTGTGATTCATGCATTTAAAAACACCTAGACCCCCTCTCTATTTCACTCATTTTATGTCTCTCTACTTTGATAATAATCCACTTTTTGATTTCTCATGTGAAGTGTATGACCTCAGACTTTCCACTTAAAGCAATTTTTTTCCTTTTATCACCTTGTAATAAACCTTTTCCATTAGTTATCAGAACGTTATTGGGAAGAATTTCAATGGGCTGAACCTTAATCGCCAAAGCCTGCCTAGATTCCCATTTTCAATTTCCCTGTGATCCTGCAGAGCCTCTACTGTTCCTACTCCAGGCAGTCCAGACAACAGTGTCATTTTCTGAGAAACGGCAGGGCCTCAAATGATACACTTAAAAAAAAACTCTCCATTGCCAACCAGGGTTGGTGCCAGACTATTTTGTGTCCTAGGCATGGGCATCTACTTGCACGCCCCCCCCCCCCACCATATTGCCAACTCCTATTTTCAAAAACAGATATTTTGTAGGTAAGATGAAATACACAAAACTTGAAACTGCTAAATTTATACATAAGTAATACATAAATCATTGATTATCTTTCTCAAATACAAAAGAAAATATTTTGGTACACAAATCATGTTGAACTGAAGGGCAACCCAGCATTAAAACCTTTTACTTCACACACCTTTTGAGAGAAAATTGAAGTATCCAGAGGAAGCTCACTTGATCACAGGAAGGATGTGTAAACTGAATGCAGACAGGGCCAGAGTTCAGGGCAGAAGCCACATCGTCAGAGTTGTTAGGTAGTAGCTCTATTAATTGCACCACTGTGGACAGCATCAACTATAGCAATAATAAAGTTGATTACATGTCTTGTTAATAACTTCCTGGAAGGATAATATCTCCTTATTACACAACAACAACTGAGAACTTGCAATTCATTGATAAAGAACCCTGAGCAAATTGTAACTACCGGTATATCATTTTAGCATGGCTTTACACATGGAAATTCAAAAGTGCTTTTCTGTTAGTCTGCTTTTTTTCCTCATGTTTTATAAAAGTTTGACAATGAGGATAAATAAAACCATTAATATAATGACAAAAAAATAGCATGGTGTAATTGCTGAGATTATTTATTTTAAGAATTTATATATTTTTACTTCTCATCTATGAATATTAAGTTATTCTGCTATTTGCAACTAGCTAGTACCTCTCCTGAGCTCCCAACGCCCAACTCCGAAGACCAAACCCTCCCCTCAGCAGTCAGTCTACAACTGCACACTGGAGCTCCTGTTGCCATTTCTGAACCCTCCCCTCGACAGTCGGCCTACAAACTCACACCGGAGCTCCCAATGGCGACTCCTAACCCCCTTCTCAGCCTACCTGAACTGTGGGGCACAATTTGCTCTCTTCGCTCTGAGGTCTGTGCCCTAGGCACAGTGCCTAGTTGGCCTAAAAGTAGTACAGGTTCTGTTGCCAACACATTATTGCAAGCTTTGACAGTTGGGAAAACCTTGTTCCAGCTGTGCCAATTATAACAATTAGGTTTAAAATTTCTGAAAATTTCTTTAATATCCAGAAGTATTGAAATTGTGTTAACAATAAAAAAAAGAACCATTTAAAGTTAAAGAACTGAAATGTCCCCAAATGTTATAAACAATTAAAACATTAAAATAGTGCAACTTAAAAAAAAAGAAATCTTCCTTCTTCCTCTTTACTGTAGCAAGCATGGTTCTAATGTTCTGAGGTTTCAAATCCTGTGCTCTGTTTTGCCTGAAATGGAAACCAAACCTGATAAATGTAGAAAGCTCAGGAAAATGACCTCCACTTCTGGATTCCAGAGGGATTCCCTCTATGGATCAAACTGTAGAATTGTTTAACTACATATGAATAGAAGTTATGGATTTGCTTCCATTTAGTAAAATAAACAGCAGTTATTCCAAACAGAAATACATTGCTTACAGATCAAGAAGGGCTTAATGAAAGTAATCTAACACCACTGTAATCCAGCCATTCTCAGCAGGAGCCATACACCTCCCTCTTCCCTGGGCGGTGGGGGGAAGTGCACAGTAGACATAAAGGAGGCCACAGACTGAAATCATAATATGTTTTATATGTAGCCAGTAGGAGAGAAGTAAATTACAAAAAACAACTAAAATTTACTGCTTTACACAGAAGGGGGCCCATAAATTCAGAGCAGGGTCCTAAGGGGGCCATAATCAAAAAGAGTTTGAGAATGGCTGTTGTAATCCATGTTTGAGTTGGATGTGCAATCATGTGACAAATTTTATTTGGGGGCTACTGAAATGACTTTCATGTCTGTTTAAAAAAAACCCGAGAAATTTAGTGGGGTTTCAGGAGTTGGCCAAAAACAGGCGAAATCTGTAAACAAAATTCCTTCACATTGACCCAATGGAGAAGTAGTACTCCTGGTTTTCTACCCCCTGTAATTCATAATTGACCATCTTGTTTTTCCATCTATGTCAATACCATCCTCACCCTAGCAAGAAATTAATACTTGAACTATTTCTGCTAAGGAAAGGGATCCAAATTTCATCATGTCAAAAATCTGTGCTGCCTCCTGAGGTACATTTCTGAGTCTTGGACTTCCAGTTTCAGGTTGTACCAAGAATGCAATAGATAATATTGTACCCATATCAGCTATGTTAGAATATCTGTGCAGGATTTACTATTTAATGCAGAAACACCATATGGTATGTTATGTTGGGGTAGATGTTAATATCCCTTATTGCATTCCTGAGACACTGCCTAGATTCTTCGGGGTAGCCAATCACCTATGTAGTTTCATCAATCTTTTCCTTGATTTTTGTGCTTATATGATTTATATGCTTTCCTTAAAATTTTGTGTGTAAGTTTACATGTTAAACTTAATTAAAATATTTTAAAAAAGAATGAGGTTGGTATTGCTGCCAACTAAAATATATTTTAATGTTGCTGAAGTCGGGCAGAGGGAGCATTTAAGGTCCTCTCCATGCCACTGGCTGAGATTCGTGGCAGACGGCAAGGCATCATATGCAGCCCTGATGGTGAAGCTCACTCTGAATGTCTCCATCTCCCACAGTTCTTTCAAGGAGATCTTCCTTTTCTTCACTCCCTCCCATCTTGTCCATTGCCTTGCCTTAGCAATGGCTTTTGCATACCTTGCCACCACCTCATGCTAGATAGTGCAAGCTTGTTCCAGACAGTCAGAGAAGTCTGAGATCCCTGCTTTCTGGATTGATGTATTAATGAGATGGTTACTGTGCAGATATCTTGACAGCTTATAAGCCCCATACTAAAGAAGATTTTACCCTCAACATTCAGGAGACTGATCTGATTGAATTGGCTAATATCTGATGAACCCTTTTCCTTTAGGATCAGGATTCCTTGGGCTTTCTGCTAGGATGTTGGTATCTCCTGGTTACACCATACCATATTCATGAGCCTCCAGAGGAACAGCAGGACACCTGGTGCATTTTTGTAGATGCAGCCCTTGCTCTATGCACAATTTTCTCCACCTTACTCCATCTTGGTGGGCTGTTATCAAGTTGGTGTTACAGTGGATGGACTGGTGGAATATCCGATGAAATGGTGATCTCTTTGTGGTGTCAGTGGTCTGTGTAGAGGTTTTCCAGATGTTTTTCCAATTCACAAACTTGAAGGGAGCTTGTTCTTGTCCACTCATTCCTGCGCTTCCTTACCAAGATCTCAACTCTCCTCAGTGTCACAAGCCTACTTCTGATATCTGCTTGGAACAGGTTTATGCCTTCCTTCTCCTCCTCTGTGGCCTTTCTCTATTGTTTCTTCAACTACCTCCTTTCTCTGACCAGACGATTTATCTCCTTCTGCCTTCTGAATTCGGTGGGGATCATTGGTGTAGTCTTCTTCCTCTCGCACTCCAAAACGTTCCACCCCATAGCTATAGATTAATTCCCTCATTCTTTCCAACTTCTTCATGGTGTTTCCTCTAAGTGTTTCTAAGATGTAGCAGAGGTCAGCATTGACCTCCCCCCACCTTGCCTTCTCGCAGAATTTTGGTCACGATCAATGGATTTCGCTCCTGGATCTTCTTTCCTATTGCCAATCGAAATGGGCTGGGTTCAGGTTGTTCTCCTTTGCCTTTCTCTTCCTCCACTGGGACTGGGGTATTGATGTCAAGCAGACATAGGGTTTTGTCCTGCTGCTGAGCTTCAGTCAACTGACTCAACCTGCTCATCAAAAAGTAGCCGTCAATGTGAGGTCCCTGTTGGCCCTTCTTCAGGCATCCTTTTCCGTCCTGATGTATCTTCAGGCTTCTAGTAGAAGTAACCTTTGCCTAGCCACATGAAACTCTGGAGCTTGTGTCATACTGCAGCTGTTGCAGTCTCAGGTATGCTGATCATCCAACTCATCGTCTGTTCCATTCCTGCGTCGGTTGCTGGGTTATCTGCTGAAGGAGTCATCTTCCGCCTTCACTCTCACTAACTTGGGACTATCTTCTTGCAAGTTTTGGTAGCCAAAAGTGGTTAGAACCCACACACCTTGCATGCTGGATCCTGGTTCTGTGGGTAGCTAGCCTGTGGAATCCCCAGTGGGGTCTGTTCCCTCCTGCCAGCTGTCTTTCCATGCGCTAAGTATAACACGAAATATCACAGTATTTCTTAATTTTAGAGGTAAAAGTGACATTAAAAGAGCTTTGACTATGAGATGCAATTTCATATGGGTAGTAATGTTGCAGTTATTCATACCCAACCAAACTTGTGTGTGTACCAACTCCCTTGATGTGTCAAAGGAAGATTTAACTAAGATCACAGATGATGAGAAATTCAACACCAGCCCAAAACAACGCAAGTTGACAGGCTGAAGGAATCATCCAATCTAAGATCAAATTGATCATATAGATCCTCTGAGTGAACTGTAAGTGCAAAATTGCTATTACTTTACATTCAAGTCTGGTTTGAATGTAACAAGAAAGGAAATACAGAGGAAAATTAACAGATCAATTGTAAGACAAAGTGAAAACAGAAATACACTGCAATTGAGCATCTGCAGACAGGTCAGATTGTAGGTCAATAACATTAAATGTTAAGTTTTTTTTCCAATGAGTTGTGACATATGGAGAGATCTGGTTGTCCTAGTCCATCATTCACAGAAGTCAAGAATGCATATACTACAAAAAATTAGGAAAGCTAACAGAATGTTATCACTCATTGCTAAAAGAAATCATTGATGTTTAGTGTGCATTAAATAATCCCACCACAGAAAGAGATAATAAATATATTGTTTTGCCACAGCATCACACAGTGCAAACCATCTTACAAAATTTTTTTTTAAATGCAAGAAAAAGGCAAAGTAAGATAGTGTTGGGTTCATTGAGGTTCTTGAAGCAGTGCCTCGCATAGATGTCTTCAATGGATGGAATGTCAGGGCCAGTGATGAACTTCGCTATGTTTGCCATGTTCTGCAGGCTTCAGCATTCTTGGATACTTGAATTACTAAACTCGGCCAGTAGGAATGATAACAGTGGGGAAATAATTAATCAATTATGCAGGGCATTAGCAACACAATATCTGGAGTAATATATCCAATATTGGTATCCTTATTTAAGGAAGAATATCATTTGATTGGCAATGGATCAAAGATAGATAGACTGATAACTGGAATAAGTGAATGTGCCTGTGAGAAAAACATTGCAGTCTAGGTTTATATCTGTTGGAATTTAAAGCAAGAGGTGAGCTCACTGAAATATACAAACTTCCAAAATTATTTGACGGAGTGAATGGGGAGAAATTTTTGGTGGGAAATCTAAATCTAAGTATTCAGTTTTAAATAAACAGTTGCTCATTTAAGACAGCTGAGGTGATTTTTTTTCTCTCTCTCTCTTTCTGAAGGGTGTGTCTTTGGAATTGTTTTCCTCAATAGGGAGTGGAAACAGTTATGAGAATATTTTAATGGAGAGGGAGCTAACTTCTTGATAAGCAAGGTTTACTTGGGATAGGTGAGAATGTGAAGCTACGATCTTATCACATTCACCTATGATCTTAATGAAAAACTGAGCAGTTTCAAGTGCCAAGTATCTTAACACAGCTCCTGATTCACACATTGATATGTTTGCTGATGCTCCATGATCTGCTCATTGTTTCACACAAGTTCCATTTTCATTGAAGATTTTTTTTTTAACCATCAAGACTATTTTTCTTGAAGCTTTTAACAAGTAGTGGCCACTTGACCCCCCTTAAACATATTTCAGCATGTAAACTTGGGTTCTCAATTTAAGGCCATAAGAATTAAACATGTAAAGTGCCAGTACTTTTGATTCCTTTGAGTCCTGAAACTATTTTTTCATTTGTCCCCATATTCTCCACATGCTTGGAATTGAGTTTACGATCTACCATCAGGTATTTGGGTATTGTGTACAAATCCATAAGTTGGAGAGTGGCTGAAGGCTTCAAGAGAAATTTGCGTACAAATATTACTGGCATATTTATAGCAGCAATCAGCACTAATTATTTTATTGGATTATCTTAAGGCTGATACATGTCCCTCAAAATTTGACATAGCCATTGCCAGTTAGAGATTGCAAGGATAATGTTTAATGTAAGTTTATTGGCAGTGATAAAGTACAATGGACAGATACACCAACATTCTTACTTGTTGGAGCCAAACAGATACATGAGATCCAGTAAATAAAATAGCAAAAATCTAAATGACCACAAATGCAAGTCAGAAAAAAGAAATATCAAAGAATTGATAAATGTCTATTCATAGCTGCAGAAAAACTGATGGGGGGGGGGGATGGGGGCTGGGGTGGTCACGTGAGGCAGCAATGAGGAAAGACATGCAAATATGTGCTTCCTGAGAGTGCCTCAATAGTTATTTTTTATTTTGCTATGTTATTATTAAAACCACATTCTTAAAATTTCCAAAACAAATTTTGCTGCGGATGAATGTCATGGTATAAGAAAGACATTTCGTTATTACTGATGGAGGGTTATGGGCATTGTGCAGGGAGGTGGGACTAGAAAGGGGTGTTTGGTTCGGTGCGGACTAGAAGGGCCTAATGGCCTGTTTCCGTGCTGTAATTGTTATGTTATGTTATGTTATAAGAAACAACCTGCCCCTCATAGTTTGCAAATATGGCGACTGGCTCTGGAAAAGGGGGAAAGCTTTCCTTCATCAGTCATGACACCCATTCGGGAAAGCAAGGGAGCAATATCAACACAAAAACAACTGACACTAATTAAAATAGAATCTGTAATATCAACACGAGCTGACTGAGTTAAAGAAATGGACGGGCGTGTATCAGCTAATGAAGACAACATAAGAGAAGTCACCACGCATGTCGAGGAATTGGAGAAAGAGGTGTAGTTGTTGAAAGACAAAGTGGATGACCTGGAAAACAGGAGCAGGCAAAACAATATTTGGATACTTAATCTCCCTGAGAAAGCTGAAGGCCGCAAAGCAGCTGGATGTTTGGAAAAAGATCCTATCAGAAATTTTTGGTGTTGAAACCTTTTCAGCTCCCATCACCTGTGAGAGAGCCCACCGCTTGGGAAAACCAGTGGTAACAACTCACAGAGACCGAGACCTCGAATCGCATATCTCTTCAACTTTAAGAACCAGGCCAAAAGGAGAGATTCACTATGAAAATAACAGGATTTACATGTTTTCCGATTGTAGCCTGAGATTGCAAAGCCTTAAGGACACCTTCAAGGAGATCAAAAAGAGCCTACGGGAGAGGGGCATTGACCTTTCCCTGCACTATCCAGCTAAATTTTGGGTTATCATAAGGGAGTCACCAAGTGGTTTGCTATTCCTGCTGCAGTGGTGGTGTTTTTGACATCTATCAACAATAATAACTGATAGTCTTTTTGCTCCATGCACAATGCACAGGTCATTGCGATGCTTATGCATTGAGTAAAATTTTCTGACGTGATCATTGGATGGACCACTGTAATCTTGATATGAGGACACGAGTAAGTTTCACAATAAAGATTATTTTCCACCTGACACTTTATATCAACAATTATATCAAGAGTGAACACAATGAAAAACAGAACCATACCATATCCCTGTATGAGACATCTAAACAAAACATCTCCAGGGGGTAGGCTACTCTAAGTATACAAGGGTTCTCAACAACTAAAAAACATGTAATGAGCATTAAACCTTATTAATTAAGAATTCTGGATTCTACAGCCTCTAAGCAAGTACAAAGAAAGTCTAGGTGCATGTACATAAAACTTGGTAAAGCAACATGAATAGAACTAAGATTATAACATGTGCAAATGTTTAGTAAAAGGAACATCACACAGGGTCTCATACAGGGATATGTTATGGTTCTGTTTTTCATTGTGTTCACTCTTGGAGTTCTCGCTCTATCTTTATGCTCTGAGGTGTCTCTTAATTTTTAAAAGATTTTCTTTAGGGTATGACTAGTCAATGTAAAATAATCTCCTTGAATGTAAGAGGGATTAATTCTGCAATTAAGAGGAAAAAAATTCTTACATATTTAAAGAGACATATGCAAGAGACTAGCATCACTGTTAGAACATATTAAGTTAAAAAGGGACTGGATCAGACATGTATACTATTCATTTACCACAAAAGCAAGGGGAGTAGCCATACTTGTTAATAAAAAATGTGAGGTGTAAACAAATATCAACAGAAAAAGACGAACTTTTAGTTGTTAACTGCATATGAACAGGGTCACACTGGTTTGGCATTAAAACTTGCGACAGCTTTGGACCACTGTCTGGTTCAATTTGGTCCTAGATCTAGCAATGGATCTTTTAATCATTCAAGGGCAGCGATGCTCCTAGTTCAGGGGATGAGGGATTTGGGGTTATGTGATATTTGGCATCAACTTAATCCAAATGTAAAGGACTTTTCCTTCTTTAAAAATGTCCATCGGCTCCTATTCTAGAATTGACATGTTTTTAATATCCCAAGTATGGTATCCAGGGTTACTGAATGCTCCTGTCTACTGGCTAAACTTTCTGATTATAATCCAATAAAGATGACTTAGAGGATGGATATGACACAATCATCATCTTATAGTCAGAAAACTCCTCTGTGGAATAACCCAAATATCCTAGTGGTATAAAAACAGTTGAAGATTTATACAGCCAAGGTAACTTCATCAATTTTCAACAATTGTCTGTTAAATTCAATCCACCAAATCATAATTTGTTCAAATATTTTCAAATTCAACTCTGGGTCTGGAACAGTTATATAGACTCTCCTCAAATTCCAACAGAATCCTCATTTGGAAAGCACTTGCTTAGTGAAGCCCTGTACACTACAAAGGGTCTGATATCATCTATTTATATTATTTTAAATAGTAGTTTGCCAATCTATACTGAGTGATATTAAAAATGGGAATCAGATCTTGAATGAAATTACAATGGTGTAATATCCTTCAAATGTCTCACTGTATTAATCTCAACAAAACATAAACAAATACAGTTTAATATCTTTAATAGGGCTGACTACACCTCACGTAAAATATACCATAACCCCTCTCCCAACTGTCAAAGATGTAAACTTGTGATGGAGGTTTACTTCATAAGCTTTGGAATTGCTCTTGTTAAAGGTTATATTACATATTGTATATAAATATGATTTTTAAAAGAGATAGATTGTGGGGATTTAGTGTAGGTTACTTCACAAACAGATACTTACACTTCACATCTCATTTAAAATGCAAAGGTTTTGCTGAAGCCAGACATTCAGGCACCAGTGACCTTGCAAAAGACAATGGAACTGCTTTGGAAAGAATTTCCAAAGCAGGTGCAAATGGAAAAATCTGGGCTCAAGTGCTGATAAAGATCTTTCAAGGATTTGATTTGGAGCCATGGGAGGGACTCTCATTTTTACAAGCAGATAGAAAAAGGAAAGAAAACAGGATTTCCCTTAAAGAGAGAGAGAGAGAGAGAAAAAAAATGAGAACCTAATTCTACAGTGGCAATTGAGGCTGCAACATGCCAAGCTGGCAAGCTTGTTGAAAACCCCATTTTGAAGACCGGTTGTGAGTTATGAGTTCAGCCTTTTGAAAACTCTCGTGGTTCATACAGGAGGAAATGGCTGGCTAGAGTGTTTTTCCCGAAATAAGGGAAATGAGAGAACTCTGTGGTGACCTGGAAGAAGAGGTTATCATTTGGAAAGCTCACGATGGAACAAGTTTCTTCAGCAAGGCGCTGAAGTAACTGATCAGAGGAAATCTGTCTGTTTGTGTCCAATCAGCAACAAATCTCTCTCTGAAACCAAAAGAACCTTCCTGAGTGGTAACCATTTACCTTTAAGCATCAGAACCTGGTGAAAATTCATAAATGTTCTCCAAATGTGGAAGATAATAAATTTAGGCAAGATGTATTTTTATGAAACTGTCAAATGCCAATGGTAAGATTTTGATGGGAGATTTTAATTTGACATTAAATTCTAAAATGGACAGATTGTGAAAATACACAGGAGATAAAGTGTCTAAAGAAGTAAATTAATTAATGGTAGATATGGGATTGATAGATATTTGGAAAAAATGGATTATTCATTTTGTTCCTTTCGCCATAAGACATTATTCACGTATTGACATGTTTTTACTGGCAGCTCAAGTTCAATCTAGAGTTCAACAGGTGGAATATCTGGCATGTACTATCTCGGACCATTCTCCTTTATTATTATCAATAGTATGTGAATAAGAAAAAGCGGATATAGGTGGAGATTAAATAAGGTATTGTTGAAAAAGAAAGATTTCTGTGATTTTGTAGGAAAACAAATTGTTTTTTTATGGAAAATAATAAAGATTTGGTAAAGAATAAATTTGTTATATGGGATACTTTAAAGACATATTTAAGAGGACAAATAATTAGTTATACGGTAAAATTAAAAAAAGGACTATTTAAAAGAAGTAGATCAATTAGAAAAGGAAATAACTGATTTAGAGAAAACAATACAAATGAGTCCAAATGAGGAAAAGAGGAAATTAATGGAAACAAAAAAGGACAAGCTGAATATGATACAAACATACAGAGTTGAAAGATATTATGCAAACTTAAAAGTATTATAAACTGGGAGAAAGAGCTTACAAGATGTTGGCATGGCAGTTAAAAAAAAACAGGTATTTAGGACTATAATAGTAATGAATACAAAAATGGTGAGATGGTTTATAAATTGAAGGAAATAAATGAAAATTTTAGAGAATTTTATGAGAAATTATATGTTTGAGTTAAAATAAGATGAAATTAAAATTGAGAAATGTTTGCAACAAATTAAATTACCAAATTTGTGTGAAGAGAAGAAAGAATGATCTAATTCCTTTGCTGAAGATATATAATGTTTTGAAAGCATTACAAAATAATAAAGCACCAGAAGTAGATGGTTTCCCACTGAAATTTATAAAGAATTTAAGGAATTGTTGGTGCCAATTTTTAAAGGGATATTATATCAAATGAGAGAAGTAAATGATGTACCAGAATCTTTCAAGATGGCATTGATAATGGCAATACCAAAAAAAGGGGAAAGACCCACTACAAACAGCTCCATATAGATCAGTGGTTCCCAACCTTTTTCTTTCCACTCACATACCACTTTAAGTAATCCCAATGCTATTGGTGCTCTGTGATTAGTAAGGGATTGCTGAAGGTGGGATGTGAGTGGGAAGGGAAGGTTGAGAATCACTGCTGTAGTCCTAATTGTTACTGAAATATTTTGCTCAAGGCAAATTGTCTTTGGCCCATTTCCTTTGGAGTTATGAAACCATGCACATAATGAGTAAATTAGGTACATTTAAAATGGTGGTTATCAACATTTTTCTTTCCACTCACATACCACCTTAAGCAATCCTTTACTAATTACGGAGCACCAATAGCATTGGGATTACTTAAAAGTGAGTGGAAAGAAAAAGGTTGGAAACCACTGATATAGATCATTATCTTTGTTAAATGTAGATTATAAAATTGTATCCAAATTGTGGGCCAATCATTTGGTTAAGATGCTTCCAAAATTAACCAATATGGACCAGACGGGGTTTATTACAAAAAGAAAGATGGCTGACAATATAGTGAGATTTTAAAGTTTGTTTAATGTAGCTCAAAAAAGGAAAGTTCCAGTGGTAGAAATTTACTTCAGAAGCAGAAAAAGTGTTTTATAGATGAGAATGGAACTTTTTATTTAAGGTGTTATATAAGTGTGGATTTCCTGAGATATTTATAAAAGAAATAAAAACATTATATAATGAACCAAAGGTGAAAGTAGTAGTACATGGTCAAATGTCGAGCTTGATTAGATTATAAAGATCTTCTAGGCAGTGTTAACCACTTTCACCATTTCTATTTGCAATAGAATCGTTAGCTGAAATGATTTGAATGAGGAAATTACTGGTTTTGAGATAGGAGATAAAGTTCATAACATTAGTCTTTTTGCAGATGATGTTTTTGTACTTGACTAAACCAGAAATATCACTGAATAGATTAAATAAAATATTAATAGAATATGGATTAGTATCAGGATATAAGGTTAATGTAGATAAAAATGAAATAATGCTGATGGTTAAAAAGTTAGTAACATTTAAATGGCAAAATTATGTGGTTAAATATTTGGGGATAATAGTAAATAAACAATTGAATAATTTGTATTAATTGAATTATTTACCACTTTTTAAAAATTAGAGGAAGATTTAAAAAGATGGAAGGAATTACCAATAATGTTAATAGGACATGTGAATTGTTTTAAAATGAATATTTTTCCTAGAATTCAATACTTATTTTAAACATTATCAATTCAGGTGACTGAAATGCTTTTTAGACGATTAAATAAAAATATTAGGGAAATTTTATGGAAAGAAAAGTCAGCAAGGATAAGTATGGAAAAGTTAATATGGATGAAAAGTTCAAGGAGGTTTGAGATTACCCAAATTTAAAAAATTATAATAATGGGATACATATAGAAAGAGGTACAAGAAATGATCAGTTGGCTCATTTGACTTTAAGACAAAATCAACTTCTTCCATTTGCAATGAATAATTTTATTTGACATTTGGTATGAAAAAGGTATACAGAAAATTTGAGATTATTGTAGAGGTTCAATTTTCATGACATTTTATCAATTAAAGGAGAAATATGGGATATCGCAAAATACAATACTTGCATATTATAAATTAAGATCATATTTGGAGGAAAATAGGGACAGATTTGAAACTTCCAGAACATAGTCAATTTGAATATGTTATAATAAATACTTTTATTATTTGAATGTTTATAACCACTATGTTCAATAAATTACAAGAAACAAAGTAGAAAAAAGAACTGTATAAAACTAAATTGAAATGGGAGCAGAACTTAAATCTACAAATTCAAAAAGAAATATGGATGAAATTATGTATAGACAATGTAACTAATACAATTAATGTTAGATATCAAATGTTCAATATAATTTTTATATAAAATGCATTATACACTGTATAAGTTGAATAAATTTAACCCAAATTTTTCTACTCAATGTCTTAGATGTAAAAAAAGAAGTTGGTAATTTTTTTGAATTCAGTATGATTGTGTGAAAAGGTAAAAGATTTTTGGAAAAAGTTATGTGTTATGTTAGAGAAGATATTAAAAATAAAGGTTAAATTAGATCCAAGAATCTTTTTGTTGGGTAATATATATCATAAAGGTATCAAGTTTGGGTTAGACAAATATAAAAATATACTTTTGACTTTAACAGTAACAGAAAGTGTATAGCTAAAACATGGAAAATAGAAAGAAATGTAAAAAAAAAGAAGAAAGGTTTAATGAAATAAAACAATGTCTCCCATAAGAAAAAAAATGTATTATAACAGATGATTATGACAAATTTGGTCAAATATGAGAGCCTTATATGAGATATATGGATATAGATTAATCCAGATCTTCTAATCCAACCCCCCCCTTGAAAATATGGTATTTACATGAAGAAATATATAAATATAATTATAAGTATTACTACGAATGTGTTCTTTCTTCTTTTTTCTGTCTTTTACTTCTTCTGTCTGTAGGGGTTAGGAAAGGTGGGAGGCGGAGTGGGAAATTAAAAATTATTTAGTATCTATTATGTAATGATATTGCAAGCTAATTTGAAATGTATTTTCCAAAAAAAATTCATGAATGTTAAATTCTGTGCACAGAGTAAGATATCCTTGGCTGCGTCGTAGAGAACGGAGTTATTGCCCTGATCATGACCGAATGCATCATCTTTTGGAACTCCCCCACAGCCTTAAGGCCCTGAAAATGTGCCTGGGCTGCTTCTTCTACTATGCTCAGAGGGTTCCCAATTATGCAGACAAGGCCTGCCCCCTCATCAAATCCACCTCTTCTCCCCTGACATCAGAGGCTCTTCAGCCTCATCAAGGCAGACATTGCCAAGGCTTCAATGCATGCAGAGGACAAGTCCACCCTCTTCCAGGTGGAGAGCAATGTGTCCAACTTCGCTGCCACCCTTAACCCTAACCCGCACCCTCCATGAATCCAAAATTCGACACTCCTCTGTCGAAAAGGAGACTTGGGCCACTGTCGAGGCAGTACCGCACTGGAGACGCTATTTTGCCAGCAAATGATTTACCTTGCAGACCGTGCAGTTGCTTTTATGTACCTCAATCAGCAGTGAGGTAAAATCAAAAACGACAGGATATTGAGGTGGAGAATCAAATTTTCTACCTGCACTTATGATATCTTGTACTGACCCAAGAAACTCAATGATCCTTCAGATGCCCTATCAGTTACAAGCACTCCACAAAGACCTCTGCTATGCCAGGGTCACCAGATTCTTCCATTTTATCAAAACCCACATTGAGGAGATCAGGACCATGACTAGAAATTGCAAGGTCTGTGCAGAGTGCAAACCACACTTCTATCAACCTGACAGAGTGCATCTAATAAAGGCTACCTGCCTCTTTGAACACCTGAGCATTGGTTTTAAGGGGTACCTCCCCTCCTCTGACCGCAATGTATACTTCCTCAACTTCATTGATAAGTACTCACATTTCCCATTCGCCATCCCTTGCCCGGACATGACCACTGCTACAGTCATCAAAGCCCTGCACAATCTATTCACCCTGCTACATTCACAGTGACCAGGGATCCTCTTTTATGAGTGATGAGCTGTATCAGTACTTGCTGGCCAGAGGAGTTTCCACAAGTAGGACCACCATCTACAACCCCTGAGGGAAATGGCAGGTGGAAAGGGAGACCGCTACCGTCTGAAAAGGATTCTCCTAGCTCTGAGGTCTAGAGACCTTCCAGTTTCCCGCTGGCAAGATGCCCTTCCTGATGTGCTCCACTCAATCAGATCACTCCTATGTACTGCCACCAATGCCACTCTGCATGAAAGGATGTTTTCCTTCCCCAGGAAGTCCGCTTAAGGGACCACACTAGTTGATGTCCCCAGGGCTGGTCCTTCTCTGGAAGCATGTGAGAAGCCATAAGTCTAACCCACTGGTCAAAAGGGTCCATCTCCTCCACACCAACCCCCAATATGCCCATGTAGAATACCCCGATGGGTGCGAGGACATGGTCTCCATTCGGGACCTGATAACTTCAGGAGTCCCTGAGACCATTGCCGAGCACCTCGCAACCCCTTCATCTACCGCTATCCATGATGCACCAATGTCATGGTACGTTACCCTTGCCCCAATAGATGACATGCCAGATTCGGCGCCACACATCCACCAAGCCTATGTCAATGGCAACATATAGGTTTTCCATACTGTCTAGGATTCAAATGCTGTGCTGCAGCCGGTACTATGACGGTCGCAATGGCAGACCAGACCACTCAAAAGACTCAATTTGTAACAACATTTCACCCTGCTGGACTCTTTCTAAAACAAGGGGTGAATGTGGAAACCACTGTATATATATTTGGATGTGTTAGGACACACCCCTTGGTGACTGTGCCTGAGGCTCCTCCCACTGAATAAAGGTGACTGTGCCACAACCTCTCCTCAGTCCAGGACAGTTGACCAGCATGCACGTCCCTCTGTTCTGTTGTGAATAAAAGCTGATCAGTTTCTCTACAACTTCCAGTCTTTGAAGTAATTGATGGTGCATCAGCAACATAAACATTCAGTGGCTGAGTATTCTACAATGAGCAATGATCCCCTTCATCTCCAAAACCTTTCCAAAAGCCAGAATAAGATGAATACTCACACCCTTTGTTTTGGCAACCAAACAAAGCAGTCCTTTTGATTTTGAAAACACCCTAATGAATTGCACCTTGATGGAACAGTTTGAGTTTTTACTGCAGCACTCAAACACTGGATGATTTCTGTTTGTGATGCAATGGAAGCAGAGATATCAGGCCATCTGAAACATATTATAATTGGGGTCTGCAAATAATGAAATGATCATCATTTTCTGACTTAATTCTTTCCTTCTGTCTTCAGATTCCCGAATGAGCAATGAACCACAGACATTGCATTACTTTGACATTTTCTTGCACTATTTTTATGTATTTTGTAAGGTGGATGATATAAATGTTTACACTGTGATGCGGCCACATAACAATGAATTTGGTAACAATAAATTCTGATTCTGAGCTGTACTAGCTATTCTTCACATTGTACACAGAAATGTTTGCAGGCTAGCCAATACCTCATTAGATTGTGATGAAGAAGAGTTTCTTCTCTTGAAGGGTTGAAGTGAGGCTATTATTTATTTAATATTTTTATTCCAGGCAGAAGTTGCTGTTGAGTCATTTAATATATTTAAGGCTAAGACATACTTTTGTTTATAGGGAAATCAAGGGTATGAGATTTGGCAGGAAAAAGATTTTAAAAATGTATAATTATTGAATGCCAATACAGGCTCAAGTGTCTTTTGTACCTACTCCTTATCCCATACAACTGTTCCTTTTCATATGTTCTAGTAGGCATTAAAAATAACAATAGGATCTCAAGATGCACAAATATGCATGACAAAATTTTACAATATATTCAAGATACTTCTTTGTTAAAGATAAGGTCAAACGTTTTGCTATGTTTTACATTAAGTAACTAATATATGCCAAAGGATGTCGGTCTATTCTAATAAATAAGCTAAGTTTCACATTCAATAACCAGCCAATGTTTACGTGCCTGCCTCTCTACCTCATGGATTAACTCCAGACTAAAAGAGAGAAAATAACTCTCCCTATTTTCTCCTAGGGACCCGAAGAAGATTTTTTAATGAAACTCTATGGAAGTAAATCAAAAAGAAGAGATATTTCTGAAGAATTTAATGCAGAAGGTCCAGAAATTCAAGGAATCATTCAGAAAGGGAAGACAAAGAAGGAAGAAGGGCACGATGCCACCTTTTCTTGTCCCAAGTTTTCAGCTTTCAAAAAGTCAAAGAAACTAGGAAGATCTCGCAGCTTATCGGAACCAGAAGAATATGATGAACATGGCATTACCGTGACATGCACAGATAGAGAATATCATTTGAAATCAATGGAAACACCCCAAAAAGTGAAACAAAGAGGAAAATTAAAACTACCACAAAGAGAGATAAACACAGGGAAAAAAGAAACTTCTGACGATGAAAAGCAAGAAATTTTGATTGGAATCACGAATTCTACTGCTGTGGAATGTGATGTGCAAACAAAAGTGGATGTTACACCATTAAAATCAATAGACACCTTAATGATAACTACAAGACAAAGTAAACAAATACTGGATAACCAAAGTGAACAAATGGAATGGGACAAAGTGAACAGTAAATCTAAAGTCATATTGCCGAAACTCAAAGTAGCAAAATTTGTACTTCCAGAACCAATTCCTACAACACAAGATATTGATGAGGAGAGAACATGCTCTCAAACGATGAGACAGGATATTTCACAAAAAGAATTTAGCATTACAGATGTAAAAGATGAGGTTATACCATTACCAAAGAAACATGAAGTAGACATCACTGATATTTCAATTCAAACATCTGAAACAATAAACAAAAAAGACAAGATTGAGAGGCAACAGAAAATAAAAGAAGCAAAAATGAAAATGCCCAAAGAGAAAACATCTACAACTCAATCCAAGTCTTCTACCGTTGCAATTGATGTCAATCTGATGAAAGTTAGCATTTCAAAACGAAGCACAGATCATGAGACAACACAAGTGAAAATGGTGACCAGTACGATGGAGAGTGAAAGCAAGAGTGGACCAAATGAACAGCAAACTATCGTTCGAAGCATGGATATCAGTAAGAAGAAACAGAATGGCAGAATTTCACAGAACAAGTTTCAAGGTGACATCAGAGAAAGGGAGCTGATGACAGCAGGTCAGGAAACCAACTATGCAAATAATTCAAAAGAAATTCCAAGCCAAGAAACCAAGGAAGGAAGTAGAAGCCAAAAATCAAAAAATAAAAAGCATAAACAAGAACTTGCCCAATTTGAACAAAAAGATGCAAAAATACACTTACAAGCCAAACCAGCCGAAATTTCAAGCAGAACAAAATTGGAAATTACCGTGTCCGATATCACAACTCCAAATATTACTTTGAATCCCAGCCTACACAAATATGTGACTAGTCATGCAAAACTTGATCAAGATGTAAAGTTGATGGAGCAAGATGAAGAAAGGAAGTTTCAAACAGAACTCTATGCCAGGGTCAAACAGGTAGAGGAGCCAGAAGATGGTTTAAAAACACGCGAGATTGAAAAACAATCAAGAGACAACACACATCCAAAAGTGGAAGGTAAACTGGATATTGATGTGAGGATGTTGCAGACTGATCGAGACGATTCAACATCAGAAACGAGAGTGGACAAGAAAGCTCCAGGGTCTGACATCCATTCCCAAACAATTGATAGAGTTGTTGACACATCCACCCTAACAATGAAGGAACATGGCAGTAGGTTCAAAATTCCCTCCATGAAAATGCCATCATTTGGAATGAGTCTTCCCACATTCAAATTAAAAGACGTAGATTTTGGTCTGACAAAGACAGATGTGGACATTTCACTGGAAAGGCCAGAGGAGGACATTTCACTGCAAAAGCCAGAGGTGGACATTTCACTGGAAAAGCCAGAGGAGGACATTTCACTGGAAAAGCCAGAGGTGGACGTAAAGTGTGAAATGCTGGATGTGGCTGCTACAGAGGGTGATGTTGAGGTGCTCAGTGCAGATGTTGATATTAAAGACAAGGGAAAGAAAATAAAAATACCTACATTTAAAGTGCCAGCAATTGGGATTAAGGCACCTCAACTGACATCTCCTAAAATGAGCCTTGACGTAAGCTTGCCCAAGGCTGACATGTCTTTCCCAAAAACAGATGGGGATAACATTTTGCCAGAAGGGAATATAAAGGTAGGCAAGTTACCAGCTGATCTCATTGTTGGAAGGATAGACACGTCAGAGCCAGACAAAGGTCTGAAAATGCTTAAGAAAGAGATACCATCAATTGATATTCAACTTCAAAAGATGGAAGGTAAATTGGATACTGATGTAATGATGTTCAAACCTGAAATAGATGTTTCAGCTCCAGAACAGACATTGGACAAAAAGGCTCCAGGGACTGACATCTATTCACCAAGAATTGATACAGATGTTGACACAGCTGACTCAGGAATAAAAGATCATGGAAGTGAGTTTAAAATTCCTTCAATGAAATTCCCATCACTTGGAATTAATCTTCCGACCTTCAAAGGTAAAGATGTGAATGAGGGTCTGATAAAGCCAGATTTGCATATTTCACTGGAAAAGCCAGATGTGGATATATCACTGAAAAAGCCAGATGTGGATATATCACTGGAAAAGCCAGATGTGGGCATTTCACTGGAAAAGCCAGATGTGGATATATCACTGGAAAAGTCAGATGTGGATATATCACTGGAGAGGCCAGATGTGGATATTTTACTGGAACAGCCAGATGTAGACATTACATTGGAACAGCCAGATGTGGACATTTCACTGGAAAGGCCGGAGGTGGACGTAAAGAGTGAAATGCTGGATGTGGCTGCTATAGATGGTGAAGTTGATATGCTCATTACAAATGTTGATATTAAAGGCAGAAGAAAGAAAATAAAAATACCTAAATTTAAAAGGCCATCAATTGGGTTTAAGGCACCTGAACTGACATCTCCAAAAATGAGCATTGATGTGAGCCTGCCCAAGGTTGACATTTCTCTGCCTAAAACAGATGGGGACATCAAGTTAGCAGAAGGGGATAAGAAAGCAGGAAAGACAAAAGGTGATCTAAATGCTGGAGGTATATGTGTGTCAGAGCCAGATACAAATTTTGAAATCACCCAAAAAGAGACAACATCAATCAATATTGAACTTCCAAAGGTTAAAGGGAAATTGGATGCTGATCTCATTGCTGGAAGAAAAGATGTGTCAGAGGCAGATATAGGTCTGATTAAGCCCAAGAAAGAGATACCATCAATTGATATTCAACTTCAAATGGTGGAAGGTAAATTGGATGCTGATGTAAGGATGTTGGAACCTGAAATAGGTGTTTCAGCTCCAGAACTGCCATTGGACAAAAAGGCTCCAGGGACTGACATCCATTCCCAAACAATTGATAGAGTTGTTGACACAGCCACCCTAACAATGAAGGATCATGGCAGTAGGTTCAAAATTCCCTCCAAGAAAATGCCATCATTTGGAATGAGTCTTCCCACATTCAAATTAAAAAACATAGATTTTGGTCTGACAAAGCCAGATGTTGACATTTCACTGGAAAAGCCAGAGGAGGACATTTCACTGGAAAGACCAGAGGTGGACATTTCACAGGAAAGGCCCAAGTTGGGCACTTCACTGAAAAAGCCAGATGTTAACTTTTCATTGGAAAGGCCAGTTATGGACATTTCACATAAAAAGGATGAAGGGGACGTAAAGAGTGAAATGCTGGATGTGGCTGCTACAGAGTGTGATGTTGATGTGCTCCGTGCAGATGTTGATATTAAAGATATGAGAAAGAAAATAAAAATACCTAAATTTAAAGTGCCATCAATTGGGATTAAGGCACCTGAACTGACATCTCCTAAAATGGGACTTGATGTAACGTTGCCCAAGGTTGACATGTCTCTCCCTAAAACAGAGGGGGATATCATGTTGCCAGAAGGGAATATAAAGGCTGGCAAGTTACCATCTGATATCATTGTTGGAGACATAGACACGTCAGAGCCAGATAGAGGTCTGAAAATACCCAAGAAAGAGATACCATCAATTGATATTCAATTTCAAAAGATGGAAGGTAAATTGGATGCTGATGTAAGGATGTTCCAACCTGAAATAGGTGTTTCAGTTCCAGGACTGACATTGGACAAAAAGACTGCAGGGCCTGACATCTATTCACCAAGAATTGATACAGATGTTGACACAGCTGACTCAGAAATGAAAGAACATGGCAGAAAGTTTAAAATTCCCTCCATTAAATTGCCATCATTTGGAATTAATCTTCCTACCCTCAAAGGTAAAGTTGTGAATGATGGTGTTTCAAAGCCAGACTTGGATATTTCAATGGAAAAACCAGATGTGGGTATATCACTGGAAAAGCCAGATGTGGATATATCACTGGAAAAGCCAGATGTGGATATTTCACTGGAAAAACCAGATGTGGATATTTCACTGGAAAAGTCAGATGTGGATATATCACTTGAAAGGCCAGATGTGGTTATTTTACTGGAACAGCCAGATGTAGACATTTCATTGGAACAGCCAGATGTGGACATTTCACTGGAAAGGCCGGAGGTGGACCTAAAGAGTGAAATGCTGGATGTGGCTGCTAAAGATGGTGAAGTTGATATGCTCATTGCAAATGTTGACATTAAAGGCAGAAGAAAGAAAATAAAAATACCTAAATTTAAAAGGCCATCAATTGGGTTTAAGGCACCTGACCTGACATCTCCAAATATGAACATTGATGTGAGCCTGCCCAAGGTTGACATTTCTTTGCCTAAAACAGATGGGGACATCAAGTTACCAGAAGGGGATAAGAAAGCAGGAAAGACAAAAGCTGATCTAAATGCTGGAGGTATTGGTGTGTCAGAGCCAGATACAGGTTTTGAAATCCCCGAAAAAGAGACAACATCAATTAATATTGAACTTCCAAAGGTTAAGGGGAAAATGGATGCTGATCTCATGGCTGGAAGAAAAGATGTGTCAGAGGAAGATATAGGTCTGATTAAGCCCAAGAAAGAGACACCATCAATTGATATTCAACTTCAAAAGGTGGAAGGTAAATTGGATGCTGATGTAAGAATGTTGGAACCTGAAATAGGTGTTTCAGCTCCAGAACTGCCATTGGACAAAAAGGCTCCAGGGACTGACATCCATTCCCAAACAATTGATAGAGTTGTTGACACATCCACCCTAACAATGAAGGATCATGGCAGTAGGTTCAAAATTCCCTCCATGAAAATGCCATCATTTGGAATGAGTCTTCCCACATTCAAATTAAAAAACATAGATTTTGGTCTGACAAAGCCAGATGTGGACATTTCACTGGAAAAGCCAGAGGAGGACATTTCACTGGAAAGACCAGAGGTGGACATTTCACTGGAAAGGCCCAAGTTGGGCACTTCACTGGAAAAGCCAGATGTTAACTTTTCGTTGGAAAGGCCAGTTATGGACATTTCTCATAAAAAGGATGAAGGGGACGTAAAGAGTGAAATGCTGGATGTGGCTGCTACAGAGTGTGATGTTGATGTGCTCAGTGCAGATGTTGATATTAAAGACATGAGAAAGAAAATAAAAATACCTACATTTAAAGTGCCATCAATTGGGATTAACGCACCTGAACTGACATCTCCTAAAATGGGACTTGATGTAACGTTGCCCAAGGTTGACATGTCTCTCCCTAAAACAGATGGGGATATCATGTTGCCAGAAGGGAATAAAAAGGCTGGCAAGTTTCCATCTGATATCATTGTTGGAGACATAGACACGTCAGAGCCAGATAGAGGTCTGAATATACCTAAGAAAGAGATATCATCAATTGATATTCAATTTCAAAAGATGGAAGGTAAATTGGATGCTGATGTAAGGATGTTCCAACCTGAAATAGGTGTTTCAGTTCCAGGACTGACATTGGACAAAAAGACTGCAGGGACTGACATCTATTCACCAAGAATTGATACAGATGTTGACACAGCTGACTCAGGAATGAAAGAACATGGCAGTAAGTTTAAAATTCCCTCCATTAAATTGCTATCATTTGGAATTAATCTTCCTACCCTCAAAGGTAAAGTTGTGAATGATGGTGTTTCAAAGCCAGACTTGGATATTTCATTGGAAAAACCAGATGTGGGTATATCACTGGAAAAGCCAGATGTGGATATATCACTGGAAAAGCCAGATGTGGATATTTCACTGGGAAAGTCAGATGTGGATATATCACTTGAAAGGCCAGATGTGGATATTTTACGGGAACAGCCAAAAGTAGACATTTCATTGGAACAGCCAGATGTGGACATTTCACTGGAAAGGCCGGAGGTGGACGTAAAGAGTGAAATGCTGGATGTGGCTGCTAAAGATGGTGAAGTTGATATGCTTATTGCAAATGTTGACATTAAAGGCAGAAGAAAGAAAATAAAAATACCTAAATTTAAAAGGCCATCAATTGGGTTTAAGGCACCTGACCTGACATCTCCAAAAATGAGCATTGATGTGAGCCTGCCCAAGGTTGACATTTCTCTGCCTAAAACAGATGGGGACATCAAGTTACCAGAAGGGGATAAGAAAGCAGGAAAGACAAAAGCTGATCTAAATGCTGGAGGTATAGGTGTGTCAGAGCCAGATACAAATTTTGAAATCACCCAAAAAGAGACAACATCAATCAATATTGAACTTCCAAAGGTTAAAGGGAAATTGAATACTGATCTCATTGCTGGAAGAAAAGATGTGTCAGAGACAGATATAGGTCTGATTAAGCCCAAGAAAGAGATACCATCAATTGATATTCAACTTCAAAAGGTGGAAGGTAAATTGGATGCTGATGTAAGGATGGTGAAACCAGAAATAGGTGTTTCATCTCCAGAACTGTCATTGGACAAAAAGGCTCCAGGGACTGACATCGAAACCCCTACAATTGATATAGTTGTTGACACATCCACCCTAACAATGAAGGAACATGGCAGTAGGTTCAAAATTCCCTCCATGACAATGCCATCATTTGGAATGAGTCTTCCCACATTCAAATTAAAAGACGTGGATTTGGGTCAGACAAAGCCAGAGGAGGACATTTCACTGGAAAAGCCAGAGGTTGTCATTTCACTGGAAAAGCCAGAGGAGGACATTTCACTGGAAAAGCCAGAGGTGGACGTAAAGAGTGAAATGCTGGATGTGTCTGCTACAGAGGGTAATGTTGAGGTGCTCAGTGTAGATGTTGATATTAAAGACAAGGGAAAGAAAATAAATATACCTACATTTAAAGTGCCAGCAATTGGGATTAAGGCACCTCAACTGACATCTCCTAAAATGAGCCTTGACGTAAGCTTGCCCAAGGCTGACATGTCTTTCCCAAAAACAGATGGGGATATCATTTTGCCAGAAGGGAATATAAAGGTAGGCAAGTTACCAGCTGATCTCATTGTTGGAAGGATAGACACGTCAGAGCTAGACAAAGGTCTGAAAATGCTTAAGAAAGAGATACCATCAATTGATATTCAACTTCAAAAGGTGGAAGGTAAATTGGATACTGACGTAATGATGTTCAAACCTGAAATAGGTGTTTCAGCTCCAGAACAGACATTGGACAAAAAGGCTCCAGGGACAGACATCTATTCACCAAGAATTGATACAGATGTTGACACAGCTGACACAGGAATAAAAGAACATGGCAGTGAGTTTAAAATTCCCTCAATTAAATTCCCATCACTTGGAATTAATCTTCCTACCTTCAAAGGTAAAGATGTGATTGAGGGTCTGACAAAGCCAGATTTGCATATTTCACTGGAAAAGCCAGATGAGGATATATCACTGAAAAAGCCAGATGTGGATATATCACTGGAAAAGCCAGATGTGGGCATTTCACTGGAAAGGCCAGATGTGGATACTTCACTGGAACATCCAGATGTGGACATTTCACTGGAAATGGACGTAAAGAGTGAAATGCTGGATGTGACTGCTACAGAGGGTGGTGTTGATATTAAAGACAAGGGAAAGAAAATAAAAATAACTCCATTTAAAGTGCCATCAATTGGAATTAAGGCACCTGAACTGACTCCTCCTAAAGTGAGACTTGACGTAACGTTGCCCAAGGCTGATATTTCTCTCCCTGAAGCAGATGGTGATATCATGTTGCCAGAAGGGAATATAAAGGCAGACAAGGTACAAGCTGATCTTATTGTTGGAGGGATAGATACGTCAGAGCCAGATGGAGGTCTGAAAATTACAAAGAAGGAGATACCATCAATTGATATTCAACTTCAAAAGATCGAGGTTAAATTGGATGCTGATGTAAGGATGTTCCAACCTGAAATAGGTGTTTCAGTTCCAGGACTGACATTGGACAAAAAGGATGCAGGAACTGACATCTATTCACCAAGAATTGATACAGATGTTGACACAGCTGACTCAGCAATGAAAGAACGTGGCAGTAAATTTAAAATTCCCTCAATTAATTTGCCATCACTTGGAATTAATCTTCCTACCCTCAGAGGCAAAGTTGTGAATGATGGTTTTTCAAAGCCAGACTTGGATATTTCAATGGAAAAGACAGATGTGGGTATATCACTGGAAAAGCCAGATGTGGATATATCACATAAAAAGTCAGATGTGGATATATCAATGGAAAGGCCAGATGTGGATATATTACTGGAACAGCCAGATGTAGACATTTCATTGGAACAGCCAGATGTGGACATTTCACTGGAAAGGCCGGAGGTGGACGTAAAGAGTGAAATGCTGGATGTGGCTGCTATAGATGGTGAAGTTGATATGCTCATTACAAATGTTGATATTAAAGGCAGAAGAAAGAAAATAAAAATACCTAAATTTAAAAGGCCATCAATTGGGTTTATGGCACCTGACCTGACATCTCCAAAAATGAGCATTGATGTGAGCCTGCCCAAGGTTGACATTTCTCTGCCTAAAATAGATGGGGACATCAAGTTACCAGAAGGGGATAAGAAAGCAGGAAAGACAAAAGCTGATCTAAATGCTGGAGGTATAGGTGTGTCAGAGCCAGATACAAATTTTGAAATCACCCAAAAAGAGACAACATCAATCAATATTGAACTTCCAAAGGTTAAAGGGAAATTGAATACTGATCTCATTGCTGGAAGAAAAGATGTGTCAGAGACAGATATAGGTCTGATTAAGCCCAAGAAAGAGATACCATCAATTGATATTCAACTTCAAAAGATGGAAGGTAAATTGGATGCTGATGTAAGGATGTTGGAACCTGAAATAGGTGTTTCAGCTCCAGAACTGCCATTGGATAAAAAGGCTCCAGGGACTGACATCCATTCCCAAACAATTGATAGAGTTGTTGACACAGCCACCCTAACAATGAAGGATCATGGCAGTAGGTTCAAAATTCCCTCCATGAAAATGCCATCATTTGGAATGAGTCTTCCCACATTCAAATTGAAAGACATAGATTTTGGTCTGACAAAGCCAGATGTGGACATTTCACTGGAAAGGCCACAGGAGGACATTTCACTGGAAAGGTCCAAGTTGGGCACTTCACTGGAAAAGCCAGATGTTAACTTTTCGTTGGAAAGGCCAGTTATGGACATTTCTCATAAAAAGGATGAAGGGGACGTAAAGAGTGAAATGCTGGATGTGGCTGCTACAGAGTGTGATGTTGATGTGCTCAGTGCAGATGTTGATATTAAAGACATGAGAAAGAAAATAAAAATACCTACATTTAAAGTGCCATCAATTGGGATTAACGCACCTGAACTGACATCTCCTAAAATGGGACTTGATGTAACGTTGCCCAAGGTTGACATGTCTCTCCCTAAAACATATGGGGTTATCATGTTGCCAGAAGGGAATAAAAAGGCTGGCAAGTTTCCATCTGATATCATTGTTGGAGACATAGACACGTCAGAGCCAGATAGAGGTCTGAAAATACCTAAGAAAGAGATACCATCAATTGATATTCAATTTCAAAAGATGGAAGGTAAATTGGATGCTGATGTAAGGATGTTCCAACCTGAAATAGGTGTTTCAGTTCCAGGACTGACATTGGACAAAAAGACTGCAGGGACTGACATCTATTCACCAAGAATTGATACAGATGTTGACACAGTTGACTCAGGAATGAAAGAACATGGCAGTAAGTTTAAAATTCCCTCCATTAAATTGCCATCATTTGGAATTAATCTTCCTACCCTCAAAGGTAAAGTTGTGAATGATGGTGTTTCAAAGCCAGACTTGGATATTTCATTGGAAAAACCAGATGTGGGTATATCACTGGAAAAGCCAGATGTGGATATATCACTGGAAAAGCCAGATGTGGATATTTCACTGGGAAAGTCAGATGTGGATATAGCACTGGAAAAGCGAGATGTGGATATTTCACTGGGAAAGTCAGATGTGGATATATCACTTGAAAGGCCAGATGTGGATATTTTACGGGAACAGCCAGAAGTAGACATTTCATTGGAACAGCCAGATGTGGACATTTCACTGGAAAGGCCGGAGGTGGACGTAAAGAGTGAAATGCTGGATGTGGCTGCTAAAGATGGTGAAGTTGATATGCTCATTGCAAATGTTGACATTAAAGGCAGAAGAAAGAAAATAAAAATACCTAAATTTAAAAGGCCATCAATTGGGTTTAAGGCACCTGACCTGACATCTCCAAAAATGAGCATTGATGTGAGCCTGCCCAAGGTTGACATTTCTCTGCCTAAAACAGATGGGGACATCAAGTTACCAGAAGTGGATAAGAAAGCAGGAAAGACAAAATCTGATCTAAATGCTGGAGGTATAGGTGTGTCAGAGCCAGATACAGGTTTTGAAATCCCTGAAAAAGAGACAACATCAGTTAATATTGAACTTCCAAACGTTAAAGGGAAATTGAATACTGATCTCATTGCTGGAAGAAAAGATGTGTCAGAGGCAGATAGAGGTCTGATTAAGCCCAAGAAAGAGATACCATCAATTGATATTCAACTTCAAAAGGTGGAAGGTAAATTGGATGCTGATGTAAGGATGTTGAAACCAGAAATAGGTGTTTCAGCTCCAGAACTGTCATTGGACAAAAAGGCTCCAGGGACTGACATCCATTCCCAAACAATTGATAGAGTTGTTGACACATCCACCCTAACAATGAAGGAACATGGCAGTAGGTTCAAAATTCCCTCCATGAAAATGCCATCATTTGGAATGAGTCTTCCCACATTCAAATTAAAAGACATAGATTTTGGTCTGACAAAGCCAGATGTGGACATTTCACTGGAAAGGCCAGAGGAGGACATTTCACTGGAAAGACCAGAAGTGGATATTTCACTGGAAAGGCCCGAGTTGGGCATTTCACTGGAAAAGCCAGATGTTAACTTTTCGTTGGAAAGGCCAGTTATGGACATTTCTCATAAAAAGGATGAAGGGGATGTAAAGAGTGAAATGCTGGATGTGGCTGCTACAGAGGGTGATGTTGATGTGCTCAGTGCAGATGTTGATATTAAAGACATGAGAAAGAAAATAAAAATACCTACATTTAAGGTGCCATCAATTGGGATTAACGCACCTGAACTGACATCTCCTAAAATGAGACTTGACGTAAGGTTGCCCAAGGCTGACACGTCTCTCCCTAAATCAGCTGGGGATATCATGTTGCCAGGAGCGAATATAAAGGCAGACAAGTTACAAGCTGATCTCGTTATTGGAGGGATAGATACGTCAGAGCCAGATAAAGGTCTGAAAATGCCCAAGAAAGAGATACCATCAACTGATATTCAACTTCAAAAGGTGGAAGGTAAATTGGATACTGATGTAAGGATGTTGAAACCAGAAATAGGTGTTTCATCTCCAGATCTGACATTGGACAAAGAGCTTCCAGGGACTGACATCTCTTCACCAATAATTGATACAGATGTTGACACAGCTGACTCAGCAATGAAAGAACGTGGCAGTAAGTTTAAAATTCCCTCCATTAAATTGCCATCTCTTGGAATTAATCTTCCTACCCTCAAAGGCAATGTTGTGTCTGATGGTATTTCAAAGCCAGATTTGGATATTTCAATGGAAAAGCCAGATGTGGGTATATCACTGGAAAAGCCAGATGTGAAAATATCACTGGAAAAGCCAGATGTGGATATAGCACTGGAAAAGCCAGATGTGGATATTTCACTGGGAAAGTCAGATGTGGATATATCACTTGAAAGGCCAGATGTGGATATTTTACTGGAACAGCCAAAAGTAGACATTTCATTGGAACAGCCAGATGTGGACATTTCACTGGAAAGGCCGGAGGTGGACGTAAAGAGTGAAATGCTGGATGTGGCTGCTAAAGATGGTGAAGTTGATATGCTTATTGCAAATGTTGACATTAAAGGCAGAAGAAAGAAAATAAAAATACCTAAATTTAAAAGGCCATCAATTGGGTTTAAGGCACCTGACCTGACATCTCCAAAAATGAGCATTGATGTGAGCCTGCCCAAGGTTGACATTTCTCTGCCTAAAACAGATGGGGACATCAGGTTACCAGAAGGGGATAAGAAAGCAGGAAAGACAAAAGCTGATCTAAATGCTGGAGGTATAGGTGTGTCAGAGCCAGATACAAATTTTGAAATCACCCAAAAAGAGACAACATCAATCAATATTGAACTTCCAAAGGTTAAAGGGAAATTGAATACTGATCTCATTGCTGGAAGAAAAGATGTGTCAGAGACAGATATAGGTCTGATTAAGCCCAAGAAAGAGATACCATCAATTGATATTCAACTTCAAAAGGTGGAAGGTAAATTGGATGCTGATGTAAGGATGGTGAAACCAGAAATAGGTGTTTCATCTCCAGAACTGTCATTGGACAAAAAGGCTCCAGGGACTGACATCGAAACCCCTACAATTGATAGAGTTGTTGACACATCCACCCTAACAATGAAGGAACATGGCAGTAGGTTCAAAATTCCCTCCATGACAATGCCATCATTTGGAATGAGTCTTCCCACATTCAAATTGAAAGACGTGGATTTGGGTCAGACAAAGCCAGAGGAGGACATTTCACTGGAAAAGCCAGAGGTGGACATTTCACTGGAAAAGCCAGAGGAGGACATTTCACTGGAAAAGCCAGAGGTGGACGTAAAGAGTGAAATGCTGGATGTGTCTGCTACAGAGGGTAATGTTGAGGTGCTCAGTGTAGATGTTGATATTAAAGACGAGGGAAAGAAAATAAATATACCTACATTTAAAGTGCCAGCAATTGGGATTAAGGCACCTCAACTGACATCTCCTAAAATGAGCCTTGACGTAAGCTTGCCCAAGGCTGACATGTCTTTCCCAAAAACAGATGGGGATATCATTTTGCCAGAAGGGAATATAAAGGTAGGCAAGTTACCAGCTGATCTCATTGTTGGAAGGATAGACACGTCAGAGCCAGACAAAGGTCTGAAAATGCTTAAGAAAGAGATACCATCAATTGATATTCAACTTCAAAAGGTGGAAGGTAAATTGGATACTGATGTAATGATGTTCAAACCTGAAATAGGTGTTTCAGCTCCAGAACAGACATTGGACAAAAAGGCTCCAGGGACAGACATCTATTCACCAAGAATTGATACAGATGTTGACACAGCTGACACAGGAATAAAAGAACATGGCAGTGAGTTTAAAATTCCCTCAATTAAATTCCCATCACTTGGAATTAATCTTCCTACCTTCAAAGGTAAAGATGTGATTGAGGGTCTGACAAAGCCAGATTTGCATATTTCACTGGAAAAGCCAGATGAGGATATATCACTGAAAAAGCCAGATGTGGATATATCACTGGAAAAGCCAGATGTGGGCATTTCACTGGAAAGGCCAGATGTGGATACTTCACTGGAACATCCAGATGTGGACATTTCACTGGAAATGGACGTAAAGAGTGAAATGCTGGATGTGACTGCTACAGAGGGTGGTGTTGATATTAAAGACAAGGGAAAGAAAATAAAAATAACTCCATTTAAAGTGCCATCAATTGGAATTAAGGCACCTGAACTGACTCCTCCTAAAGTGAGACTTGACGTAACGTTGCCCAAGGCTGATATTTCTCTCCCTGAAGCAGATGGTGATATCATGTTGCCAGAAGGGAATATAAAGGCAGACAAGGTACAAGCTGATCTTATTGTTGGAGGGATAGATACGTCAGAGCCAGATGGAGGTCTGAAAATTACAAAGAAGGAGATACCATCAATTGATATTCAACTTCAAAAGATCGAGGGTAAATTGGATGCTGATGTAAGGATGTTCCAACCTGAAATAGGTGTTTCAGTTCCAGGACTGACATTGGACAAAAAGGATGCAGGAACTGACATCTATTCACCAAGAATTGATACAGATGTTGACACAGCTGACTCAGCAATGAAAGAACGTGGCAGTAAATTTAAAATTCCCTCAATTAATTTGCCATCACTTGGAATTAATCTTCCTACCCTCAGAGGCAAAGTTGTGAATGATGGTTTTTCAAAGCCAGACTTGGATATTTCAATGGAAAAGACAGATGTGGGTATATCACTGGAAAAGCCAGATGTGGATATATCACTGGAAAAGTCAGATGTGGATATATCAATGGAAAGGCCAGATGTGGATATTTTACTGGAACAGCCAGATGTAGACATTTCATTGGAACAGCCAGATGTGGACATTTCACTGGAAAGGCCGGAGGTGGACGTAAAGAGTGAAATGCTGGATGTGGTTGCTATAGATGGTGAAGTTGATATGCTCATTACAAATGTTGATATTAAAGGCAGAAGAAAGAAAATAAAAATACCTAAATTTAAAAGGCCATCAATTGGGTTTAAGGCACCTGACCTGACATCTCCAAAAATGAGCATTGATGTGAGCCTGCCCAAGGTTGACATTTCTCTGCCTAAAATAGATGGGGACATCAAGTTACCAGAAGTGGATAAGAAAGCAGGAAAGACAAAAGCTGATCTAAATGCTGGAGGTATAGGTGTGTCAGAGCCAGATACAAATTTTGAAATCACCCAAAAAGAGACAACATCAATCAATATTGAACTTCCAAAGGTTAAAGGGAAATTGAATACTGATCTCATTGCTGGAAGAAAAGATGTGTCAGAGACAGATATAGGTCTGATTAAGCCCAAGAAAGAGATACCATCAATTGATATTCAACTTCAAAAGGTGGAAGGTAAATTGGATGCTGATGTAAGGATGGTGAAACCAGAAATAGGTGTTTCATCTCCAGAACTGTCATTGGACAAAAAGGCTCCAGGGACTGACATCGAAACCCCTACAATTGATAGAGTTGTTGACACATCCACCCTAACAATGAAGGAACATGGCAGTAGGTTCAAAATTCCCTCCATGACAATGCCATCATTTGGAATGAGTCTTCCCACATTCAAATTGAAAGACGTGGATTTGGGTCAGACAAAGCCAGAGGAGGACATTTCACTGGAAAAGCCAGAGGTGGACATTTCACTGGAAAAGCCAGAGGAGGACATTTCACTGGAAAAGCCAGAGGTGGACGTAAAGAGTGAAATGCTGGATGTGTCTGCTACAGAGGGTAATGTTGAGGTGCTCAGTGTAGATGTTGATATTAAAGACGAGGGAAAGAAAATAAATATACCTACATTTAAAGTGCCAGCAATTGGGATTAAGGCACCTCAACTGACATCTCCTAAAATGAGCCTTGACGTAAGCTTGCCCAAGGCTGACATGTCTTTCCCAAAAACAGATGGGGATATCATTTTGCCAGAAGGGAATATAAAGGTAGGCAAGTTACCAGCTGATCTCATTGTTGGAAGGATAGACACGTCAGAGCCAGACAAAGGTCTGAAAATGCTTAAGAAAGAGATACCATCAATTGATATTCAACTTCAAAAGGTGGAAGGTAAATTGGATACTGACGTAATGATGTTCAAACCTGAAATAGGTGTTTCAGCTCCAGAACAGACATTGGACAAAAAGGCTCCAGGGACAGACATCTATTCACCAAGAATTGATACAGATGTTGACACAGCTGACACAGGAATAAAAGAACATGGCAGTGAGTTTAAAATTCCCTCAATTAAATTCCCATCACTTGGAATTAATCTTCCTACCTTCAAAGGTAAAGATGTGATTGAGGGTCTGACAAAGCCAGATTTGCATATTTCACTGGAAAAGCCAGATGAGGATATATCACTGAAAAAGCCAGATGTGGATATATCACTGGAAAAGCCAGATGTGGGCATTTCACTGGAAAGGCCAGATGTGGATACTTCACTGGAACATCCAGATGTGGACATTTCACTGGAAATGGACGTAAAGAGTGAAATGCTGGATGTGACTGCTACAGAGGGTGGTGTTGATATTAAAGACAAGGGAAAGAAAATAAAAATAACTCCATTTAAAGTGCCATCAATTGGAATTAAGGCACCTGAACTGACTCCTCCTAAAGTGAGACTTGACGTAACGTTGCCCAAGGCTGATATTTCTCTCCCTGAAGCAGATGGTGATATCATGTTGCCAGAAGGGAATATAAAGGCAGACAAGGTACAAGCTGATCTTATTGTTGGAGGGATAGATACGTCAGAGCCAGATGGAGGTCTGAAAATTACAAAGAAGGAGATACCATCAATTGATATTCAACTTCAAAAGATCGAGGGTAAATTGGATGCTGATGTAAGGATGTTCCAACCTGAAATAGGTGTTTCAGTTCCAGGACTGACATTGGACAAAAAGGATGCAGGAACTGACATCTATTCACCAAGAATTGATACAGATGTTGACACAGCTGACTCAGCAATGAAAGAACGTGGCAGTAAATTTAAAATTCCCTCAATTAATTTGCCATCACTTGGAATTAATCTTCCTACCCTCAGAGGCAAAGTTGTGAATGATGGTTTTTCAAAGCCAGACTTGGATATTTCAATGGAAAAGACAGATGTGGGTATATCACTGGAAAAGCCAGATGTGGATATATCACTGGAAAAGTCAGATGTGGATATATCAATGGAAAGGCCAGATGTGGATATTTTACTGGAACAGCCAGATGTAGACATTTCATTGGAACAGCCAGATGTGGACATTTCACTGGAAAGGCCGGAGGTGGACGTAAAGAGTGAAATGCTGGATGTGGTTGCTATAGATGGTGAAGTTGATATGCTCATTACAAATGTTGATATTAAAGGCAGAAGAAAGAAAATAAAAATACCTAAATTTAAAAGGCCATCAATTGGGTTTAAGGCACCTGACCTGACATCTCCAAAAATGAGCATTGATGTGAGCCTGCCCAAGGTTGACATTTCTCTGCCTAAAATAGATGGGGACATCAAGTTACCAGAAGTGGATAAGAAAGCAGGAAAGACAAAAGCTGATCTAAATGCTGGAGGTATAGGTGTGTCAGAGCCAGATACAAATTTTGAAATCACCCAAAAAGAGACAACATCAATCAATATTGAACTTCCAAAGGTTAAAGGGAAATTGAATACTGATCTCATTGCTGGTAGAAAAGATGTGTCAGAGACAGATATAGGTCTGATTAAGCCCAAGAAAGAGATACCATCAATTGATATTCAACTTCAAAAGGTGGAAGGTAAATTGGATGCTGATGTAAGGATGTTCAAACCTAAAATAGGTGTTTCAGCTCCAGAACTGCCATTGGACAAAAAGGCTCCAGGGACTGACATCCATTCCCAAACAATTGATAGAGTTGTTGACACATCCACCCTAACAATGAAGGAACATGGAAGTAGGTTCAAAATTCCCTCCATGAAAATGCCATCATTTGGAATGAGTCTTCCCACATTCAAATTAAAAGACATAGATTTTGGTCTGACAAAGCCAGATGTGGACATTTCACTGGAAAGGCCAGAGGAGGACATTTCACTGGAAAGTCCAGAAGTGGATATTTCACTGGAAAGGCCCAAGTTGGGCATTTCACTGGAAAAGCCAGATGTTAACTTTTCGTTGGAAAGGCCAGTTATGGACATTTCTCATAAAAAGGATGAAGGGGATGTAAAGAGTGAAATGCTGGATGTGGCTGCTACAGAGGGTGATGTTGATGTGCTCAGTGCAGATGTTGATATTAAAGACATGAGAAAGAAAATAAAAATACCTACATTTAAGGTGCCATCAATTGGGATTAACGCACCTGAACTGACATCTCCTAAAATGAGACTTGACGTAAGGTTGCCCAAGGCTGACACGTTTCTCCCTAAATCAGATGGGGATATCATGTTGCCAGAAGCGAATATAAAGGCAGACAAGTTACAAGCTGATCTCGTTATTGGAGGGATAGATACGTCACAGCCAGATAAAGGTCTGAAAATGCCCAAGAAAGAGATACCATCAACTGATATTCAACTTCAAAAGATGGTAGATAAACTGGATGCTGATGTAAGGATGTTGAAACCAGAAATAGGTGTTTCAGCTCCAGATCTGACATTGGACAAAGAGCTTCCAGGGACTGACATCTATTCACCAATAATTGATACAGATGTTGACACAGCTGACTCAGCAATGAAAGAACGTGGCAGTAAGTTTAAAATTCCCTCCATTAAATTGCCATCTCTTGGAATTAATCTTCCTACCCTCAAAGGTAATGTTGTGTCTGATGGTATTTCAAAGCCAGATTTGGATATTTCAATGGAAAAGCCAGATGTGGGTATATCACTGGAAAAGCCAGATGTGAAAATATCACTGGAAAAGCCAGATGTGGATATAGCACTGGAAAAGCCAGATGTGGATATTTCACTGGGAAAGTCAGATGTGGATATATCACTTGAATGGCCAGATGTGAATATTTTACGGGAACTGCCAGAAGTAGACATTTCATTGGAACAGCCAGATGTGGACATTTCACTGGAAATGCCGGAGGTGGACGTAAAGAGTGAAATGCTGGATGTGGCTGCTAAAGATGGTGAAGTTGATATGCTCATTGCAAATGTTGACATTAAAGGCAGAAGAAAGAAAATAAAAATACCTAAATTTAAAAGGCCATCAATTGGGTTTAAGGCACCTGACCTGACATCTCCAAAAATGAGCATTGATGTGAGCCTGCCCAAGGTTGACATTTCTCTGCCTAAAACAGATGGGGACATCAAGTTACCAGAGGGGGATAAGAAAGCAGGAAAGACAAAAGCTGATCTAAATGCTGGAGTTATAGATGTGTCAGAGCCAGATACAGGTTTTGAAATCCCTGAAAAAGAGACAACATCAATTAATATTGAACTTCTAAAGGTTAAAGGGAAATTGAATACTGATCTCATTGCTGGAAGAAAAGATGTGTCAGAGACAGATATAGGTCTGATTAAGCCCAAGAAAGAGATACCATCAATTGATATTCAACTTCAAAAGGTGGAAGGTAAATTGGATGCTGATGTAAGGATGTTGAAACCAGAAATAGGTGTTTCAGCTCCAGAACTGCCATTGGACAAAAAGGCTCCAGGGACTGACATCCATACCCAAACAATTGATAGAGTTGTTGACACATCCACCCTAACAATGAAGGAACATGGCAGTAGGTTCAAAATTCCCTTCATGAAAATGCCATCATTTGGAATGAGTCTTCCCACATTCAAATTAAAAGACATAGATTTTGGTCTGACAAAGCCAGATGTGGACATTTCACTGGAAAGGCCAGAGGAGGACATTTCACTGGAAAGACCAGAAGTGGATATTTCACTGGAAAGGCCCGAGTTGGGCATTTCACTGGAAAAGCCAGATGTTAACTTTTCGTTGGAAAGGCCAGTTATGGACATTTCTCATAAAAAGGATGAAGGGGATGTAAAGAGTGAAATGCTGGATGTGGCTGCTACAGAGGGTGATGTTGATGTGCTCAGTGCAGATGTTGATATTAAAGACATGAGAGAGAAAATAAAAATACCTACATTTAATGTGCCATCAATTGGGATTAACGCACCTGAACTGACATCTCCTAAAATGAGACTTGACGTAAGGTTGCCCAAGGCTGACACGTCTCTCCCTAAATCAGATGGGGATATCATGTTGCCAGGAGCGAATATAAAGGCAGACAAGTTACAAGCTGATCTCGTTATTGGAGGGATAGATACGTCAGAGCCAGATGAAGGTCTGAAAATGCCCAAGAAAGAGATACCATCAACTGATATTCAACTTCAAAAGGTTGAAGGTAAATCGGATGCTGAAGTAAGGATGTTTAAACCAGAAATAGGTGTTTCAGCTCCAGATCTGACATTGGACAAAGAGCTTCCAGGGACTGACATCTATTCACCAATAATTGATATAGATGTTGACACAGCTGACTCAGCAATGAAAGAACGTGGCAGTAAGTTTAAAATTCCCTCCATTAAATTGCCATCTCTTGGAATTAATCTTCCTACCCTCAAAGGCAATGTTGTGTCTGATGGTATTTCAAAGCCAGATTTGGATATTTCAATGGAAAAGCCAGATGTGGGTATATCACTGGAAAATCCAGATGTGAAAATATCACTGGAAAAGCCAGATGTGGATATAGCACTGGAAAAGCCAGATGTGGATATAGCACTGGAAAAGCCAGATGTGGATATTTCACTGGGAAAGTCAGATGTGGATATATCACTTGAAAGGCCAGATGTGGATATTTTACTGGAACAGCCAGATGTAGACATTACATTGGAACAGCCAGATGTGGACATTTCACTGGAAAGGCCGGAAGTGGACGTAAAGAGTGAAATGCTGGATGTGGCTGCTACAGAGGGTGATGTTGATGAGCTCAGTGCAGATGTTGATATTAAAGGCAGAAGAAAGAAAATAAAAATACCTAAATTTAAAAGGCCATCAATTGGGTTTAAGGCACCTGACCTGACATCTCCAAAAATGAACATTGATGTGAGCCTGCCCAAGGTTGACATTTCTCTGCCTAAAACAGATGGGGACATCAAGTTACCAGAAGGGGATAAGAAAGCAGGAAAGACAAAAGCTGATCTAAATGCTGGAGGTATAGGTGTGTCAGAGCCAGATACAGGTTTTGAAATCCCCGAAAAGGAGACAACATCAATTAATATTGAACTTCCAAAGGTTAAAGGGAAATTGAATACTGATCTCATTGCTGGAAGAAAAGATATGTCAGAGGCACATATAGGTCTGATTAAGCCCAAGAAAGAGATACCATCAATTGATATTCAATTTCAAAAGATGGAAGGTAAATTGGATGCTGATGTAAGGATGGTGAAACCAGAAATAGGTGTTTCATCTCCAGAACTGTCATTGGACAAAAAGGCTCCAGGGACTGACATCGAAACCCCTACAATTGATACAGTTGTTGACACATCCACCCTAACAATGAAGGAACATGGCAGTAGGTTCAAAATTCCCTCCATGACAATGCCATCATTTGGAATGAGTCTTCCCACATTCAAATTAAAAGACGTGGATTTGGGTCAGAAAAAGCCAGAGGAGGACATTTCACTAGAAAGGCCCGAGATGGGCATTTCAGTGGAAAAGCCAGATTTGGACATTTCATTGGAAAGGCCCGAGGTGGACATTTCACTGGAAAAGCCAGAAGTGGACGTAAAGTGTGAAATGCTAGATGTGGCTGCTACAGAGGGTGATGTTGATGTGCTCAGTGCAGATGTTGATATTAAAGACAAGGGAAAGAAAATAAAAATACCTATATTTAAAGTGCCATCAATTGGGATTATCGCACCTGAACTGACATCTCCTAAAATGAGCCTTGAGGTAAGGTTGCCCAAGGCTGACACGTCTCTCCCTAAATCAGATGGGGATATCATGTTGCAAGAAGCGAATATAAAGGCAGACAAGTTACAAGCTGATCTCGTTGTTGGTGGGATAGATACGTCAGAGCCAGATAAAGGTCTGAATAGGCCCCAGAAAGAGATACCATCAACTGATATTCAACTTCAAAAGATGGTAGATAAACTGGATGCTGATGTAAGAATGTTCAAACCTGAAATAGGTGTTACAGTTCCAGAACTGACATTCGACAAAAAGGATGCAGGAACTGACATCTCTTCACCAAGAATTGATACAGATGTTGACACAGCTGACTCAGCAATGAAAGAACGTGGCAGTAAATTTAAAATTCCCTCAATTAAATTGCCATCACTTGGAATTAATCTTCCTACCCTCAGAGGCAAAGTTGTGAATGATGGTTTTTCAAAGCCAGATTTGGATATTTCAATGGAAAAGCCAGATGTGGGTATATCACTGGAAAAGTCAGATGTGGATATATCAATGGAAAGGCCAGATGTGGATATTTTACTGGAACAGCCAGATGTAGACATTACATTGGAACTGCCAGATGTGGACATTTCACTGGAAAGGCCGGAAGTGGACGTAAAGAGTGAAATGCTGGATGTGGCTGCTACAGAGGGTGATGTTGATGTGCTCAGTGCAGATGTTTACATTAAAGGCAGAAGAAAGAAAATAAAAATACCTAAATTTAAAAGGCCATCAATTGGGTTTAAGGCACCTGACCTGACATCTCCAAAAATGAACATTGATGTGAGCCTGCCCAAGGTTGACATTTCTCTGCCTAAAACAGATGGGGACATCAAGTTACCAGAAGGGGATAAGAAAGCAGGAAAGACAAAAGCTGATCTAAATGCTGGAGGTATAGGTGTGTCAGAGCCAGATACAGGTTTTGAAATCCCCGAAAAAGAGACAACATCAATTAATATTGAACTTCCAATGGTTAAAGGGAAATTGAATACTGATCTCATTACTGGAAGAAAAGATATGTCAGAGGCAGATATAGGTCTGATTAAGCCCAAGAAAGAGATACCATCAATTGATATTCAACTTCAAAAGGTGGAAGGTAAATTGGATGCTGATGTAAGGATGTTGAAACCAGAAATAGGTGTTTCAGCTCCAGAACTGCCATTGGACAAAAAGGCTCCAGGGACTGACATCCATACCCAAACAATTGATAGAGTTGTTGACACATCCACCCTAACAATGAAGGAACATGGCAGTAGGTTCAAAATTCCCTCCATGAAAATGCCATCATTTGGAATGAGTCTTCCCACATTCAAATTAAAAGACATAGATTTGGGTCAGACAAAGCCAGAGGAGGACATTTCACTGGAAAGGCCCGAGATGGGCATTTCAGTGGAAAAGCCAGATTTGGACATTTCATTGGAAAGGCCCGAGGTGGACATTTCACTGGAAAAGCCAGTGGTGGACGTAAAGTGTGAAATGCTGGATGTGGCTGCTACAGAGGGTGATGTTGATGTGCTCAGTGCAGATGTTGATATTAAAGACATGGGAAAGAAAATAAAAATACCTACATTTAAAGTGCCATCAATTGGGATTAACACACCTGAACTGACATCTCCTAAAATGAGCCTTGACATAAGGTTGCCCAAGGCTGACACGTCTCTACCTAAATCAGATGGGGATATCATGTTGCCAGAAGTGAATATAAAGGTAGACAAGTTACAAGCTGATCTCGTTGTTGGAGGGATAGATACGTCAGAGCCAGATAAAGGTCTGAAAATGCCCCAGAAAGAGATACTATCAACTGATATTCAACTTCAAAAGATGGTAGATAAACTGGATGCTGATGTAAGAATGTTCAAACCTGAAATAGGTGTTACAGTTCCAGAACTGACATTGGACAAAAAGCTTCCAGGGACAGACATCTATTCACCAAGAATTGAAACAGATATTGACACAGCTGACTCACGAATGAAAGAACATGGCAGTAAGTTTAAAATTTCCTCCATTAAATTGCCATCACTTGGAATTAATCTTCCTACCCTCAAAGGCAAAGTTGTGAATGATGGTCCTTCAAAGCCAGATTTGGATATTTCAATGGAAAAGCCAGATGTGGGTACATCACTGGAAAAGCCAGATATGGATATATCACTGGAAAAGCCAGATGTGGATATATCACTGGAAAAGCCAGATGTGGATATTTCACTGGGAAAGTCAGATGTGGATATATCAGTTGAAATGCCAGATGTGGATATTTTACTGGAACAGCCAGATGTAGACATTTCATTGGAACAGCCAGATGTGGACATTTCACTGGAAAGGCCGGAGGTGGACGTAAAGAGTGTAATGCTGGATGTGGCTGCTAAAGATGGTGAAGTTGATATGCTCATTGCAAATGTTGACATTAAAGGCAGAAGAAAGAAAATAAAAATACCTAAATTTAAAAGGCCATCAATTGGGTTTAAGGCACCTGACCTGACATCTCCAAAAATGAACATTGATGTGAGCCTGACCAAGGTTGACATTTCTCTGCCTAAAACAGATGGGGACATCAAGTTACCAGAAGGGGATAAGAAAGCAGGAAAGACAAAAGCTGATCTAAATGCTGGAGGTATAGGTGTGTCAGAGCCAGATACAGGTTTTGAAATCCCCGAAAAGGAGACAACATCAATTAATATTGAACTTCCAAAGGTTAAAGGGAAATTGAATACTGATCTCATTGCTGGAAGAAAAGATGTGTCAGAGGCAGATATAGGTCTGATTAAGCCCAAGAAAGAGATACCATCAATTGATATTCAACTTCAAAAGGTGGAAGGTAAATTGGATGCTGATGTAAGGATGTTGAAACCAGAAATAGGTGTTTCAGCTCCAGAACTGTCATTGGACAAAAAGGCTCCAGGGACTGACATCGAAACCCCTACAATTGATACAGTTGTTGACACATCCACCCTAACAATGAAGGAACATGGCAGTAGGTTCAAAATTCCCTCCATGACAATGCCATCATTTGGAATGAGTCTTCCCACATTCAAATTAAAAGACCTAGATTTTGGTTTGACAAAGCCAGAGGTGAACATTTCACTGGAAAGGCCAGATGTGGACATTTCACTGGAGAAGCCAGAGCTGGAAATTTCAGCCGGAAGCCCCAAGGTTGGCATATCTCTGGAAAAACCCGATGTGGAAATCTCTCTAGAAAGGCCCGATGGGGACATTACACTAAAAAAGGATGAAGTGGATGTAAAGAATGAAATGCTGGATGTGGCTGCTACAGAGTGTGATGTTGATGTGCTCAGTGCAGATGTTGATATTCAAGGCAAAGGAAAGAAAAGAAAAATACCTACATTTAAGGTGCCATCAATTGGGATTAACGCACCTGAACTGACATCTCCTAAAATGAGCCTTGATGTAACGTTGCCCAAGGCTGACACGTCTCTCCCTAAAACAGATGGGGATATTGTGTTGCCAGAAAGGGATATAAAATCAGGCATGTTACAAGCTGATCTCATTGTTGGAGGCATAGATGTGTCAGAGCCAGATGGAGGTCTGAAAATGCCTAAGAAAGAGATACCATCAATTGATATCCAACTTCAAAAGATGGAAGGTAAATTGGATGCTGATGTAATGATGTTCAAACCTGAAATAGGTGTTTCAGCTCCAGAACAGACATTGGACAAAAAGGCTGCAGGGACTGACATCTATTCACCAAGAATTGATACAGATCTTGACACAGCTGACTCAAAAATGAAAGGACATAGCAGTAAGTTTAAAATTCCCTCAATGAAATTGCCATCACTTGGAATTAACCTTCCCACCTTCAAAGGCAAAGATGTGAATGTGGGTCTGACAATGCCAGATGTGGATATTTCACTGGAAAGGCCGGAGGTGGATATTTCTTTGGCAAGGCCAGAGGTGGACATTTCACTGGAAAAGCCAGAGGTGGACGTAAAGTGTGAAATGGTGGATGTGGTTGCTATAGAGGGTGATGTTGATGTGCTCAGTGCAGATGTTGATATTAAAGACATGGGAAAGAAAATAAAAATACCTACATTTAAAGTGCCATCAATTGGGATTAACGCACCTGAACTGACATCTCCTAAAATGAGCCTTGATGTAACGTTGCCCAAGGCTGACACGTCTCTCCCTAAAACAGATGGGGATATTGTGTTGCCAGAAAGGGATATAAAATCAGGCAAGTTACAAGCTGATCTCATTGTTGGAGGCATAGATGTGTCAGAGCCAGATGGAGGTCTGAAAATGCCTAAGAAAGAGATACCATCAATTGATATTCAACTTCAAAAGATGGAAGGTAAATTGGATGCAGATGTAATGATGTTCAAACCTAAAATAGGTGTTTCAGCTCCAGAACTGCCATTGGACAAAAAGGCTCCAGGGATTGGCATCCATTCCCAAATAATTGATAGAGTTGTTGACACATCCACCCTAACAATGAAGGAACATGGCGGTAGGTTCAAAATTCCCTCCATGAAAATGCCATCATTTGGAATGAGTCTTCCCACATTCAAATTAAAAGACATAGATTTTGGTCTGACAAAGCCAGATGTGGACATTTCACTGGAAAGGCCAGATGTGGAAATTTCACTGGAAAAGCCAGAGGCGGACATTTCTCTAAAAAAGGCTGAAGTGGACGCAAAGAGTGAAATGCTGGGTGTGGCTGCTACAGAGGGTGATGTTGATATGCTCAGTGCAGATGTTGATATTAAAGGTGAAGGCAAGAAAATAAAAATACCTAAATTTAATGTGCCTTCAATTGGGATTAAAGCACCTGAACTGACATCTCCGAACATGAGCCTTGATGTGAGTGGGCCCAATGTTGATATTTTTCTCCCTAAAGAAGGTAGGGATATCAAGTTGCCAGAAGGGGATAAAAAGGCAGGCAAGTTAGATGTTTCAGCTCCAGAACTGACAGTGGACAAAAATGCTGCAGGTACCGACATCCAGGCTCCAACAATTAATACAGATGTTGACACAGCTGACCCTATGATGAAAGAACATGGCAGTAAGTTTAAAATTCCCTCATTGAAAATGTCATCACTTGGAATGAGTCTTCCCAAGTTCAAAGGCAAAGATGTGGATGTGGCTATTTCTCTGGAACAGCCAGATGTGGAGATTTCACTGGAAACGCCAGATGTGGAGATTTCACCGGAAGGACTGGATGTTGAAATATCACTAAAAAAGTCTGCATTGGATGTAAAGAGTGAAATACTGGATGTCCCTTCTACAAAGATTGATGTTGAGGTGTTCACTGCAGATGATGATATTAAAGGCAAAGGAAATAGAATAAAAATACCTAAATTTAAACGGCCATCAACTGGGATTAAGGCACCTGATCTTACATCACCGAAAATGAGCCTGCCCAAGGTTGACATTTTTCTCCCTAAAACAGATGTGGATTTTAAGTTGCAAGAAGGGGATATAAAAATGGACATTGCTGGGTCCATGCATGTGACCGGTGCAGATTTATGTCTCCAAATGCCCAAAATTGAAAGGTCTTCAATAGATATTTCCCCTCCAAAGGTGGAAGGTAAATTGGATATTGCTGTAGATGTTTCAAGGCCTCCACATGATCCATCAGCTCCTGAACTGACAGTGGACTTCACTGCGCGACACTCTGATATCCATTCTCCAACAATCGATGCTGATAATGACTTGTCTGATATACCACCTCCAGACATGAGTCTGGATACCAGCCTCCGCAAATTTGATACTTTTCTTTCAAAAGCTGATGGAGATGTTGAATTGCCAGAAGGAGTTCTAAAATCAGGAAAATTCAAAGCTGGTATCACTACTGGAGACATAGAGGTGGTGATTCCTGATGTCAGTCAAGAAAGGATGAAGTTTGAAAACCTGTCAACAGCTATAGCACTTCCAATAGGAGAAGAAAAATTGGATGTTGATGTAGCAAGATCAAAGCCTGAACTTGAGGTTTCAATTCCAGAACTTGTAGGCCCAAAGACGAACTTCGATGTTTCTACTATGACTATGGATATTGACTCTGTTGACCTGAAGATGAAAGACCCTGGTGCTAAGTTGAAAGTACCATCATTTGGACTTTTCCTTCCTCAATTCAAAAGTGCTGATGTGGATAAGTGCTTAAATAAGCCAGATGTGGACACTACCAAACCTGACTTGAATGTTAAAGTTGGAGATGTCGGAGCTAAAATGAATCTTGATGTGAGCTCGCCTAAAATTGATTGCTCCCTTCCAATGGAGGGTAACCTTAATGTTCAGAGTGGTGAGTCAAAAGCTGTGAGTTATGAAAAGATCATAAGTCAGCCAGTGGACTTCAAAAGCCCAGGCACCAATGTTGATAACACAGGATTGAGTGTGGATACTAACGTGGCAAATGGAGAACATCGTCTGAAAAAGCCAGAGAAAAAAATGTCAGCGTTCAGAATTTCAATTTCTAAATTATCATTTCCAGATGTGGACTTTGACATTACAACGTCAAAGAAAGATGTTTCGCTCTCGCAAGATTCTGATACTGACAAGGTTGCTGCCAAAGAACCAGGTACTGATCTTTATGTCATGACACATTTTCTATAAAATTCATAAAATATCAGCAGAATTATTAAATCATTTGAATTATTGAAACTTGCACTTCTGAAAAATTAGATCTTTCTTTGGATCTTTCCAAAATGATTGCTAGAGAATGGCTGCCAGTCTTGTACTCGTGTTTTTGTTTCATTGAACTATCTTGAATATAAAGTCAGTCAAGGTTTGAAACCAGCCGTTGATACAATAATACTGTTTCAGATTAACTTCACTCCTCTGGATGTTGATGAAGGTACAGTACTACATCACAGAATTGCATTCAGATTTGAAGTCTGCTTCTCAAATTTTGTTAAAACTGCCATTAATTTTAATATGATTAGCTTTGTAATTAATTTATTCCACTCAGTTGATATTTTAATTGGAATTCAACTTGTTTACAATTATTACAGTTTGCTTACAATTATTAAAGAAATCTCAATACTGGACACAAAATTAATACTTCTGAGAAAAATAAACATCATAGAATCAGTGTTTTTATGGCATATTCTGTCTGCTATCCAAAGCACAAGCAGGCTACTCACATTTTCTCATTCTCTAGTCTTGTAGATGCTAACTGTTCAAGTAATCTTTCAGATCTATTTTGTATGTATTGAGGGTTTTCTGGCTTTGAGAAAATTATCAGATTAGTTGTCGAAGTTCAGTAAAAGTCGTTTACCCAGTCACCTGAAGCTTTTGAAAACTCTGTGCGCTCCAAATGACGTCATCGCATTGTGACATCATGATGTCACTCAGAACCTCCCGAGCCTCTGGTGAGCCACTACCTGTGCCCCCACCCCCCCACCCAAAAACTGGTGATAGAAGGCTAAACCTCTGGTGCCATTACAGTCCACCGCTCTTGGGCCTTCGTATCGGGGGTCGTGGCAAGGGCCGATCAAGGTGAAAATAAGCGGGCTTTAGTCGGTCAATCATAAATGTCTCTGGATGCCTTCCAATGTCCAGTACACAAGTTGTACAATTGTTCCATAGCACTGAAGGGCCCTCATATGGCCTTTGTAAGGGTGGCCCATGTGCACCTCTATGCACAAACACAAATCCACAGTTCCGGAGCTCCTTTGGGATGAAGGGTGTCATTGTTCCATACCTTGACGTGGGAACTAGAGTCAATTTTCCAAGCCGCTCCCACAGTCTGCCTAAAATTTCGGTCACAAGATCACAAGACAAAGGAACAGAAGGTGGCCACTAGGCCCATCGAGTCTGTTCCATAAACCTACACTAAGCTACTCTACACTAGTTCCAATTTTCTGCCTTTTCCCCATATCCCTTGATGCCATCACTAATGAGATTCTTGTCTATTTCTTGTTTAAATACTCCCTGTGATCTGGCTTCCACTGCTGTATGTGGCAACGAGTTCCACAGGTCCACGACCCTCTGGCTAAATAAGTTCTTCCTAATCTCAGTTTTATATGGATAACCTCTAATTTTCAGACTATGACCCCTTGTCCTCGATTCACCCACCAAGGGAAACATCTTACCCACATCCAAACCTTTCAAAATACGAAAAGCCTCTATGAGATCTCCTCTCATTCTCCAATGAATACAACCCAAAAGCTGCCAAACGTTCCTCGTATGTTAACTCTTGCATTCCAGGAATCATCCTAGTAAATCTCAGTCCCCTCTCCAACAACATCACATCCTTTCTAAGATAGGGGGCCCAAAACTGCACTCAGTACTCCAAAAGAGGTCTCACCAGTGCCCCATAGAGCCTCATCAACACCTCTTTACTCTTGTACACTATTCCTCTTGAAATGAAAGCCAACATACCATTCGCTTTCTTCACTACCAATTTCACCTGGTCATTAACTTGAATCTTCACCCCATCCATATAGTATTCTGCCTGTTTGTTCCCACTGCCAAAATGTACTACTGTACATTTCTCTATGTTAAATCTCATCTGCCATAATTTTGCCCAGTCTCCTAATCTGTCGATATCCTTCTGCAACTTTACGGTTTCAACTACACTTCCTACTCCGCCACTTATCTTGGTGTCATCCGCAAGTTTGGCCACAAAACCACTTATTACCACAATCCAAATCATTAATATAAATTGTAAACAGCAGTGGCCCCAATACTGACCCCTACGGAACACCACTAGTTATAGGCAGCCATCCAGAATTTGAACCCTTAATTTCAACCCTTTGCTTCCTGCCTATCAGCCACTTATCTATTTTCCCTGTAATTCCATGGGCCCTCATCTTATTTAGCAGCCCAATGTACAGCACCTTATCTAAAGCCTTTTGAAAATCTAAACATCCACACCTTTTCCTTTGTCTATCCTACTTAAGATTTCTTCCAAAAGTCGGTGGCACCTCCTGTCCGCATGCTGCAGGCATGAACTCCCCAGGTACAATGAGCAAGTTTCGTAAACCAACTCAGCCAATGAGGAGTTGAGATTCTCCTTGGGTGCCGTTCTTATTCCCAGGAGGATCCAGGGCAGCTCATCATGTCCCTGGAGGCGGGCCATCAGTGCAACGTTCATGTATCTATGGAACCACTTCACCAGGCCATTCGACTGTGGGTAATAGGCTGTCATGTGGTAGAGCTGCATTCCCAGCAGTCGCAACAAAACATCCTAGAGTGCAGAGGTAAACTGTGGACCTCTATCGGAGGTGACGTGTGTGGGTAGACAGAACCAAGATTCCCAGGCAGAAATAAAAGCTCTGGCACATGAATCGGTCGATGAGTCTGTCATAGAAACTGCCTCTAGCCACTAGTGAGTCTGTCGATGACCGTTAACAAGTAACTAGACCTTTGTGACACAGGAAGCGGGTCAATAATGTCGACATTCAAGTGGTCAAATCTGCGCTACGGTGGCTGGAAAAGCTGAAGCAGTGCCTTCATGTGCCTTTGCACTTTTGCAGATCGGCAATCTGTTCATGACTTTATCCAGTACATGACCTGCGTTTTGAGTCCTTGCCATACAAACTTGTTGTCTATCAGGCAGACCGTCATTCGAATGGAGGGCTGGGTCTGTCTGTGAATGGCATCGAAAATTCAACATCTCCACACAGCAGGCTGACCTGAGGAAACGTTGCACAAAGGCGACATCCTTGAGTTACAGGCTCGTGACAGCAGTGCTATAAGCTAGGAGTTAGTCAACACCTTGAACAAAGAGTGGGACAGGGCATCAGCCACCACATTTCTCTTACCGGAGATACATTTAATCCTGGTTGAAAACTTGGATACTTAAGATAAGTGGTGTTGCTGGTGCGCTGACCAGGGATCTGATGCCTTCATGAAGGTGAACTTTAGCAGTTTGTGGTCAGTAAAGACCTTGAAGACCCTGCCTTCCAAAAAAGAAAATAGCCAAAGTGTCTGAAAGCTAGGTACAGCGCCAGCAGTTTCCTATCGAATGTGCTATATTTTGCTTTCGGAGGACAGAGGTGCTTACTAAAAAACTCTAGAGGCTTCCATTGTCTATTGGTGTACTGCTCCATGACTCTGCCTACTACCGTGTTGGATGCATCTATCATCAAGGCGGATGATGCATCCATTTGTATATGGACCAGCAATGTTGCTTTCACTACCATCGACTCCTTTGTCCACTTGTGTTCTTTGGCACCACCAGACATGAGGTCGAAGAGGGAGTTCATAATATGAGCTGTAGAGGGTAGAAAACGGCAATAGAAATTGACCATCCCCATAAATTCATGGACTCATTTGATCGTATTGGGCATCGCTAATTTGAGGATGGTTTCCACCTTGCTAGGCAATGGAATGATACCCCAGCTGCTGATCTGATGTCCCAAGAACTTGAAAGAGGACTGCCCAAATTTGCACTTGGCAGGGTTCACAGTTAGCCCAAATTCCTGTAGGCAGTAGCAGAGTTAATGCAGATTCTGCAGATGCTCTTTGTGGCTGGTGACAAGTATGTTGTCCAAGTATACGAAAAGAAAGTCCATGCCATGCTAGAAAGTTTGTGCAGCATTTTTGAGCCCTAAAGGCACTCTCAAAAATTTGAAGAGGCTGAGTAGTGTTATAATGGCGGTCTTGGGCACATCCTCTGAGTTTACAGGTACCCACACACCAAGTAAATTTTAGAAAATATCCTGGCCCCATGAAGATTAGCTGTAAAGTCCTGTATATGGGGCACCGGGTAGCAGTCTGCTGTGGTTGTGTTGTTGAGACACCTGTAATCTCCATAAGGTCTCCAGTCTCCTGTGACTTTTGGCACCATATATAGTGGGGAATTCCATGGATTATCAGACCTGCATATGATTCCAAGTTCCTCCATTTTGTGTGAAATCTTGTTTTGCAAGCTGCAACTTGTCAGGAGGCAGGAGTTGGGCTCGGGCGTGTAGAGGATGTGGTGTGCGACACCATGATTGGGTATGGCAGTGGAGAACTGGAGTGTGACAAAGTCTGGAAATGCCGCAAGAAGTTTGGTGAATTTGTTGGTCGAGTACTCCTTGGTGTCTAGATGCAGGGTGGGTAGTTTAGTTTTTCTAACCAGAAAGTCTGCAATGTTGTGATGTTCCCTTTTAAGTCCACCATTAGTGAATGGCCTCTGGTGCACAGCAACAGCTGGGACACAGCAGCAAGAATGAACTTCCATGTGAACTTACTGTCGCTGAATTTCAGGGGTATAGTCCATGTGCCATACGTATGAATCAAACTGTTATTTACAGCAGTGAGCACCATATCTTGGAAGTCATCTCTCTTCCAATGTCGACCTTAACAGCTTTTGGACATCTCAGAATATGAGTCTTTTATGATTGTGATATTCGAATAGACACGAAAGTGTTAGTGTACAAAGCAGTGGTAATCCCAATCCTTCTGTATGCATCGGAAATCTGGACAACAGATCGAGGACATCTGAAGGCACTTGAAAATTTCTATCAACGCTGTCTTTGAAACATCTTAAATATCAGCTGGAAAGATAGAAGAACTAAGGTCAGTGTGCTAAATTAAGCAAAAACACAAACATTGAAGCCTCATTAAGAACCAACTAAGATGAAGTGGTCATGTTGTTCGGATGGAAGACAAATATTGTCAAAACAAATCTTCTACTCCCGTCTTAAAGAAGGCAAACGTAAAAGAGGTGGACAATAAAAGACATTTAAAGATGTCTTAAAATCCAACATGATGAAATGTAACAACGACATCAACAATTGGAAAACCAATACCAAGGATAAGAAAACTCTGGCAAATTATCATCCGAGAAGGAAGAGCAACTTTTGAAGCTGATAGAAAAGAGAAGAAAGTGGAAAGAGAAGCAGCAACACCAAAGCCCGATCTGCCATCTGGAACTACCTGTCCTGAATGTAGATCTTTCAAAGCCAAGATTGGACTCATAAGCCACAAGAGCCCATAAATAGATCAATGGAATGAAGTCCATCATCCTCTACCTCCAGGGATAGCCACCATGACGACTGCCATGGATCCAAAGTGGTGAGAAACTGGATCCATGCCCTGTTACAAATAATTTCATTCATTTGTAGAAATAATCAAATAATCAAAATTCCATATTAATATAGAATATATCTTTCCAGTCACTTATAATGCTCATGTCTGTAGTACTGATAAACTAAATGGAAGAACATTATTTAGGATTTATTGGTGCTCGTAAATGAGAGGGAAAAAAAATACAAATTCACATGGTTCAAATACGAATGCACTTAAAATAAAAGTGTAAATATGAATAATTCAAATCAAAACATATGAAGAAAGTACAGATTCTTTTAATACAAGTAAAATGCAATGCTAGAGAAACTCAGTTGGCAAAGATAAAAATACATAACCAACATTTGGGGCTTGAGCCCTTCATTAAGGTATAGAAAATTGTTGGCGGGTGCCCAAAATAGGTAGGGGGAGGAGCACGGACCCAAAGGCAAGAGGTAATAGGTGGATGAGGGAGGGCAGAGCAGGAAGGAAGGATGGCTCTGTGAATAGAGAAAGAAGGGAGTGTAGAGCTAAGAAAAAGGGAAAAGGTAAGGGAGGGAGAATGGAGAGTAGATTAGCAGAAAACCAGAGAAGTCGATATTAATGCCATCTAGTTAGAAAGTGCCAGATGGAAAATTAAGTGTTGTTCCTTCAATTTACGGGTGGTCCTAGTGAGATAGTACATGAGACCATGGACAGACATGAGGGTATGGGAGTGGGATGCAGAAATGAAATGGTTGGCTACTGATGAGGACAGGGTGAAGGTGCTCAACAAAACAATCTTTCAGTCTACGCCCAGTCTCTTTGATGTAGAGAAGGCCACAAAGGGAACACCAGATGCAGTAGATCCCTCCCACAGATACACAAGTGAAGTGTTGTTTCATTTGTTGTTGCATTTGTTTTGGACCCTAAATTGTGGTGAGGGAGGAGGTGTAGGTATAAGTGTGGTACTTCCTTCAGCCATAGGGGAAGGTGGTGGGGGGAGGGGGTGATTGGTGGGGAGGGATGAGTAGACAAGGGAGTCATGGAGGGAGTGATCCTTGCAGAAAGCAGAGAAGGGAGGAGAGGGGAAAATGTGTCTAGTAGTGGGATCATGTTGTTAGTGGTGGGATACAGAGGCTGGTGGGGTGGTAGGTAAGGACAAGTGGAATCCTGTATTTGTTATGTCTGGGGGCAGTGGGGGCCAGGGAAGGTGAGCAAGAAATGGAGGAGATATGGGTAAGGGTTGAGTTGATGGTGGTGGGAGGAAGCCACATTTCTGGAAGGAGGAGGACATTTCAGATAATTTGGACTGGAAGACCTCATCTTGGGGAAGATGCAGTGGAAATGGAAAAACTGCAAGAAAGAAATAGAATCCTTGAAGGGGACTGGGTGTGAGGATGTGTAGTCAAGGTAGTTATAGGAGTTGGTGGGTGTAAGAGCCAAAATGTGTATGTTTACCTTGTTAGTTGGCATCCTGGGGTCTGTCGGCTGGGTGCAACTATTTTGATTCCTGCGCACATGCAGGAGTCTTCATTGGTACATGCGAAGAGGGTTCACATATTGGAATTTGGTTGGCACATACATGAGAATTAAGGCCATGAATTCAGGATTGTTAGGGAGCATTGAACAACATGGCAGTGTAGATGTGAGGGTGAGTGAAGATTACATTTTTTTGTTGACTGTTAACACAGACATTTTGTTATTACAGATTGTTATGATAGAGCATTATTTATAGACATTTCAGAGAACATTAAAGAAGATCATTACAAGTTTTCTGTGTTAAAAAAAAATAAATAAAGGATTTAAATACATCTGAACTTGTATTGGATTAAATCGAAACACATCACGAATAAAGAGCCTCAACTAGCCTCCAAGAGGCTTTTGTGGATAGCAGTTGCTACATTTAGTCAACAAAAAATTATATTATTGAAACAGAAAATAGAAGGATAGAAAATAGAAAATAACCCCTCTTTGTTTTTGATTGTTATTGAAAATAATATGGCAGCCATCTTGGAAATGCCTAGAGCTTGTGGCAGACTGTAATATACATCCATAGGTCTGAGTAATGTCCAGAGCTTCAAATCTTATAGCAGAGTGTCCTAAAGACATTTTGATAGAGCCATTTCTTGAAAATCAGTGATATTATTGATGGATGCTGTGGTGGAAACTAATTGTTGACAGCACCACAATGCAGCCATCAGAAGAGGTAGGCTTACGTATGTGGACTCCATCTGTGTATTTGTGGCAAGTTTTGAACACAGTTTGGATTTTCTGCCACTAGTCCATTGGAGACTGATAATTTGGCTTGTGTTGTGCTTGCTTGGCACTTGAGCTTGATGGGCAGTTGAACAAGATGAGGAAAATGGCGATAGCCACCGGCGGTGTCACTGTTGGGGTGCAACGTTTTGAAGAGACGAGGACTGCGGATCTCAGAGCAGAAATGAAGTAACGGAGTCTAGACACAAGTGGTGTCAAAAAGGTTCTCATTGTGAGACTGAACCTGGCAAAAGAAGAAAAGGCCAGCTTCAGTTGCTGGGAATGAAGATATTGCAAAATCATTGCAGAAGACAACGACTGAATTTCAAGATAGAAATGTTGAAATGGATGAAGGTGTGTTTCCAAATGGTGATGAAGAGGATTTAAAGGATGAAGATGCAAAAGATGTCCAATTAGATCTGGAGAAAGAGTCAAGTAATAAGTAATAAATAAGACCATGTGAAATGTTGAAAGCAGGAGAAGCAAATAAAGTTCTTTTGGTTCAAGCACCAGAGTTTCCAGTATGACATCTACATATTTAAAGACTAAAGCTAAATTGGCTGCTCTTGTTACACAAAAAAAATGCTTGAGGATAAATATGCCTTAGAAGAACAAGGGAAAGAACAGGAGGAGCAGTTAAGGAGGATAGAGGAGCAGCTAAGTAGGAAAAAGGCACAGCTGAAGCTGAAAACAATAATTGCTGCTAATAAGGCTAAGGCAAGTGTACTAGAAGGCTCAAAGGTATCTGGTGTTTGACGTGAATTATCTAAAATGTATGCTGGTATGCAGTCATATTTTGAAAAAGAGCAGCAGGAAAGGAAAACACTTAATAAGACAGATAGTAGCACAGATACAAGACAATCATATTTATGGACGAATCCTCCCAGAGCATGGTGTTATCAATCCACGTGCACCAGTGGTAACATCCACAGAGAGAGATGTGCTTTAGGTCCATTGAAACATCGCAGTTTTCTTGGCGTTCCAGTCAAGCATCAGAAATACAGGTGAACATGCACAAGTGACTTTTCCAGATACATTATTTGCTACAAGTAGCCGGGAACAAAGCAACGTACTAACATCCATGGGAAGTTAAAATGAAATCGCTGCATCATTGATCCAGCTACAGTCTCTCTTTTCTTTACCCAAGAAGGAGATTCAAGTGTTTGATTGTGACCCACTTCATTACCAAACGTTCATTTGATCCTTTAAACGCAATACTGCAAGCAAGAGCCAAACCCTGAAGATTGTCTTTATTACTTGGAACAGTTCACAATAGGACAGCCAAAGGAACTTGTAAGGAGTTGTCAACATATGCCCCCAGATAGATGATTCAACATGGTTAAGTCTTTACTACAGGAGTATTTTGGCAACAAGCATAGAATTGCTACAGCTTATATGGAGAAGGCTCTTTCATGGTCATCAATAAAACCAAATGATGTGAAAGCTCTGCAAGCATACACCCTCTTTCTAAGAGGATGTTGTAATGCCATGGAAGATATCAACTATATACGTGAGCTTGAGATGCCTAGTAATATGTTAATCATCTTAAGGAAACTACCCTTCCGGCGGAGAAATTTGGCTTGTGATTTCCAGAAAAAATACGATCTGAAGGCTACTTTTAAGGATTTGATGGATTTCCTTGAATGGCAGGTGTAAATTGCAACAGATCCAGTAAATGGAAATATCAGACACTCCAACGGTGAGCAAAGATATAAGGAAGTCTAACGTGCAGCCTAATCCAAGATTAAAAGAAAGTATCTTTGCTACCATGGTGACAGCTGCAGATAAGGAAGGGGATAAAATAATTAAGGAAAAGGAGAATTTGCCTGCTGAGAAGAGGTGTTTATTCTGTGAAGGTGGACATGCTTTGAAGTTCACAGTTAGAAAAGAAAGAGCATAATGAGAAGATTGTTTTCTTAAAGGAAAATGAAGTATGTTTTGGCTGTTTGTGTAAAGAGCACATCAGCAAAAAGTGGAAATAGTTACTTAGCTGCAACATATGCATCCCAGAATGTTGAATATTCACCAAAGGAACAAGGAACTAGAAAAGGAGCAAGCAATAACAAAAGCAGCAGCAAAAAGCAGTGTTATAGCTTCAGTTCAGACAAGAGATCTTGTTTGGTGTAGATAACTGCAAGCTCTCAAAAGTGCCTGTACAATAGCATGTACTTATTCATTTCTTGACCTAGGTAGCACTGCATCTTTTTGCACAGTGGGACTAATGAATAGGCTTAATCTTCAGGGAAGAAGGTCAAGGATTCTGTGGAACACTATGGGTCAAGAGAAAGTTATTGAAACCAGTATTGTTTCAGGCTTAGAGGTTTCTGGAGTGCACAGCATTGATTTCTGTGATCTCCTAAGGTTGTACACTCAGAAGACTATGACTCTGCATGAAGGAAACATCCCACGTCAAAACAATATCGATCAGTGGTCTTATCTGTGGAAGGTTTATCTACCTAGAATTGATTCTGAGATAGAGATGGTGATTGGCTCAGATATGCCAAAGGCTCTAGAAATGCTAGAAGTAATGCCGAGTGTGAGAGATGGACTTCATGCCATCAGAACCATGCCTGGGTGGTCAATTAATGGATCTTTCAGAGGAAATAATGCTATTGCTCAGGAGCAGTCAGTGACAAGTGTGAAACTTGATGAGTAGTGGGAACAGCAAATGACTCTAAATAAGAAAGCCCCTTCAGAAGAAAAGAAAACAGACCAATGTGAAAATAAATCAGAGGCATCTAAACCAATATTCAAGGAATTATTTTCATCAGAAATGGATGAAAATGAAGTATTAGAAGATGTTGCAAATACTGCTGGTGATTATTCATGTGTAACTGAATCTGAGGCAGAACTAAAACAAATGACTGTAAAACTGGTGCAATGGCCCAAAGGGAAAAAATGTAGAGAAAGGACTTGCAAATATTGGATAATCATAAAAATGGTAACCAGAAAGATTTAATTGTGGATAGAATTTGCAAAGCCAGAGAGCAAAATAAAATAACTGCTGAAGAAATGAATGTAACTATTGAGGAAATGGATTCAGCTTTATCAAGATGCAAGAAGTTGGAGGAGGAGATTTATCTTTTGAAAGAGAACAAGTTATTGCAACTATCTTCCTTTATAATTGCTTGAGTCTATGTTATTGACTCGTTCAAAGAAAAGTCCATACTAAAGTTGCATTGAATTTTTCACAGTTTATTAAAACCTTATATTTCAGTTACAACATTACTATTTTCTTATAAGATTAAAACTACGATAAAACAATTAAAACAATACCTAAACGATGATTAAAGCAGTCAAAAAATTCAAACTGATTGTTTATCTTAAACACGCGGAAAGCTAGCCACAACCTTGAAGCTGGCTGTTACTAGGAGACACTCAAAGAACATTAACATTTACTAGCTGCTTGCAACTTACAATTCATTTTAACCTTACACAAGACATTGGTTAATAACACGACAGCTTTAAGGTTCATCTAATAATGATGCAAAAAGAAAGAGATATTGCATTCCACCAATGTAAGAAGCAAGATGAAGAAATTCAAACACTTCAAGTTTACTACAGCAGGGCTGAAAGCAGAAGTACCAATACATCACTTGATCTTTTCACTCCAGATCAAGTTACTACTTGTCATAAGATAATGAGAGAATTACTTTCCTATCAAAAGAATTTAATGCAGAGAAGATCTAATAAAAGGCTTCAAGATGAACTGTCAGAAACTGAGAATGAATTGGAAATTGCAAAATTAGAACTGGAATGGCAGGAAAAGGCATTAGAACCCAGAGTGGTGGAAAAGGCTGCAGTTCTAGTTAAAGAGATCTGTAGGAGCCATTAGTGGAATCAATTTACTTCTTTACAGGATTCTACAAGTGGTGAGCCTGTTGATGAGTTTGAAGAACTAATGTTGTTTGTTTACATTATATATGACCAACTGTGGAAAAGAAAAAGAGATGAGCGAATCTCTTTCAGGGAAAAATATTCAAAATCTGGTTCTAAGAGCTCATAAGCTGTGTCTATTTTGTCTGAGGAAGATCTGAGGGTTACTGGTCGGCATTTTAACTCAAAGATTCTACGGGTGACAGAGGAACTTTGATAAGTTTAAACTGATTTTATTTTGTTATTTTTTGCCCACTACACAGCTTACAGACTTTATTGGTCCAGAGTGGTGGTAAAGATCACTCTTTCTCAAGGCTATGCGCTGGAAACCTCTGGCCTTATGGAGAAAAAAAGATCTATTTAATGTTTGAATGTTATGTGCTTTATTGTTATTTATAATTGATTGTATAATTATGTAATTATTATTCAAGATATTTAATCTCATAATAATTAGGAGCTGGTATTGTACGAGCCAAAATATGCACTTAGCTTGTTAGTTTGTGACCCAGAGTCCGTCTACTTGACGTGGCCATCTTGATTCCTGTGTATGTGTGCGAGTCTTTGGTTGGTGCATGGGCGGTGGGTTTGCATATTGGAGTTTGCTTGGGGCATGTGCAAGAGTTAAGGGCACAAATTCAGGATTGTTAGGGAGCATTGAACAACATGGCAAAGTAGGTGAGTGAAGCTCACATTTTTTGTTGAAACAGACGATTTGTTATTATGGATCATTATCATAGAACATTATAGACATTTCAGAGAATGTTGAAGAAGATCATTACAAGTATTATGTGTTAATAAATAAAGGATTTAAATAAATTTGAATTTGTATCGAATTTAATCGAAATGCATCATGAATAAAGAGCTTCACCCAGCCTCAAAGCAGTTTTTGTGGATAGTGTTCGCTACAGTGGGTTTGTAAAAAAATGTCTGTGGAAAACTTATCTCCCCAGATGGAGATAGGAAGATCAAGAAAGGGGAAAGTATTGTTGGAGATGGACCAAGTGAATTTGAGATCAGGTTGGAAGTTGGCAGCGAAGTGAATGAAGTTGACAACCTCATCAAGGGTGCATGAGGCAACCACAATGTGGTTTTCAACATAGTGGAGGAAGAGTTGAGGAGCCCTGCCTGTGTAGGCTTGCAACATGAATTGCTCCACAAAGCCCACAAACAAATTTTCCATTTGGGCATGCTTCAACTGGTTGACATTAACATAAACTTCTTTGGTAATTGCTAACCTACTCTCCATTCTTCCTCCCTCCCCCTTTTCTCTTTTTCTCCTTTCCCTTCACTTTCCACCTTCTTCCCTCTAAAAAAAAACTCTCCTCCCACTGCTTGCTGCTGTGCCTCCCTCCCTCCCTCATCTACCTATTATTTCCTGCCTTGGATCTGAGCTCCTTCCCTTACCCTTCTCCCTCACCATTTTGTTCAGGTGTCTGCTGACAATTTTCCATACCTTGATGAAGAGCTCAAGCCAAAAATGTTGGTTATGTATCTTTATCTTTGCTATATAAAGTACACTGTTTGACCTGCTGAGTTTCTTCAGCATTGTGTTTTTACTTCAACCATGGTGTCTGCAGACTTTAGTGTTTTACTTATGTTTTAATACACATTCATTCCAAATGACATTGAGTTATATAGCACAGCAAAAGGCTCTTTGGCTCACCACATCTAAGCTGACCATCATGCTTATAAATTCAAGTCCCGCTTGCCTATATTAATTCCATATCCCTCTCTGCCTTGCTCATTCTAGTAACTGTCCACATGGCTCTTAAATGTTGTTACCGTTCCTGCCTCCACTACCATCTCTGGCAGCTCATTCCAGAATACCAACTTGTTTGTATGAAAAAAATGTACCCCTCAGATCCCCTTTCATCTTCTTCCCTCTCACCTTAACCTGCTTAATAACAACATCAGATGGAAATGGATTATGATAAGACAAAGGTGGAGAAGTTTAGAGATGAGATTGTATTTAATAAAATAATATTTGAATTTTTGAACATTCCTTATTCTTATTCCTGTGATGTTTCAGGTCCTCCAGTTCAGGGAAAGACAGCTGAAGACCTGAATAAAAGTGCTCCTGAACCGTCCCTGACAGAAGGAGAATTAACAACAAAAGATAGCTCCACATCAAAAGAAAGGACAAGTTGGTTTAAGTTTCCGAAAATTAGCTTTTCATCACTGTGGAAAAAGGAGAAAACTATTAATGAAGAGAAAAAAGCTTCACATGAAATTACCATGCTTTGTTCAGAACCAGACAAACTTAGTCTCAAATCTACCGACGTGACAACTCATGGTCATGACGATTTACCTCATCAGTCTGCAAATGAAGCAGTAAACGATAAAGGTGTTGAAATTAAAATTGCTGCTCATGACACTGGTCAACCGGTAACTAAGTTCAAAAACATGGATGTCATAACAACAGGCACGTATGTGAAAGAATCCAGCCAAGTAGTGACATCAACTGCAAGAACTGAGCTTGCTTTGCTAGAATCAGATGATTTCACCATGAATGTAAAGTCATCAAAGACAAATAAAACTCCTCTGCCTGGAAGTTTTTATCAAAGTAAAAATCAAACCTGCAAAACTGGAAATATTGACAAGCCAAGAATTTTTCAAGCTCCCAACCAATCAATATCTGTTCATCCTGAAGATTCATCACAAACAAATCCTAAAGAACATTCCACAAATATCACTTAGGGAAATGGCATTCAAGAACATGCTTCCAGTGAGCCTTCTGCGCCAGTACACTCTGCAAAAGAACATACTTCCAGTGAGCCTTCTGCCCAAGTACACTCTGCAAAAGAACATGCTTCCAGTGAGCCTTCTGCAATAGTGCACTCTACAAAAGAACATGCTTCCAGTGAGCCTTCTGCGCTAGTACACTCTGCAAAAGAACATGCTTCATCCTCAGTTGACTTCCATTTCCTTACATCTGAATATACCGGATCTGTTGAAGGCCATTCCTTCTCTAAGAAGTGGAATGAAAACTGAAGGAACTGTCAAATTCTCATCCATGAATCCCAAAATGCAAAAAGACAGTTTGAGAAGCAGCGACTATTGAAGATACATCGACTGTTTTCCAAAGAAAGATAAACAATCAGAATGAACAAAAATGGTTATATCAAACACTCAAGATGTTTTGGTTGCCATCTCTATATTTGAACCTGAGACCACAAAGGTTAAAGAATCTGTAGCTAAGAGAAAGTTATGTACTTTTAGTTGTGATATGATGCTCTTACATTGTAGTCATCTGCTGTTTTATGTACTAACCAAATACCAACTTGATTTGTCTTTGCAAATATAAGTTTTAAAGAACTATAGTATCAGATGCTGAAGGTCATGTTAAAATATAACATGCTTATATAGTCTGAATTTAAGATAGATAAGTTTAGTAAATTGTATATTATTGTACACATTTGTGTACAATTTGCTTCAAGCTATTTTTGGGAAAATGTTTCTTGTTTCCAAAGCTTCATTCAGCAGCACGTATCAGCCTGTTAACCTTTTTGACTTCACATAAATATAATCCTTTTAGAATAGTGACCTGCAGTCACTTTCATAAACAATGAAGTGTCAGCAAAGAAGATACCTTCTCATGAACATTTCTACGTGTAGCTTGTCTGATAAAATTAACTGAAGCAATGATTTTAAAAAAGTTTGACATGAGTAAAATAGAAAATCCCTATTCAATCCCTCATAATAAACATGATCTTTCCAAACAAAGATATTATTTAGAAATACTAAAAATAAGATAATGCAAGTGGCCATGTGGATAAAAATAATAAAATGAGAATGGTGATAATGTCCAAATTAAAATGAATTTTATAAATCTTCTAAAATAACATCAACATATTTTAAACATATTAAAATGCAAAATAAATCACTTTGCATCATCCATTGGAAAAATACATAACAATGCACCAATATTCCATTTTATTTCTCATCTTAATCAAGTTTAGACCTCTCTGATGAACATTGCCAATTCAAACCAATTCTGAAGCAATTTTGTGAATATTTTCATCTCACTGATTCTGAATCTATATTGCACCACACTGGTTTCCATAATAATTCTCAAATGTTTAAATTGGATTTCACATAATTGATCAGATATTTGTATTAATTAGAATCAAGGTCTAATTTTAAAGCATGTATTTGAATCAATACAAATATAATAGAATTATGTAGCACTGAAAAAGGCCCTTCAGTCATACTCATCTATGCTGATCAGATTACCTACTTGAGCTGGTCACATTTCTCTGCATTTAGCCCATATCCATCTAAATCATTTCCATTCATGTACCTGTCTATATGTCTCTTAAGTGTTGTAATTGTTTTTGTCTCCACCATTTCTTCTGGCAGATAGGTCCACATGCCCGCCACCCTCTGTGTGAAAACATTAACCCTCAGGTCCCTTTCAAACCTATGTCCTAAAGTTTTAGATACCTCTATCCTAGGAAAATGACAATGGTTTTATATTCCTCCAGCCTCCTACATTCCAGGGTAAAAAGAATCCCAGCCTATCCAGTCTTTCCTTATGCGTCAAGCCCTCCAGACCCCAGTAACATCCTTGTGAAACTTTCCTGCAACCATTAAAACTTAATGACATCTTCCATATAGCTGGGCAACCAGAAATGCACACAATACTCCAAAGGTCTCACCAAATCTTGTAACCTGACATCCCAATTCTTGTACTCATTGCCAAACTCCTTCTTCACTACCCTGTCTATCTGTGTCACCATTCTCAGGCAACTACGTACATGGCTTTTCAGGTTCCCAATGTTTTCTAGGGTCTTATCTAAATAATTTATTTTCCAAGTGGTAAACATCAAAACTTCAGAGCTTGGTGGATAGACAGCAAGTTTGTTCTTGTCATGAAAATCCCAAATATGGTTTAAGAAATGTGTGAATATTTTTGTTGTGAATATAATGAATGGAAATTTGAATCTGAAATTGCTGCTGGTGTATGCTATGATATTTGACCCCCGCCAGTGGGCTGATCTCGCCTCCAACCGTGCATCTTGGTGCCTCACAGTTTGGCGGGCAGCAACCTCCTTTGAAGAAGACCGCAGAGCCCACCTCACTGTCAAAAGACAAAGGAGGAAAAACCCAACACCCAACCCCAACCCACCAATTTTCCCTTGCAACCGCTGCAACCGTGTCTGCCTGTCCCGCATCGGACTTGTCAGCCACTAACGAGCCTGCAGCTGACGTGGACTTTACCCCTCCACAAATCTTCGTCCGCGAAGCGAAGCCAAAGAAAGACTTTAGGGTAATACCTCTATGAAGTTTCAGGTTTGCTTTGCTATCTTACAGTTAATGCATCTTCCAACTTTCTGCACATATCATCAATAAATTAGGTGTATATATATGTAAAATTTGAAAAAGGTTTAATTTAAGTGGTAAAATGATAGTTTTCACTTATAATGTGAAAAAAATGTTAACTTACTGAACTTAAATTGATATGTAGCACAGTAACTGGCACTTCCTGCTCATGAGTCCCTGCCCTCCAAATACACCAATTAACCTACAAACCCTGTATGTTTTTGGAGGGTTGGAGGAAACTGGAGCACCCAGAGGAAACCCATGAGAGATCGTACAAATTCGTACAGTACAGGATTCAAACCTGTATCGTTGTCCCCCTAATAGCATTGCACTAACTGTACTGCTCTTCTGTACTCCAGAGGCAGAACCAAGAAATGCAGGTTAAAACATGTAAAATTACCTGGATCGTTGTCCCCCTAATAGCATTGCACTAACCGTACTGCTCTTCTGTACTCCAGAGGCAGAACCAAGAAATGCAGGTTAAAACATGTAAAATTACCTGGATCGTTGTCCCCCTAATAGCATTGCACTAACCGTACTGCTCTTCTGTACTCCAGAGGCAAAACCAAGAAATGCAGGTTAAAACATGTAAAATTACCTGGATCGTTGTCCCCCTAATAGCATTGCACTAACTGTACTGCTCTTCTGTACTCCAGAGGCAGAACCAAGAAATGCAGGTTAAAACATGTAAAATTACCTGGATCGTTGTCCCCCTAATAGCATTGCACTAACCGTACTGCTCTTCTGTACTCCAGAGGCAGAACCAAGAAATGCAGGTTAAAACATGTAAAATTACCTGGATCGTTGTCTCCCTAATAGCATTGCACTAACCGTACTGCTCTTCTGTATTCCAGAGGCAAAACCAAGAAATGCAGGTTAAAACATGTAAAATTACCTGGATCGTTGTCCCCCTAATAGCATTGCACTAACCGTACTGCTCTTCTGTACTCCAGAGGCAGAACCAAGAAATGCAGGTTAAAACATGTAAAATTACCTGAATCGTTGTCCCCCTAATAGCATTGCACTAACCGTACTGCTCTTCTGTACTCCAGAGGCAGAACCAAGAAATGCAGGTTAAAACATGTAAAATTACCTGGATCGTTGTCCCCCTAATAGCATTGCACTAACCGTACTGCTCTTCTGTACTCCAGAGGCAGAACCAAGAAATGCAGGTTAAAACATGTAAAATTACCTGGATCGTTGTCCCCCTAATAGCATTGCGCTAACCGTACTGCTCTTCTGTACTCCAGAGGCAGAACCAAGAAATGCAGGTTAAAACATGTAAAATTACCTGAATCGTTGTCCCCCTAATAGCATTGCACTAACCGTACTGCTCTTCTGTACTCCAGAGGCAGAACCAAGAAATGCAGGTTAAAACATGTAAAATTACAAAAAAATTATCAACATCTGAAATAGTTCTTACAAAAGCTTGAAAATCATGTTGAGAACCGTCAGATGTCTCAATGGACCGATGTTAAAATTTTGCTGGATGAGTAATTAATTGAAACCAAGTTACCTCCTTTAACTGTAATAATCTTCAAATTTTGAAAAGTTAAAAGTGGAAGTGACTTTCATTGGCTAATTTTCAACATTGTTTAGCTAATCAAATCCCCTCTGCACATCGAAACAATAAGGGTCTGACCTGACAATTTGGAGCAATTTAGCACATTTGGTGAAATGTCCATTTCTTATACATTTTCCAAGCAATCACAAGAAAGAGTAGAAATATAACAGAGAACAATGATTGCTTGCAATTAACCTGAGTTTATTGTCCTGCCAATCCTCCATTTTTCTTCATCCATGTTTATGAATCAGATGAGAATGTAGTAATTTTTCAGGTGACACCAAAATTTGTATGACAGACAGTGAGGTAAGTTTTCTAAGATTTCAACAAGATCTGGATCAACTGTAAAAGTTGACCAAGGAACGGCAAATGAAGTTTAACTTGGACAAGTGTGAGGAGTTGCATTTTGGGAAGTTAAATCAGGCCAGACCTCACCTCATACGGTTAATGCTAAATCCCTTGGAGTGTTGGAGAACAGGGGCATAGAGGTACAAGTTTAGAGACAGAATGGCAAAGAGTGGCACGTTTTGCCTTCATTGTTCAGGGAACAACTACAAGAGTTGGGACATCATGATATAATTGTAAAAGGCAATGATGAGATCATACTTGGTGTATTGTTTACATTTCTAGTTACCCAGCAATAGAAAGGCTGTCATTAAGTTGGAGAGGCTGCAGAAAATAATCATAAGGATGTGACCTGGGGGACTGGAGGGCTTGAGTTATCAAGAGAGACTGAATAGGCTGAAGCCTTTTTTCCCTGAAGCATAGGAGGTGGTGTTGGGGGTGGGGGGAGGGGTTTGACCTCATGGAGGTATATAAAACCATGCCTGGGAATAGACAAGGTGAATGGTCAAGGACATCTAAAACAGAGGACATAGATCTAAGGTGAGAGGGGAATAAATTTAAAGGGAATTTGAGGGGAAACCAAAACACAGGGGATGGTGGAAGGAGTTACCAGAAAAGTTGTGGAGGTGGGTACAACTACAATATTTAAAAGACCTTTAGAGAATTCATATGGAAAAATAGTTTAATAAGATCTGGGCCAAATGCAGGCAAATGGACTAGATTAGGAAGCAACTTGATCAGGATGGATGAGTTAACATAACATATAACATAACAATTACAGCACGGAAACAGGCCATTAGGCCCTTCTAGTCTGCACCGAACCAAACACCCCTTTCTAGTCCCACCTCCCTGCACAATGCCCATAACCCTCCATCTTCTTCTCATCCATATACCTGTCCAACCTTTTCTTAAATAATACAATTGACTCCGCCGCCATTATTTCTCCCGGAAGATCATTCCACACGGCTACCACTCTCTGAGTAAAGAAGTTCCCCCTCATGTTACCTCTAAACCTCTGCCCCTTAATTCTTAACTCATGTCCTCTTGTTTTAATCTTTCCTCCTCTTAACGGAAATAGACTATCCACATCCACTCTGTCTATCCCTTTCATAATCTTAAATACTTCTATCAAATCCCCTCTCAACCTTCTACACTCCAAAGAATAAAGACCTAATCTGTCCAATCTCTCCCTATACTCTAGATGCTTAAACCCAGGTAACATTCTGGTAAACCTTCTCTGCACTCTCTCCACTCTGTTTATATCCTTCCTATAATTAGGCGACCAGAACTGCACACAGAACTCCAAATTAGGCCGCACCAACGTCTTATACAATCTCAACATCACCTCCCAACTCCTATATTCCATGCAATGATTGATAAGGGCCAGCATACTAAAAGCCTTCTTCACCACCCTATTCACGTGAGTTTCTACCTTCAGGGAACGATGTACCGTTACTCCTAAATCGTTCTGCTCTTCTGTATTCATCAATGCTCTCCCATTTACCACATATGTCCTATTCTGATTCTTCTTACCAAAATGAAGCACCTCACACTTATCAGCATTAAATTCCATCTGCCATTTTTCAGCCCACTTTTCTAAGCAGCCCAAATCCCTCTGCAATCCTTGAAAACCTTCTTCATTATCCACTATTCCACCTATCTTAGTATCGTCTGCATATTTACTAATCCAATTCACCACCCCATCATCTAGATCATTAATGTATATAACGAACAACAATGGGCCCAATACAGATCCTTGAGGCACACCACTGGTCACCGGCCTCCAACCTGACAGACAATTATCCACTACCACTCTCTGGCCTCTCCCTTTCAGCCAATGTTCAATCCATTTGACTATCTTAAAATTTATACCTAAAGACTGCACCTGCCTAACTAACCTTCCATGTGGTACCTTATCGAAGGCTTTACTGAAGTCCATATAGACAACATCCACTGCGCTACCCTCATCCACATTCCTAGTCACCTCTTCAAAAAATTCAATCAGATTGGTCAAACATGACCTTCCTCCCACAAATCCATGTTGAGTGCTCCTGATCAGACCCTGTCTATCCAGATGTTTATAAGTACTATCTCTAAGAATTTTCTCCATTAATTTACCTACCACAGACGTCAAACTTACAGGCCGATAGTTGCCAGGCTTCCTCCTTGAACCCTTTTTAAATAACAGAACCACATGCGCAATGCGCCAATCCTCCGGCACTATCCCCATATCTAATGATATTTGGAAAATTACCGCCAGAGCCTCTGCTATTTCCTCCTTCACTTCTCTCAATGTCCTGGGGAAGATCCCGTCTGGTCCCGGAAACTTATCCACCTTTATATTCTTCAAAAGCCTTAAAATTACACCTTTTGTAATCTCTATATTCCCCATATTTACCCAATTTGCTTTTTTTATCTCACATCTCCCAATATCCTTCTTAGTGAATACCGAAGAAAAGAAACTGTTCAATATCTCCCCCATCTCTAGGCTCCACACACAGTTTTCCGCTCTGATTTTCTAAGGGACCAATTTTGTCTCTAGCTTTCCTCTTACCATTAACATATTTGTAGAACTCTTTTGGATTAGTTTTCACCCTGCTTGCCATAGTTTTCTCATACCTTCTTTTAGCTTTCCTAATTCCTCTCTTAAGATTCCTCTTACATTCAATGTATCTTTCAAACATCTCCTTAACTCCATGCTTCTTATATCTAATGTACGCCTCACTTTTTCTTCGAACCAAGTTTCCAATATTCCTTGAAAACCACATCTCTCTCAAACCTTTTGCCCCTCCTTTTAACCTAACAGGAACATAAAGCTTTTGCACTCTCAAAATCTGATCTTTAAAAGACTTCCATCTCTCTACTACATCCTGCCCATAAAACAAATTGTCCCAATGCACACCCTGCAAGTCCTTTCGCATCTCCTCAAATCTAGCTTTTCCCCAATCAAAAACCTCAATCCTTGGCCCTGATTTCTCTCTTTCCATAATGACATTGAAGCTGATGGCATTATGATCACTGGACCCGAAGTGCTCCCCAAAGGCCAAAGGATCTACAGTTTTTCAATGCTGTATAACTGGATGACAAAAGGTAAGGCCAATGAGAAATTCTTGTGTAAAACAACAAAACACGTGACCACGGGAAAATTGTATAAGGAGGTAACAAGACTCTGATGGAAATTTCAATATCCCAAATATGATCACTCCATGTCAGAAAATGCTTCATGCCATTGTGAAATTTGCCAACTTGGGAGATGATAGACATATTTTCCTAAGAACATAGAACACTACAGCACAGTACAGGTCCTTTGGCCCTCGATATTGTGCAGACTCATATATTCCTTAAAAAATTACTAAACCCTCCATAACCTTCAATTTTTCTTCCATTCATGTGCCTTTTCAAGAGTCTTGTAAATGCCCCTAATGTTTCAGCCTCCACCACCACCTCTGGCAAGGCATTCCAGCCACCCACAACTCTCAACTCTCTCTGTAAAAAAATAATTTACCGCTGATGTCTCCCCTAAATTTCCCTCCCTTCACTTTGTACGTATGTCCTCTGGCATTTGCTATTGCTGCCCTGGAATAAAGATGTCCAACCTATCTAAGCCTCTCATAATCTTGTAGATCTCCATTAAGTCTCTTCTAATTTTTATTCTCCAAAGAGAAAAGTCTACCTCTGCTAACCTTGCCTCATAAGACATCTTTTCCTATCTATGCAACATCCTAGTAAATTTTATCTGCACCTTCTCCATAGCTTCCACATCCTTCCTATAATGAGGTGACTAGAACTGAACAGAATACTCCAGGTGTGGTCTCATCAGTGATTTGTCGAATTGCAACCTGACCTCTTGACCAATCCCCCATTAATGAAGTCCAACATCCCATAAGCCTTTTTACATATCCTATTAACCTGCGCGGCAACCTTGAGGGATGTATGGATTTTGACCTCAAGGTCCCTTCTGTCTTCCATGCTCTTAAATAACTGGCTATTAACCATATCCTTAACCTTCTGGTTTATCTTTTCAAAATGCATAATCTCACACTTGTCTGCATTGAACTTCATCTGTTACTTTTCCACCTAACTCTGCATCCTTTCTATATCCTGTTGTATTCTACAACAACCTTCAGCACCATCCACAAATCTTCTAACCTTCATATCATCTGCAAACTTACTGACCCAACCTTCCACTTTTTCATCTAGGTCTTTTATAAAAATCAGAAAGAGCACGGATTCCAGAAAAGATCCGTGTAGAACTCCACTAGTCACTGATCTCTAGGCAGAATACTTTCCTTCCTCTATTACTCTCTGCTTTCTACCTTTAAGCCAATATTTTTCCACACACCCAAGGTTCCATGGATCCAATGCCTCATGACTTTCTGAACGAATCTCTCGGGGGGGGACCTTATCAAATGCTTTATTAAAATCTACATAGATCACATATACCACTCTACCCTCATCAATTTCTTTTGTTATTGCCTCAAAAAACTCAATTTGGCTTGTGAGGTATGATCTTCCCTTCACAAAGCCATGCTGATTATCCTTGAGTAGATTATACTAATAGATTCTGCTAATAGATTCTATCCTTAAGAATCTTCTTGAATAGTTTGCACACCACTGACATAAGACTCACCAGTCAATAATTCCCAGGATTCTCCCTAATACCTTTTTTTAAACAAGAGGACTATATTTGCCATTCTCCAATCTCCCCCGTGGCCAAAGAGGACTCAAAGATCATAGCCTCTGCCTCAGCTATCTCTTCCCTTACTTTTTTTTGAATATTTTATTTATGATTTTCCAAATTTAAACTCGGTTATCGACATCATCAGTGTCAATGTTAACAGTATCAGCATTTACCACAATTTACAATTATTCATTTTATACAGTTTTCTGCAGAATTCAAGCTCTTTCCCTCCCCAAATCCCACATTTAACACTTAATACTTAACTAACCACAGTTACACACAACATTCAAGACACTCACATCTCTTCCCTTACTTCCCACAGCAACCTGGGGTATAGCGCATCCAGCCTTGCGAACTTTTTAAGAAGAGCCAATACTTCCTCTTCCTTAATCTCAGTGTCGTCCAGCACACAAGCCTGTTCTATTTCAACCTTACCCTTTTCATTTAGGACCTCCAAAACCTCCTCTGCCTCCAGGCACATAAAGTTGCCTCCTTTATCCTTTAACGACCTCACCATCATTCTCGTCAACCTCCTGTTCTTCATATACGCATGGAACACCTTGGGTTCTCCTTAATCTTATATGCAAGGCCTTCTCATGCCCACTTCGAGCTCTCCTAAGTCCTTTTTTTAAGCTCCTTCCGAGCCACCATATACTTCTTGAGGTGTCGTCGGTCTATCAGCGAAACTCTGAGGAAGGAGGACGCCCATTTGATAACCTAGAAGATACCACCACTCATTTGGCAACCCCACAGAGTCTTGGCAGTGAGTCTCAGGAGTGCAATAAGGGATATTAAAATCTAGTCCTACATAATGACTAGCTGTTTTCTCTTTTCCTACCATCTTTTCCCTGTCCCAGTAGTTCAAACCTATCCTGAACCCAGCACAAGTGGTCCTTAAATTTCCTCCACATTAGTTCTGTGCTTTCATCCATGAACATCTGTTTCCAATTTACTCTCACTAGTTCCTGCCTCATCCCATCATAATTAGCCCTTCCCTGATTAAACACTTTCCCATTTTGTCTGCTTTTATCCTTATCCATAGCTGTGCTAAAGCTCAGGGAGTTGTGGTCACTCTTACCAAAATCTTCACCCACCGAGAGATCCACTACCTGACCAGGTTCATTACCCAGAATTAGATCCAGTATGGGCTCTCCTCTCATCGCCTGGTCCATATACTGTCAGGAATCCTTCTTGAACACACCTGACAAATTCAGCCCCATCTATCCTTGGAGTGAGGAAGTGCCAGTCAATATTATGGAAGTTGAAGTCTCCCTTAACAACCCTGTGTTTCCTGCACCAATTTAAAATCTGCCTGCTATCAGCTCCTTGGTGTCCCAAGGGCTATTGGGGCTCTATAGGCTACTCTCAGTACAGTGATTGCTCCCTTCCTATTTCTGACTTCCACCCACACCATCTCAGTAGACACTCTTCAGTGTCCCCCCTTTCTAGCCATGATGCTATCCCTGACCAGTAATGCTACTCTCCCTACCTCTCTTACCTCCCAACCTATTCCTTTCAAAACATCTAAACCCTCTTACTTGAACCAGCCAATTCTACCCTTCCTCCAGCCAAGTTTCTGTAATAGCCACAACATCATAGTTCCACGTACTATTCCATGCTCTAAGTTCATCCCCTTTATTCCTAATACTCCTAGAGTTGAAATAGATACATTTCAAATCCTCTAACTGTCTACATATATGTTTCATCCCCTGCCTGTTCTTCCTCACAAACTCAGAACACATAGCATCATGCTTTTGACCTTCTGCCCTATTCTCTGCACTCACATTCTGGTTCCCAACCCCCTGCCAAACTAGTTTAAACCTTCCCCAATAGCTCTAGCAAACCTGCCCACCAGGATATTGGTCCCTTTTCTTTTTTTATATGTCAGACCTTCCCCAGAAGTGATCCTAATGATCCAGAAATCTGAATACCTGCCCTCTGCCCAATTTTTCAGCCAAGCATTCACCTGCCACAACTTCATATTCCTCCCCTCTCTAGCATGTGGCACAGACAGCAATCCTGAAATTACCACCCTTGAGATCCTGCTTTATAAGTTCTTTCTTATCTCCCTAAATTCACACTTAAGGACCTCATCCCTACTGCTATGTATGTCATTAGTCCCCAGGTGGACCATGACATTTGGCTGCTCACCCTTCCCCTCCAGGAATGCTGTGAACTCAATCGGAAACATCCCTGACCATGGCATCTGGGAGGCAACATACCATCCGGGAGCCTTGATCTTATTCACAGAACCACCTATCTGTTTGCCTAACTGAGTCCCCATTGATCATAGCTCTCCTCCTCCTCCTTCCCTTGTGAGCCAAGGGGTCACTCTCTGTGCCAAAGATGTGACCACTATGACTTGTTGATTGTATACTGTCCTCCCAAAAAGTATCCAAAGCAGTATACTTATTGATGATGGGAATGCCACAGGAATGCTCTGCACTGTCTGCCTCTTCCCCTTCCCTCTCCTACAGTCTTGGATTTGGAGTGCTGGAATTCTGGATGTTGTACCTTCTGAATTGTGAGTAGGGTAATGGGCTTTATTTATGAAGATGGCTGCCTCCTTGAAGAAGCATCTCACAAGGACTTTTTCAGTGAATATCAATGCCTGTAATGAAGTTTCTGTAGCCTTCTCTGTTCCTGGGAACTCAATTTATCAAACCAGGGCATGATCAAACCAGTCAATACACTTTGCACATCAATGGAAGTTTTCGAGAGTATTAGGCAAAGTACCAAATCTCCTCCAGTCTTCTGTATTTTCAGGACTGTCAATGGAAGAGAAGGAGGAAAGCACTTGGGAGAGCTGTGAGTGTCAGGAATCAACTTTTGGTGAGTGTATTTAAAAAGGGAGTGGAGGCTAATATAAGGGTTAAACAGAATGATGATTGATGGGATAGTATGGACAGGAGGAATAGAATGGACAAAGTTAAAATTTAACATTTCACATAAGCATCATAACAAGTCACAGCCCAGCAACAATTCGATACATTGGAAGAAATGAGGGAAGGCTGGTCACAGACTGTTCCAGAATTCAATACATTTGCAAAGACATTGTGATTTTGCCAAGGGAGAACTGTGCTGATGGCTGCAGACAACTTTTTGAAGTAGCTCTTGTGGCCGGTCATTTTTGTGGAATTCAGGGCAAAGCTTGCTCTGTGAACCACTGGGCCTTTTTGGTCTTTTAGGAAGCAAAGAGCTTCATTTTGAGTGTGACTAACTGTGAAAGAGACCTTTTCATTTTAAGTGTGACTAGCAGTGAAGTTACTTGGAAAGTCTGGTGCCAGGAACTTGGAAGCTTTATGGAGGCCGCCCAGTTTGAGTCTTGCCTACAAAAGGACTAGGAGTGTTATGACCACAGCTCATGTGGATAGGCATATTTTCAAAAGCAATGCGAGAAGAATTTGTGAGCCTATAGCAGGCACAGCTCCAGTCTTCCCATCAGTTATTATTAATTCTGCGCGTCAAATTTGAAAGGCCTCTGCTTCAACACTGAATTTAAAAGAGTGAACTTTGGAATAACTTTCTAGATTTCGGCCTGGACTGTAATGATTTGGGTATAACACACACACACACACACACACACACACACACACACACACACACACACACACACACACACACACACACACACACACACACACACACCTGCGCATAGTTGGAGATAGATTTAGTGTTAAGGATAGCTTAAAAGATAAGATTATAGTTTAGATTTCGAAAGAAAATTAGTGTTTTAAAATTTTTTCACTGGCCATGTTAATGCCCAATATAATTAATGCTACAGTTAAAAAAAAACAAGGATGATGGAACGGCTACATATAACAACTGCAGCCATATTCCTTCCTAATTTCTCCACTGATGCAACCATGACAGAAAGGAGGCTGTATCAGACAGTCTTTCTTTGGCTTGGCTTCGCGGACGAAGATTTATGGAGGGGTATGTCCACGTCTGCTGCAGGCTCGTTGGTGACTGATAAGTCCGATGCGGGACAGGCAGGCATGGTTGCAGCGGTTGCAATGGAAAATTGGTTGGTTGGGGTTGGGTGTTGGGTTTTTCCTCCTTTGTCTTTTGTCAGTGAGGTGGGCTCTGTGGTCTTCTTCAAAGGAGGTTGCAGCCCGCCGAACTGTGAGGCGCCAAGATGCATGGTTGGAGGCGATATCAGCCCACTGGCGATGGTCAATGTGGCAGGCACCAAGAGATTTCTTTAAGCAGTCCTTGTACCTCTTCTTTGGTGCACCTCTGTTTTGGTGGCCAGTGGAGAACTTGCCATATGACACGATCTTGGGAAGGCGATGGTCCTCCATTCTGGAGACGTGACCCACCCAGTGCAGTTGGGTCTTCAGCAGTGTGGATTCGATGCTTGCAGACTCTGCCAGCTCGAGTACTTCGATGTTGATGATGAAGTCATTCCAATGAAATACAGAATACAGATACAGAAATGAGCTCTCCGAACCCTTCTCCATTGACAATGGCGTGAAGCAAGGCTGCGTCCTCGCACTAACCCTCTTTACTATCTTCTTCAGGATGATGCTGAAACAAGCCATGAAAGACCTCAACAATGAAGACGCTGTTTACATCCGGTACCGCACGGATGGCAGTCTCTTCAATCTGAGGCACCTGCAAGCTCACACCAAGACAAAAGAGCAACTTGCAACTTTGCAGATGATGCCGCTTTAGTTGCCCATCATTCAGTAATGCCTGATATAAATACTTATTTCAGACATTAACTCTGATTCTTTGCTTGTTATTCTTTCATAGAGACCACAAATATGTAGACATGGTAGAGCAAGTGTTTTACTTATTTACTGATACTTATCCTTGTGAAGTCAGTGTAGTATCATCCTTTACCCTCCCAACTTTGCATGAACTGCATGCAAGGTCAGGGCAACAAGAGAAGATATATTCATGAAAGGTACAGTGGAAGACTCTTGCACCTTATAACAATATGTCTACTTTTGACTTTTTCCCTTACATCCCATTTCTGTGATTTAAAAAAAAAATTCTGCAAATATCAGCCAAACAAATCTGTGTTTTTGTTAATATTCCCCAAATCCCCTCTGTCCCAGCTGTGGTCACCAAATTAGGAGCAAAATTTTCACCTTAACTTCTCTCTGCATATTCAATGCGATTCCAAATAAAATTGCAATCCATTAGTGGGAAAATTAACTGTAAAGTCAAACCCATTTTAGGACAGATTTCCCCCTCCCCCAGTCCTCGATATTTTCACCGTAACTTCTCTCTGCATATTCAAGGCAATTCCAAATAAAATTGCAATCAATTAGTGGGAAAATTAACTGTAAAGTCAGACCCATGTTAGGACAGATTTCCCCCTTCCCCCAGTCCCCAATATTTTAAGATGTCATCCTATATAAGAATTACAGGGCAGGTTTAAGCTGCAAGGGGAAGATCCAATTTCCGTGCCAGTTTCTAAAATAGAATGAATGCTTCTGCCAGCATATTTCTTTGCTGGGTATGTAGTTTCAATGTCTGAAGGATATTCACTAAAATTGAAGATAATATTTATCAATTTATTTCTCATTTTAAAGGAGAAAAATGCTAATTTCTGTCCAAAGCATCATTTTTCTTGATTCTTTCATTTGAATGTATATGGCAATTCAGTAAAACAATTAATCATTATAATTATACAATAAATATTATCCATGTTTTTTTTCTATAACAGTTAACAATTCTTATTGTAAGATCCAATTATTTGCACAATTGTTGCTCAATTCTTTTTGGGTCATTTTAAGCTCTTTAATAAACAAGTAGATCACATAAGTAATTGATCAATAAATCTAGGATGTTGTTTGGCAGCATTCTCATGTTTATCACAGAACACTTGAACATCACTTATGATGATAAGCCCTCAACCTGAAGCATTTATTTTGCTTCCCTTTCCGCAGGTGCTTCCTAACCTATTGAATGTTTCCAGAATTTTCTAGTTTTATGGAATCATAGAATTCCATATCAGCATTTCGAATGGTTTTTTTTGCACCACCACTAGAGCATCTGTGAATGCAAATTTTCAAATTTTGCTAATTGGTCTTTATACTATTCAAAGGAAATTTAAAATGAGTGATGCTCTACAATAGAAAGTCAAGTTTATTGTCATCTGATTGTACAAGTACAACCCGAGAAACAGGGTTCTCCGGTCCTTGGTGAAAAAACATCCAGGCCCACAACGAGATATAACACACATACAGACAAAAAAAACATACGCAGGTAAAGTATTATATCTATAAAAATAAACAAATAAATATTGTTTGGTACAAATGAGAGTCTCAGACAGTTAGTGTGAGCAGTTCCTTTGGTCATTCAGCATTCTCCCTGCCCGTAGGAAGAAGTTGTTCCTCAGCCTAGTAATGTTGGCTCTGATACTCCTGTATCTCTTCGCTGACAGGAGCAACTGAAAGATCTTGTGTGTAGGGTGGAAGAGTTCCTCAATGATTTTGTGCCCTCTTCAGACAAGGATTCCTATAGATAATGTTGATGAGAGGGAGGAAGACTCCAGTAATCCTCTCTGCCACTCTTATGGTCATGTGGATTGACCTCCGATCCATTTCTCTACTGTAACCATACCACAAACAATGTTTGGAATTCTCTAACCAGGGAAGTGGTTGAGGCTGCCTCATTAAACATATTTAAAATTCGGTTAGATAAATTTTTACATGATAGAGGAATTAGGGGATATGGGGAGAAGGCAGGTAGGTGGAGTTAGGTCATAAATTAGATCAGCCATGATCGTATTGAATGGCGGAGCAGGCTCGATGGGCCATTTTTGGCCTACTCCTGTTCCTACTTCCTACGTTCCTATGTTCACACTGTGATGCAGCTGGCTAGGATGCTCTTGATAGAGCTCATATAGAAGATTGACATAATGGAGGCAGGTAGCCTTGCTTGCTTCAGTCTTCTCAGGAATTTCAGTCGCTGTTGCGCCTTCCTAAAAAGTGAGATGTTGAGTGTCCACGATAGGTCATTAGTTAAGTGAACTCCGAGGAACTTGGTGCTCTCCACTCTCTCTACTACAGAATTGTTGATGTGTGGTGGAGGGTGATTATTCCTGGTCCTCCTGAAGTCCACGATCATCTCCTTCATCTTATCTATGTTGATACTCAGGTTGTTACACTTGGACCATTTCACGAGATTTTCCACTTCTTTATAGTGTGACTCATCATTGTTGCTGAGGAGGCCAACTGCTGTTGTGTCATCTGGGTTAGTAGTGTGAAGAGGAGTGGGCTGAGCACACAGCCCTGACATGTGGAAGTCCAGGATCCAATTACAGAGAGAGGTGTTGAGTCCCAGCAAGGACAGCTTTTCCACCAGCTTCTGGGGAATGATCACATTAAATGCCAAGCTGAAGTCAATGTACAGATATGAATTGTTGTTCTCCAAGTGGGCCAGGATGGAGTGAAGCATCAAGGCTATAGCATCATCTGTGGAACAGTTTCTTCTATAGGCAAAATGAAATGGATCCAGCATCTCTGGGAGATGTGCTTTGATGCGTTCCATCACCAGATGTTCAAAGCAATTCATAATGATGAAGGTCAGTGCCACATGGTGGTAGTGATTGAGGCCTGTTATTGTCACCCTCTTGGGTACCGAAATGACAGTGGCTATCTTGAACCCTGTGGGAACAATGGATTGCTGCAGTGAGAGGTTGAAGATGTCAGTCAAGACCTTCATGAATTGGTCTGTGCAGTCCTTCAGTACCCAACCAGGTATGTTTTCTGGTCCTGCTGCCTTGTGTAGGTTCATTTTGGTTAGGGTTCTCGCCTCGGCTGTGGCAAGCGACATGTTCCCCTGATGAACTAGTGGGGGCCAGTTCATCAGGGACATGGAGCTTCCTTTGGTATCATCCTGTTCTTCTTATCAAACTGTGCAGAGAAGGTATTCAATTTGTCCTCAAAGTTAACTTGTGATCCATAATAGTCTTGATCCCTTGCCTCATGTCATCGGTGTTGCCCAGTTGTCTGTGGATCTTCTGTGCGTATCCTCGATTTGCCTTCCGGAGTGCATGGAAGAGTTCAGCCTTGAAATATGGCAGTGGGTCTTGGTTAGATAGTTCTATCTCTTGGTGGAAAGCTACCAACTGGACAAAGAGCACTTCCGCATGCGCAGAAAAGAGTTATCCAAGCCACCATTAATTTTAGTATTACCTCATTTCTAAAATTTTACTTAGTTATTTTTCTTGTGTACAAGTGATGCCTGAAGCAATACTTCTCCCCTCAAACCAAGTGTATCTAATTAACAGTCATAGATAATTAGATGTTTTTTCAGGGCTAGAACTTGCTTACTCCTGATCTCCCTATATTACTGTGTTGTTTAAAATAAATCATCTTACTTTCAGAACAATAATGAAAATAAAAGATTGAATTCTCCTTGACCTTCAGTAGAAAGAAATATAATTGATACATCACAGTGATTCTTTTTCACTGATTTTCAGGATGCTGAAATACAACAATCAACAGTTTTCCAGTTTGTCCTAATTGACCATCTTGACTAATTATTAATGTGTGTTAGAAACAGAAGTACCTTTACAGAAATTGCTCGAGACAAAAATTGAGAATAAAGAACATTTATTATACAACAATGCAAAGTTGGGTGCTTCCCCTTACCCTGGGAATACACACATACACTGGGGCTCACCCAACTTTTATACAGTTTATTTCAGTACCCTCCCCCTTACATTCTTCTGCCTCCTGGATAGGTTTGGCATTAGGCAATCCTGCCTGCCGAAGTGCTGTTTCTGTGAACTTGGAGGTCCAGGGGGTATCCTGTCGGTGTCATTATCCTCATTGTCCTTATTCACAAACCTGTCTTTGTTCTAATTTACACCTTCCCAACTCTCAGGGCTACAACCTCTTCATATGTAGAACTTGCTAATACTGTCTAGGGCTTACTAATTACATATGCAAAATCTGCTATAATTCTATCTAGGGCTAGAAGACCCTTTTATCTTATTCAGACTAACTCTACTATTCTGTTATCTATTGTCTATCCTTATCTCATTCATACGTTGAACTTGCTGATTCCTAGAAGATTCTTATCTTACTCAGACTGACTCTGCTTCCTACATTCTAATATCCATGTCTTATCCTGTTCATACTGGCTTTATTCATTTACCCATATATCTATATTAGTTTCCTCATCTTCATATTTTTATATCAGTTTTACTCATCTCTCACAATCCTCACTTTTCTTTTAGATCAGTATTACTGATTTCTCAACTGAAATGTATTACTTGCAAACTTGGTCTTTTTCCCAGCTGGTCAGTAAACGAACTGCAGTCTCAGTATCATTAGACAGAATTAGGGAAACATACATCCTTTGGGTTATAGTGTTCTGACGAGGGGTTCGATGAATTAAATACTGCACACAAGTCTTTAGGCAGGGGAGCAACATAATGGTCAGAATAGCGAGTCCAGCTGCTATAAGGACTGTGGGTATCAAACTCCAGTTACCAATAAAAAGTCTCTAGTTCATCCCCGGACCAAGGTTGCCACGTCTGAACCTGGGCTGGGATGATTTTCGAACTCCTGAAGAAGTGTCTTTAACCACCTGACTGTTGTGAGCATTGTCCTTAACCAGTCTTTCACAAACGCTGCCTTCAGCAGCCAACGAGTAATCGAGAGCCAGGCGGTTTTGTTGAACTGTGGCTCGTATCTGTCGTTTTTCTTCAGCCCTAAATTCAGGGCCATTGCTATCTGTTCGATGATGATGTCCAAGGCTGCCTGGAGTCTGATTAAACGATTTAAATGCCAAGCAGCTTTAGTATTCTGGAGCAGCTTACTTCGTTTACAGCTGGAACTCCCCTTACAGTGGTGGTTTTTTTAACATTCCGAATGTCTGTGTGACCCAAAGGATGCTTTACAGGAGATCAAGTTGGGGAGGGGTGTTTCTTGTCACTTAACTTGTGAGTTGCAGCTTGTCTACGAACATTAGCATAAGTATCACTGAGCCTGTGTTGCAGCCTGTCTGTGAATATTAGCATATATGTATTAACTCTATCTCTGCCACATGTACAATCTTGACTACCATTCTGTCTGTCTTTGTCCCACCATCTCCTTTGTGCTATCCCTTTAAAACTCCTCTCTTTGATACCTGTAGAGGCCAAAATACAAATCAAATCTACTCCTCTAGAGCTGTTCTGTTCCCCTGGTCCATGTTGGGATCCTATATTAACCCATACCCCACTATGACTATACTTTATATCTATGTCCTGTCTACATTCTAAAGGTAAAAAATTGTCACCTCTGCTGCCCCTATTCCAGGAGGACTTAATACATCGTGAGTAATTTAGGGATGTCCCAAAAACGGGGAACCAACAAGTAAACAATACAGTAAATGGTAAAAACAACATTACAGCACTTTTCCCGGCATAGTGTAACTTTCAGATCAGAAGGATGAAGGACAGCATGCCCGGTGGAGGGTAGATTATCAATGTCTTTAGTCCGTGGATCAGCAGCTTGTTTAATTCATTGTATTTGAGTCCACCCCTTTTCTTTCGTTCGCACTGCAGTGTCTGTAATCAAAAGTACACAATAGGGGCCATCCCAGACAGGTTTTAGTTGGTGATCTTGCCATGCTTTTACATATACCCAATCACCAGGTTTAATAGAATGAATAGGATACTCCAGGGGTGGGCAGTAACAGCTGCATGTCTATTTTCTCCGTGAGCGCAGCCCGTTTGGCAGCTGCATCTGCCTGTCTGTTCCCCTGTGCTTCAGGACTGTCACCACTTTGATGGCTCCGTACATGAACTACAGCTATTTCCTCAGGTAATGTAAGAGCATCTAGAGATTGGACAATTAAGTTTTCATGGATCAACTTTTGTCCTTTTCCAGTTATCATTCCCTGCTCTTTCCAGATCATCCCAAAGGTGTGCACTACACCAAAAGCATACTCTGAGTCTGTGTAGATCGTGCCCACCTTGTTCTCTAGACCCTGGAGAGCTCTACAGAGGACATACAATTCACAAGATTGTGCTGACCAATGACCGGGAAGGTGACCGGCTTCAATCACCACTCCTTCTTTCCCATCCACTACACTATACCCGCTATAGCGAGTGCCATCAATGCAATGAGAAGATCCATCAATAAACCACCTTTCACCTTCCTGTAAAGGCTCATCACTTAAATCCTCTCTAATTTTGGTCTGTAAATCTATTACCTCTAAGCATACATGCTCTAACTCATTTATGGTATTGTCAGAATTTGGAGAAACCAAGAAAGCTGCTGGATTGTGTTCTTTATTCGTAATCAGGGTAAAATCATCCCTATCCATTAGGATCGCTTCATATTTTAAAATTCTAGAGTCTGTGAGTCACCTTCCAGCACGTTGTAAGAGAATATTGCGGACTGTGTGAGGGGTGTGAACGATCATCGGGGCACCAAACATAATCTTTCGTCCTTCCTCAACTAAAATAGCAGCTGTCTAGGGCTTACTAATGACATATGCAAAACCTGCTAATTCTATCTAGGGCTAGAAGACCCTTATCTTATTCAGACTAACTCTGCTTCCTACATTCTAATATCCATGTCTTATCCTGTTCATACTGGCTTTATTCATTTACCCATATATCTATTTTAGTTTCCTCATCTTCATATTTTTATATCAGTTTTACTCATCTCTCCACATATGGAATTAGATAACTAATTATGATGTCGAATGAAAGTGTTAGGGCAAGTAGAAAACTGCTTTGTTGATCTATTCAAGGTAGCACATTTGAAGTTTCATTTGACCTAAATCCAGGGATTATATTTGAAACATATTTGCTCATGAACTTCAAATCTACAAATAATAAAAACCTCTGAATACATAGAAACATAGAAGATAGGAGCAGGAGTAGGTCATTCGACCCTTCGAGCCTGCTCCGCCATTCAACGAGATCATGGCTGATCTTAAAGTTCAGTACCCCGTCCCCGCCTTCTCTACAAGTTTTCACCAAAAATTATTTGCCGGGTGCTTTTTATTACACTCTGGCTTGATTAAAGCTTGAGTAAAATAATAATGGTAATTCATTCCATGGGGATTTTACATTTTAATGTGTTGTTTGCAAACAGCTACATTGAAAGCATTGAAAAGTGATTTGGTAACCTTTATATAGTGTTAGAAACAGAATTTACCTTTAAAGAAATAGCTCGAGACAAAAATTGAGAACAAAGAACATTTATTACAACAACAATGCAAAGTTGGGTGCTTCCCCTTACCCTGGGAATACACACACATACTGGGGCTCACCCAACTTTTATACAGTCAATTTCAGTATCAGAGTGCCCTCCCCCTTCCATTCTTCTGTCCCCTGGATGGGTTTGGCATAGGCAATCCTTCCTGCCTACGTGCAGTTTCAGTACACTTGGAGGACCAGGGGGTATCCTGTGGGTGTCGCATCATGTCATTGTCCTTATTCACACCTTCCTGATTCTCGGGGCTACAGTCTCTTGTTATGCGGAGTTGACTCATCCTATCTTGGGTTGGTTAATTTAATAGGTATAAATCTGTGTAAGGTTAGCTAATTAGATATGTAGGACTTGGTACTTCTATCTAGGGCTAGGAGACCCTTATCTGATCCAGACTACCTCAACTTCCTACATTCTATTGTACCTTACCATTCCTTATCTTAGTCTTATGGTGGCTCTTGTCACACAGAAGATTCTTATGTTAATCGTGCTGACTCTGCTTTCCTGCATCCTAATCCCCAAGCTCATCCTGTTTGTACTGGTTACAGCCATTAACCGATGAATTTTAGTTTCTTCCATGTTCATAATTTTAGATCAATTTTCCCATCTCTCACAATAGGAAACCATTACCTACATTCATCATAATTCAGCACCCACCCTATAAATAAAAAAAACCTCACTTTCTAGTAACTATGACCTAATCCTATTAATTAAAATTCTTTTGGTGACAGTAGAAGTTTTGACATGCTGAACCACCTGTTATATTCCATTTAAACCCACAACTCCATAAGCCAAGTTCTGTTTAGTCGAGTCATGAAACTGTTAGAAATTGAAGTACCTTTAAAGAAATTGCTCGAGACAATAATTGAGAACAAAGAACATTTATTTTACAACAATGCAAAGTTGGGTGCTTCCCCTTACCCTGGGAATACACACACATACTGGGGCTCACCTAACTTTTATACAGTCAATTTCAGTATCAGAGTGCCCTCCCCCTTAAATTCTTCTGCCCCCTGGATGGGTTTGGCATAGGCAATCCTTCCTGCCTACGTGCAGTTTCAGTACACTTGGAGGACCAGGGGGTATCCTGTGGGTGTCCCATCATGTCATTGTCCTTATTCACACCTTCCTGATTCTCGGGGCTACAATCTCTTGGTATGCGGAGTTGACTCATTCTATCTAGGGTTGGCTAATTTCATATGTATAAATCTGTGTATGGTTAGCTAATTAGATATGTAGGACTTGGTACTTCTATCTAGGGCTAGGAGACCTTTATCTGATCCAGACTACCTCAACTTCCTACATTCTATTGTACCTTACCATTCCTTATCTTAGTCTTATGGTGGCTCTTGTCACAAAGTCTAGAAGATTCTTATGTTAATCGTGCTGACTCTGCTTTCCTGCATCCTAATCCCCAAGCTCATCCTGTTTGTACTGGTTACAGCCATTAACTGATGTATGAATTTTAGTTTCCTTCATGTTCATAATTTTAGATCAATTTTACCATCTCTCACAAAACCCAAAAAAAACTCTCAAAAAATGGGCGTTGAAGTATCTCCTTAAAAAAAACAATTCGGCGTATACGTCAACCTTTGAAAAATAAAAAATAAGCTGACTACAACAGTTTTCATTGAGATTTTTTACTGAAAACAACACAATTAGCACCCTTCAAAATTGCTCTCATTGTCTGAAAACAACAACGCATTTAGATGCTTCAAAATCTCTCTCCCTATCATCGTCTAAAGCAAAAGAAGGTGGCAAGCACATCCATACTCTCACTGTTTAAACTGTCATCAGATGGGTCCCAGTCTGTATCTGGTGAGGCGGTTTCAGTTTCGTCATCAGTGTCCCGCAATAAACATCTTCCGTGCCATCAATTGCACAAGAGATGCTGTACTTTTTAAACTATTTTATCACAGTCTGAGACTTTGTCCCATGTGTTATGGATTGGGCTACTAAAATTATGATTAAAATATGTCTTTAAAAAGTATAGATTGTGGGTGTTTAGGTACACTTCACAGACATTAACATTTCACCAAAGACTTCTCATTTAAAATTCAAGAGCTATGCCTAAGGTGGAGCCTACAAGTCTTCAGTGACTTTTCGGAGACAATGGAAGAGTACTTGTGACAGTTTTACAAGTAGGTGTTAATAGATCACTATGTTTACACAGCCAAGGCTCAAAAATTGAAAATCGTGCCGCTAAGCCTGGTGCCCGAAGTTTAAATTGCTGGTTAAAGGTTGCTATTCTAAGAGGGGTAATGTGGTTTGGCAAACAGAGAGAGGGGGGGAAAAAAGATGTGATTCTTTGGAGAGAGAGAAGGCCCTTTCATGCAGTTTTCTGGGGTGTGGTCACTACGCCTGCTACACGTATTTGGAGCCATAGGTGAGAGGTGAGAGTCAGTTAAGGACCAAAAGTGGACGAGCTGCCCAAAAAGGGCATGGCAGACCATCCCCTTCCCACCAGAGGTGCTACCCCTCCCGAAACACCCATATACATGTATCACCCAAACCATAAAGCTACTTCAAGACCACTAAAGATACGTCTCCACAACTGATGCAGCGCTTTTTTTTTCATTTACAGCCAGCCTTGGATACTAGTTTTTTATTAGTATTTGCTTTTCTCTTCTTTTTAACTTTATAGTTTTTTTCTCTAATTAACACAAAAACTGCCATTAAAATTTGATTTTTTGTCTTCGATAAGTAACTGAGAAAGCTGTTGAAAATTATATTTTCATTGCAACTGTAAATTGGACTTGTATATATAATAAAACTCTCATACTCATACATAGTAAGTATTGGGTCATATAACTTCCAACAAAAAAAATCTGTTTTTTATCAGATTTATTTATTTGTATTCATCTTATTTAATCAAAATATACCAGCTGTTTATCGGAATGGGACCATTCGGCACAGCCATTTGGACCCAGAAGAGATGGGGAAGATCTTAAATGGGTTCTTTGCTTGTCTATTTACTTTGGAAACCAGTACAGAGTCATGGGAAGTTAGGGGGAAAAAATAGTGTGGTTATGGAACCTATACCTATTAGAGAGGAGGAGGTACTTCCTATCTTAAACCAAATAAGGGCAGTGGCGAATTAACTACCACATGGGCCCCTAAGTTAAGCTTTCGTAAAGCTCTCCCTGATCATGCCCCCCCCCGCCCCTCCCTTTGTTCAATAAAATAAAGTGACATTAAGTTACATTAAATAATTTATATCATTGTACTAGGTATAATGTACTATATGTATAAGGAAGAAATTTAATTGTAGCATCAACCCTTTCCAGAAGCGCTTTCATGTAATTACGTTCTTATTCATAATCAAGCATGGTCTTCACTTGAAAACAGTTTGCAGTTAAAACAGAAAGTTTGGAGAACAACACAGCCAACTTCTGATTTTCTCACCATTTGTAAGGGAGCGATAAAACATGGGCTGTATCATTTCTCTTTACCATCATATTGTGAGAGATGGGAAAATTGACCTAAAAATTATGAACATGGAAGAAACTAAAGTCCATCAGTAAAATGGCTGAAACCAGTTCAAACAGGATAAGTTTGGGGCTTAGGATGCAGGAAAGCAGAGTCAGCACGATTAACATAAGAATCTTCTATCCTTTGTGACAAGACCATAGGACTAAGATAAGGAATGGTAAGGTACAATAGAATGTAGGAAGTTGAGGTAGTCTGGATCAGATAAGGGTCTCCTAGCCCTGGACAGAAGTACCAAGTCATACATTTCTAATTAGCTAACCATACACAGATTTATACATATGAAATTAGCCAACCCTAGATAGAATGAGTCAACTCTGCATATTAAGAGACTGTAGCCCAGAGAATCAGGAAGGTGTGAATAAGGACAATGACATGATGGGGCACCCACAGGATACCCCCTGGTCCTCCAAGTGTACTGAAACTGCACGTAGGCAGGAAGAATTACCTATGCCAAACCCATCCAGGGGGCAGAAGAATGTAAGGGGGAGGGCATTCTGATACTGAAATTGACTGTATAAAAGTTGGGTGAGCCCCAGTATGTGTGTGTATTCCCAGGGTAAGGGGAAGCACCCAACTTTGCATTGTTGTAGTAATAAATGTTCTTTGTTCTCAATTTTTGTCTCGAGCAATTTCTTTAAAGGTACTTTAATTTCTAACAAATGGGGGCTCGTCCGGGATCACACTCCCTCCACTGACAGAGTACCCCGACGACGAGAGTAGGTGCACCCCGGCTGATTCAGCTGGACTCACGGGCGACGGGTGGCTGGTCAGTGGAAGAAGCGAGTGATATCCGAGAAGAGGCATTGAGAACAAACGGCGGAAGGACGCGCGCTAGAGCAGTACTGCCAGAACTCGGTAAGAGTATTTTACTTGTTCCTAAGTATGGGAATAGCGGGCAGTAGAGATGAGAGTCCTGACACAGGACGTGACCACCAGATAGCTACGTACAGCCCGCTTGGGATGATGTTATCTGAGTGGGGCACAGGAAAGACCCGCGGTAAAGACAAACTGACGACGGTCAGGTATTGTTGTAATGAATGGGTGAGATACCCGGTTAAAGGGAGCTCCGTGTACTGGCCAAAATTCGGATCCGAGGATGAATGGATGTGTGAAGCTTTGAACTTATGGCTCTATCAAAACCAGCCAGACAATGTTGAGAGCAGGGAATATGCAGCCTGCTGGCTCAAGGGATCCATTGAACAGCTGGTTTTGAATGAGAAAGAATCCAGGGATAAGAGAGAGGAGGAACCTCTTGTCCCTGAATCACAGGGTTGGGATGTGTTACATTCCCTCCCTCCACCCTATGTTCCTCCTATGCCGGCTCCTATCTTTCCTTCCCCTCCTATGACCTACCCTTCTGCACCTTCCCCACCTCCCCCACCACTAGAGAAGAGAGCAGGAGTGGTATGATAACTTGCTCACAAAGCGCTCGATTACCACCCCCGTTAACAGTAGAGGTAGAGCATTGTTACTCCGAACAGCGTGAGACCCCTCAGGAAGAAGTGGCAGAACCTTGCGATGTATTCCTCAGGGAACAGGAAAACAAATCAAAGAAACCAGAAATTAGCTGGATGCGACCCCTACGGGAGGTTCCCGTAGGAGAAGGTCTTGGGTTCGTAAATGTGCCCCTGACCAGTACTGAAGTGTGTAACTTTAAGAAAGAACTGACCTCCCTGATAGAAGATCCCCAGGGATGTGCCGAACAGTTAGACCAATTTTTGGGACCAAATATATATACAATATGGGGGTCTCGACATAGAATCCCCAGCAGGGGAACAATTGGTACTAACAGGTTTTGTTACCAACTCAGCCCCAGACATTAAGAGAAAATTACAAAAGACAGAAAATTGGCATGAGCAGGGAATAACCCAGCTTCTACAAATCACACAAAAAGCATTTGTCCAGACATCTGAGGATAAGCAGAAAACAAAGGCTAACATTTTGATGCAAGCAGTTAAAGTAATAGTAGATGAGTAACATGGAAAAAAGGCAGGGACTGTGTGCCAGCTCCTGAATGTTGGGAGAAGTGCAGGGAGTGGGAGAGTAGAGACCAGAGATAATTTCATAAATCACGACTTCCCACTTCAGTCACTGACCAATATTGATTAAAATTCATGCTAAAAATTAAATGTCATAAATGATCGTTTTTCAATACTGTAGAATTAGCGAATTTAACTACCAGTTAATTCCAATTTATGAAATAAATTGTATTTAAATGTGATTTTGCACAGGGAGTACCTGAGAGTTGAGTGATGTTATAACATTTGCAGGGAGAAATGTTTGCGCAAATAGGGTGAGTTCTATACATCTTAACTTTAAGTGTATGTGAGATAAAGAAAGGATCTGATGTGTAAAGTGGCTGGATCAGCCAGTTGAAGGGGGAGTGTGCATGTCCCTTTAAGTGCACTGTGGCACTTGAAATTGAGGCTTCAGGCTCTTGTCTTGCAGTTAGAGGTATGGAGCCCTATCAACACATTTAATACATTTCTTCTACACATTCAGCAGTCAAGGTCCGTGAGTTTAAAGATCACCCACCTCTGGAGAATAAAGATACCTCTGGGGATTTCTATGGGGATTCCTATAAGTTTAATCATTCATTTCTCTGGTGCATTTTCCTCTGGAGTGAAATTAATGCCTCAGCACAATTTCTCTGTATTGCCGCTGTTATTTAATTCATGATAACTTTCCCCCATTCATCAGGTTTATATTTAAATCCGGTAGTGCGGAAGTTACATTGTAAATAATCACGGAGGTAAACCCTGCGCAACTGGATTCAACTTAATGGAGAAATAAACCTGCGAACTGGTCTATGGTGCTGTGTGAGTATTGCAATAGGTGGAATATGATTTAAATTGGTGGCATAGTTCAGAACAATTGGGTGCATACATCTTGACTTAAGGACTGGAGAAATTGGCATGTTAGAATGAGATTGGCATGGTACCAATATTTCTTGATTCAATAATGACTCCACAAGCTCCAGGATTCATGCAGCAGAACTTTTAAGTGGAATATAATAGAAACTAGCCTGTACTTAAATTATTGTGTGTGCAATCTTCATAAGAACATCTTTTAACTTTTTTTTGGTGCCTGTTTTACAGACTGTTTTAAATAAGGCCAGCTCCTGTGAGCTGTGGCACAAGGCATTTTACTTAAGGCAGAACTAAAGGTTGAATATGTTTCAAGTTCTCTTGCAGGGGCTCTTGTGCTGCAATGTCTGTTATGTACTCACTCTAACAAATTGGAGGGTTGTGCCCCATACAGACAAGCAGCTCCAACTGCATTTTAATAAGGTCTAACATATTCAAAACCCATGCAAATATGGTTTGTGTTTCATTTTACAATTTTTACACTAACACAAAGGAAAGTCAGATTGTTATTCATTTTATTAAAATCTAGTGATTGGTTATATGTAAAAGCATGGCAAGAGGATCAACTAAAACCTGCCTGGGATGGTCCCTTCTGTGTACTTTTAATTACAGACACCGCAGTAAGAACAAGAGAGAAAGGCTGGACCCACATTCAAAGAATTAATGACAAAGTGCCATAATGTTACAATTTTATTCGTTTTTTTAATGGTTTATTCAGTTTTGTGTATTTTATTGCTGTTTTCAATGAGCTTTACATTTATTGTTGTTTATTCAGTTATTGTTATATTTTATTGCTGCTTTCAATGGGTTTTACTTTCATTGTTGTTTTACTCATTTTTTGGAATATTGTTCGTTAATGTTTTAAGTCCCCCTGGAATAGGGGCAGCAGAGGTTACAATTGTGCTCCTTTAGAATGTAGACAGGGCATAGATTTAATGTATAGTCATAGTGGGATATGGGTTAACAAGGGATTCCAATACGGACCAGGGGAACTGAACAGCTTTAGTGGAGTACATCTAATTTGTATCTTAGCCTACACAGGTATTAAAGACAGGAGTTTTGAAGCGATAGCACAAAGGACATGGTGGGACAAAGACAGACAGAATGGTAGTCAGGATTGTACATGTAACAGAGAGAGAGAGTTAATACATATGCTAATGTACACAGACAGGCTGCAACTCACAAGTTCAATGATACATATGCTAATGTTAGCAGACAAGCTGCAACACACAGTTAAATCACAAGAAACAATCCCCCCCCAGCTTGGTCTCTTTTCATCACCCCATGAAAGGGAGCACCAGTTTCCAACAACGTGAGCTGCTTGACACTTTAATATCAGGCTCCAAACAGCCTTCGGAGATCGGTGGCCCTAGGGTTCGGGGCTGAAGAGGACATCAGATACGAGCCACAATCAAACGGAACCGCCTGACTACTGCTACTCGTTCGCTGCTGAAGGCAGCGTTTCTCACAGACTGCTACTCGTTCGCTGCTGAAGGCAGCGCTTCTCATAGACTGCTACTCGTTCGCTGCTGAAGGCAGCGCTTCTCATAGACTGCTACTCGTTCGCTGCTGAAGGCAGCGCTTCTCATAGACTGCTATTCGTTCGCTGCTGAAGGCAGCGCTTCTCAGAGACTTCGTCGGGACAACACTTACAAAGGTCGTGTGCTTCAAAGACACTGCTTCAATATTTCAACGTATGGGATGGACTAGACTCTTTACTGAGAACTGGAGCCTGATACTCCAAACCCTAATAAGCAGCTGGACTCACTCCCCTGACCTTCATGGTGCTCCCCTACCTAAAGACTTTACACAGGTGTTACAATTCGGTTATTGACCAGCTGGGTAAAACTACACCTTACACTTGAAAGATCAGTGTTACTGATCTAAAAGAAAAGTGAGGAAAGGTGGGGGGGGGGATCAGTCACACTGACACTAGTAACCAAAGATCAGTAACACTGATCATGGTGAAAGATCAGTATTACTGATCTAAAAGAAAAGTGAGGATTGTGAGAGATGGGAAAATTGACCTAAAAATTATGAACATGGAAGAAACTAAAGTTCATCAGTAAAATGGCTGAAACCAGTTCAAACAGGATAAGTTTGGGGCTTAGGATGCAGGAAAGCAGAGTCAGCACGATTAACATAAGAATCTTCTATCCTTTGTGACAAGACCATAGGACTAAGATAAGGAATGGTAAGGTACAATAGAATGTAGGAAGTTGAGGTAGTCTGGATCAGATAAGGGTCTCCTAGCCCTGGACAGAAGTACCAAGTCATACATTTCTAATTAGCTAACCATACACAGATTTATACATATGAAATTAGCCAACCCTAGATAGAATGAGTCAACTCTGCATATTAAGAGACTGTAGCCCAGAGAATCAGGAAGGTGTGAATAAGGACAATGACATGATGGGGCACCCACAGGATACCCCCTGGTCCTCCAAGTGTACTGAAACTGCACGTAGGCAGGAAGAATTACCTATGCCAAACCCATCCAGGGGGCAGAAGAATGTAAGGGGGAGGGCATTCTGATACTGAAATTGACTGTATAAAAGTTGGGTGAGCCCCAGTATGTGTGTGTATTCCCAGGGTAAGGGGAAGCACCCAACTTTGCATTGTTGTAGTAATAAATGTTCTTTGTTCTCAATTTTTGTCTCGAGCAATTTCTTTAAAGGTACTTTAATTTCTAACAATATTTTATAGATTTCACAATGCTGGCATTCATATTCCAACAGGCTCCACTGCCTGTCTTTAACCAGTATACGCGCATGTTAACACCAACTCAAGATGTAATAACGCCATCATATTAAACACAATCTCACGGCTTCAGTATCAAGTCCTAAAAGCATTACTTCTAAATGTTTATAGGTTTGGAGCCTAATTTAGAAAACAAAGTAATATTTGTAATATTCCAGATATGAAAAAGTATGAAAAAGTATTGAAATATCATCCAAAATATTAACATGTACACTCAATAAACCCTTGTTTTCACTCTCAGTGCTCCCTTCTGGGCCACTAGGCTTAAGCCCACTCAGCCTAATGTTAATTTGCCACTGAATAAAAAAAGGTGAATAAATCCCCATGGTCTGTTATATGTGGATTGTGGAGGAACACATGACTTCTCTGTCTGGAGCATTGTGCATTACAGAGGGTCACGTGACCTCCCTGTCTGAAACTTATTCAGAAGTCACATCACCTGTCAATCAAGGTTGAACTCCCTCCACCCATTAATGCATATTCAAATGACCCAGTGTCATCATTTGCCAGACACCCAGCTCAGAACAGTACAAAATATCGACGTGCACCACATTTTTTTCTCTCTGCCTCTTGGTCCAAGTCCCGGACATTGCTCCATGCCAGGTCACTACCGTAGACATCGCTGGAGTAGTGAGTAAGGTGTGCACAACACTTAAGTTGAGCTGTAGAACTGCAATAGATCAGTACTTGCAGAAAGCCACACTGTGTTTGCGCAGGGAATCAGGAGTGTGTTTGAAAGTCCCTAGTATAGATGTGCAAGAGAGTGTGGTAGGGTAAGTAGCCATCGGATCAGAGTCCCTTGTGTCCGATGTACCTGCTTGCACCTTTATAGTTTTTGTTTCATACCAGATAGGCAGCCACTGGTATCAGAGTCCAACATGGGTCTGATATGAATGTCTATTTAGTTATTTCTTTGGCTTGGCTTCGCGGACGAAGATTTATGGAGGGGGTAAATGTCCACGTCAGCTGCAGGCTCGTTTGAGGCTGACAAGTCCAATGCGGGACAGGCAGACACGGTTGCAGCGGTTGCAGGGGAAAATTGGTTGGTTGGGGTTGGGTGTTGGGTTTTTCCTCCTTTGCCTTTTGTCAGTGAGGTGGGCTCTGCGGTCTTCTTCAAAGGAGGTTGCTGCCCGCCAAACTGTTAGGCGCCAAGATGCACGGTTTGAGGCGATATCAGCCCACTGGCGGTGGTCAATGTGGCAGGCACCAAGAGATTTCTTTAGGCAGTCCTTGTACCTTTTCTTTGGTCCACCTCTGTCTTGGTGGCCAGTGGAGAGCTCGCCATATAACACGATCTTGGGAAGGCGATGGTCCTCCATTCTGGAGATGTGACCCACCCAGCGCAGCTGGATCTTCAGCAGCGTGGACTCAATGCTGTCGACCTCTGCCATCTCGAGTTCTTCAACGTTAGGGATGAAAGCGCTCCAATGAATGTTGAGGATGGAGCGGAGACAACGCTGGTGGAAGCGTTCTAGGAGCCGTAGGTGATGCCGGTAGAGGACCCATGATTCGGAGCCGAACAGGAGTGTGGGTATGACAACGGCTCTGTATACACTTATCTTTGTGAGGTTTTTCAGTTGGTCGTTTTTCCAGACTCTTTTGTGTAGTCTTCCAAAGGCGCTATTTGCCTTGGCGAGTCTGTTGTCTATCTCGTTGTCGATCCTTGCATCTGATGAAATGGTGCAGCTGAGATAGGTAAACTGGTTGACCGTTTTGAGTTTTGTGTGCCCGATGGAGATGTGGGGGGGCTGGTAGTCATGGTGGGGAGCTGGCTGATGGAGGACCTCTGTTTTCTTCAGGCTGACTTCCAGGCCAAACATTTTGGCAGTTTCCGCAAAACAGGATGTCAAGCGCTGAAGAGCTGGCTCTGAATGAGCAACTAAAGCGGCATCGTCTGCAAAGAGTAGTTCACGGACAAGTTTTTCTTGTGTCTTGGTGTGAGCTTGCAGGCACCTCAGATTGAAGAGACTGCCATCTGTGCGGTACCGGATGTAAACAGCGTCTTCATTGTTGAGGTCTTTCATGGCTTGGTTCAGCATCATGCTGAAGAAGATTGAAAAGAGGGTTGGTGCGAGAACACAGCCTTGCTTCATGCCATTGTTAATGGAGAAGGGTTCAGAGAGCTCATTATAATTAAGTGTCATTTGACATCTTCCCCTGTTTGTCTCCTGTGAGTTCAATAAAGTTACCTGTGATTGTGACACTTGTGCCCATTCATGTCTCTCTCTGTGAACCCACCAAACCTGATACTATTCCAAACACAACAGGGCCTGACAAAATATTCCGTCGAACCTTTAGGGAGGCTAGTGCAGAAATTGTAGGGGCCCTGGCAGAACTAATTAAAATGCCTTAGCTGCAGGCGAGGTGCTGGAGGATTGGAGGGTAACTCATGTTGTTCCATTGCTTTAAAAAAGGCTCCAAAACTGGTGTTGTTTAGGGCTCTGGAAGCAAAGCTAAGAAACAGAAGGAAAGATGGTGGGGGGCGGGGGGGGGGGGGGAGAGGGGAGGTGCTAACAGAAACTGGTTGGAGAATGCCCTGACCAAATATAAAGTGTTGCTCCTCCAATTTGCGGGTGGTCTCAGTCCAGCAGTCATGAGACCATGGACTGACATGCCAACAAGGGAAAGGGACAGAGAATTAGAATGGGTGGTCACTGGGAGATCTCTGCTATTGCAGCTGACAGAGCCAAAGTGCTCAACAAGGAATCTTCCAGTATGAGCCCAGAGCACTGGATGCAGTATATGACCCTTGCAGATTCACGTGAAGTGTTGCTTCACTTAAAAAGGACTGTTTGGGTCCCCATCTGGTGGTGAGGGAGGTGTGGGTGCAAGTGAAGCTCCTGCGAACACAAGGGTAGATGCCAAGGGAGTGATTGGTGGGAAGGGAGCAGTGGACGAGGGAGTCACGGAAGGAGCGGCCCCAATGGAAAGTGGAGAGGGAAGCAGTAGGGAAGATATGTCTGGGATCATGAGATAGGTGCCGGAAATGGCAGAGTACAATATGTTGGATACATAGGCTGTTGGGGTGGTAGGGAAATCCTGTACTTATTGCACATGGGGGCCAAGGGGTCAGATCAGATTTGTAAGTAATGGAGTATATGCGGGTGAGGGCCAAGTTGATGGTGGTAGAGGGGAAACCATATTGTTTGAAAAAGGAGAACATCTCTGATGATCTGGCATGGAAGACTTCATCCAGGGAGAAGATGCGATGGAGGTGGAGGAATTGAAAGGAATGGAATCCTTACAGGAGACAGGGTGCAAAGAGTTGTAATTGAGGTTGTTGTGGGAATTGGTGGGTTTGTAGAAGATGTCCATTGAGAGTTTGTCACCTAAGATGGAGACCAAGAGATTGAGAAAAGAGACAATGTTGCTAGAGGTGGTCCAAATGAATTTGAGGTCGGCGTGGTTGGCAGCATAGTGGATAACAGCAATGTATGAGGTAGCAACAAAGTGCAGCGGAGTAGGAATTAATGGGCTTTCGGAAATATAAAGGTTCAGATATGGCATAAGGCATGTATCCCGGAGAAGCAAGGTTTAAGAAGGGTTTGTAGTGGAGGTGGAGAATCCTTGTTGTGGAAGTAGGCTTTGAGATGGAGCTGACAGAAGAAGAGTTCACAGAACTTGTTGAGGTGTGGGTGAAGGGGAATGAAGGTGAGGCCTTGATTGAGGACAGAATGCTCAGTCTCCAAAAGGGGAGTGCCAGAGGGGATGGTAAAGAGCAGGCAGGGATTGGAGGGGAGGGTCAATGGGATGGAGGGTGAGAGGGAGAAAGGTGGATGGGGTGAATCAGGAGGAGGAAAGATCCAATGGAGGGAGGTAAGGGTTGGGGGAAATTAGAGGGGGGGGGAGAATGGTAGGGGCCAGAGAGAGAGTTTATGACAGGAGCTTGTTCCTGTGGGCCACCAGGCCAAGGTGAATGTTCACGTTGGAGGAACAGTCCTTGAATCAAAGCCACAGCTATTACTTTTCAAATTAACTTTGTATCATTAGCAAAAGTGGATACTTTTCATCATTGCTTCCTAAACAATGGGCCATGGTTTCTTTCTTTTCTTTTTCAATCTTTTTATTATTATTATAATTTATAAACACATACAGTTCAAAGAGATATAAAAAAAATACATAGTAAGTAATGAATTAATACAGAGATATTAAACAATAATATTACAGAATAAAAATATATCATAAAAAAATTTTTTTTGATCAGTTTAGGGTGTGAACTATCTCTAAAAAAAAGATATAATTAATAACAATATATGAAAAAAGAGAAAAAAAAACCCAAAAAAGAAGAAAAAACAAATCTGAATTTAAAAAAACTTTTAAAAAAACTTAAAAAAAAACCTACAGATATAGCTAAACCACGCCGATCACTCTGATCTCATCTTACAGCCCAATTATCATACATAATCAAAGAAAGAAAACAGAGCCAGATCAACTCACCACAAATGAAAATATTGAATAAATGGTCGCCAGGTTAACTCAAACTTAGAAGGGGATTCATAGACAGAGTTTCTAATTTTCTCTAAATTTAAACATAGTATGGTTTGGGTAAACCATTGGAAAACAGTGGGAGGATTTACCTCTTTCCAATTTAATAGTATAGATCTTCTAGCCATTAGTGTGAGAAAAGCAATCATACGATCCGCAGGAAGAGATAAATAAGTCAAATCTATCATAGGTAATCCAAAAATTGCAGTAATGGGATGTGGTTGTAAATCAATATTCAAAACAGTAGATATAATGGAAAAAATTTCCTTCCAATAATTCTGTAAAGAGGGACAGGACCAAAACATATGTGTAAGGGAAGCTATTTCCAATTGACATTTATCACATATAGGATCGATATGAGAATAAAAGCGATGGAGTTTATCTTTAGACATATGAGCTCTATGAACAACTTTAAACTGTATTAGTGAATGTTTTGCACATAGAGAAGAAGAGTTTACCAGTCGCAGAATTTTATTCCAATTTTAGGGCCATGGTTTCAAATGGGCCATGAAGATTTCCCTCCTGAGGTCATGTCTTAGACCTCTTAGGTGACCTTGGATGGGGTTGTGAGCAATCTCCTACTGAGATCAGTGAGGTAATCTGACCGTTTCTCAATATAAGTGGCTTGGCGCTCAGCCTACAGTTACAATTCCTATCAGACCTCCACACAAGACGGATTCAGAAATGTGTATTTTCAGACTTCCTACTGTTCGTTGTTCTACACTTCACTTCAACCAAGACACAAGATGCTCCTGTTTATAAGGTACGGCACATGATATATTTTTCCTTTAAAAATGGACATAAATTATTTTTGAAAAAAATTTCATCGAAGATGCAAAACAAAGTATGAACTGGAAATCTGATTCAATGAATCAGATTTTGCTTTGATGACTTTGTAAATATTTTTGATTAAGGGAACAAACTGAATCTCAGGCTGCAAGGCAAGGACACATCTATCATCCAATTTGTTGATGCTCTCAATGCATTTATATAATAGCTTGAAAACGGGAAACACAAGGTTGAGGGAGGGAACTTTGCCATGTTTTAATCTCTTTCAGCATTATCTGTTAACTGTTAATGGAATGGATGCTGATGTTGCAAAGGAAGATGTTTCGCATCTGAGCTGCCTCCGAGAAGAATTCCTGCACTACTTACCAGAAATCAGCCGAGATGGACTGGCACTGGTGAGGAACCCTTTTCTTGTTTAAATCAACAAAGTCCTTGATCATCTTCAAGATGAACTCATTAACCTTCAGAACAATTCTGGATGCCTACATGTGTTTGAGAATTCATCTGTCTCTGTGTTTTGGCCAAAAATGACAAATAGGTACCCCAACATTACAAAGGAGTATCTTCAGAAGATCCTGCCCTTCATGACCACTTATCTTTGTAAATCAGGGTTTGCGATGTTGCTGCAGTTGAAGACAAAGGCATGAAACTACATTGAAGTGGTGGTAGAACTCGGGTGTGCCTTTATCTACAACAAAACTAAGGACGTGGAAACTAGTGAAGGAATATCAGCAACAGGGGTCTCATTAAAGTGGCTTGAGCTTTGATTTTGATTGGGAGATTTCATGTTTAGTTTTTATTTTCAGTGTATGCTTGCAGTGTTGTTTTTTGTTCTTTAAAAAGTTAAATAAATGCCAATTCTGTTCTTCTGAATAAATCAGCTATCTTTATAACTTTTTCCTTCTGAGGATGTGGTGATTTTTACATCCAAATGATTGAGATTATTCTTTCTTTTCACGTGTCCCTCATACATACACAAGGATTGATTACATTTTTATAGATAGTCAATTGGTGCCTTCTGTCAGTCTTTGTGATTATAAAACTATAACCATCTCTGATTATGCACCGTTGGTACTTTTGATTAAATTCCCTGATTTACCTCGAGGTGACAGTCATTAGCTTTTCAATACCATGTTGTTGTCAGACAAAGACTTTTTAAAATTTATTAAAGAACAGATTATTTTCTTATTGAAACAAATGTTTCAGAAGTCTCTAGTCTGGCTGTATGGGATACTTTTAAAGCTTACCTTAGAGGTCAAATAATTTATTACTTTGCTAATTTGAAAAAGAGAACTAACAGAGAATTAAAGGAATTGGTTGACAGATTAAAGGAAATCAATAGACAATATGCTTTATTCCCAAACCCAAATTTGTCTAAAGAAAGAGCTGAAATACTGAGAGATGTTAGAGGGATTAAAACTGAATGTGCATTAAGTAAAATTTGCTCAAATTGCCTTGGCAATAGCTAGAAAATGTATTGCTGTAACTTGGAAGTCGGGTACTGATCTGGGAATGGATAGGGCATGTAGAAGTTTGGAGTTGTATTCCACTGAGAAAATTACTTCTAATTTAAGAGATAACTCTCATATTTTGTGAAATATGGAGCCCATATTTACAAACTGTTAGTATTAAAATCTTGAACAGGTCTATTTGAATATTCATATGTTTAAAATTATCGGAAAGCAAAGTACTCCTGGTGTGGTTCCTCCCCATTTTTCTTTTTTTTTGGCTTTTAGTGGGTTGAGGGTATTTATAAGTGTTTTTTCTTTCTTTTGTACTTTTTAAAAAAACTTTCTTTTTATAAAATACCACATGTATTTGGATTAAGGTCGAAATATTGTGATATGTTTGCTAGGGGATTTACATTAAATAATATATTTTACAAAAGAAAGAGCTGAAAAACAATCTAAACACAATTTACTGCTAATGTACCCGATTGAAAAACAGGTGTTAAAAAGCGAGACAGTTTTATATATTCAGGGAAGGTTTTGGCTAATCAATTAAGGGAAGCTTCTGTTAGAAGGCAGATTACAAAAAATTTGTAAAAAGGGTGGGGATCTTGTAAAAAACCATAAAGAAATAAATGATGCATTTTAAGAATTTTACTCTAATTTGTACAAATCTGAATTTTCAGAGAATACCATTTCCATGGAAAACTTATTGAGCAAATTAAACATTCACAAGTTATCTTTGGAGAGTCGTACCTTTTTTGACAAACTGTTTACTACAGAAGAAATTTTCAAAGCTATTGGGTCTCCTGGTCCCGACAGCTGTCCTGTAGAATTTTTAAAATCTTTTATTCATTTAATAGCTCCCGTTTAAACAGTTCTTTCAAATTCTGTCAGTAAGGGAAGCCTCTCCAAATCTTTTCATGATGCTTTGATTTGTTTGATCAGACAGGTTTTATTAGGGGGGGGGGGGAGTGGCAAGATGGTGTAGAACCAAGACATGGGTTCTGTCTCTCCCTGGAAGGACTAATTAATAACTGAGTTATATAAACTGTTTAAAAGTTAAAATGTTAATTAGATGCATTATTAAGTGCTGGGGCTGAAAGAAATGAAGAAAGGAAAAGATCAGAAGCAGAAAAAATTAGTTATTAAAGTTGTTGAAAAAAGTGAAAAATCTGGGCCTACCGAGCAGAAGAAACACCAAGATCAATTAAGCTTGGAACTCAAGCCACAGAGGATTTCTCTGGATCAATTTGAAAGAAGATTGACATCCTCAGGGATCCAACTGATCAAAGATGGCGCTGACGTCAGCCAGGATGCTCTTGGAAGCAGCGCTGTCAGCGTGGCCGGGGGGGGACGGGGTTAGACGAGCGGGATCATGCAGGGGAGCAGGTAAGATAGTGATGTAGGCAGTGATTCAGCGCATGCCGACATGCCTGCAAGCGCCTGCTACTATGCAATGGGCATGTGCCCGATGTTGCATTTCCGTGAGGTCCTGGATCGATTTCGCGCCGTGGGGTGACCTGCTCCACGTCGAGCTGACGATGATGGCCCAACGCAGGATAGGGTTCAAATGCGCAGCATGGCGACTAGAGAGGATATTCTGGTACCTGAAGATGATGAAAAACAAATTGAATATCTGGATGAAGAAGATCAAGAATTGTTATTGATGGCAGCTGAAGCAATGGAAGGTAGGCGCAGAACTACAAAAATAGCTTCTCCTTTTAAATCTGTTACTTCACCTACTTCTAATCATTCACCTGGACCTGATGTGGTTACAATGTTTGAGGAGTTAACAAAACAGAATGAAAATATTATGACATATAACTACTGGTTTCATAATGTTGATGAACAAATTGTGGATGTGAAAAGTAAAATATCAGATGTGCGTGGAGAAATTGCAGCTATGAAAGAAGATTTTAATAAATGTTTGATTGTGGTGGATGAAGTTCAGGAAAGATGTAAGAATGTGGTAGATAGAATGGATCGAGTGGAAGAATCAGTATCTGGATGGGATATGCAAAAGAATTTGTTTATGCAAAAAATTGATTCTTTGGAAAATCAAAGTTGAAGGAATACTGTAAAGATAGTTGGACTTCCAGAGGTCTTTGAAGGTCAAGATCCTATAAAATATTTTCGTAAATGGATTCCAGTAATATTAGGGTTGGAAGCGTTTCCTGATGGATTGGAATTGGATAGGGCTCATCGAGCGTTAAGAAGAAAACCTTTTCCAGGATAACCTCCAAGAGCAGTTTTAATTGGATGTTTAAGATGTCAGGATTGTGAGACGATTTTGCGTCTTGCTGTTCAGAAAGCTCGAGTTGATCAGAATCCAATAATGCTTCAAGGTAATAGTCTTTTTTTTTATGTGGATTTAAGTCAGGAGGTTATACAGCGACGTAAAGAATTTAATCAAGCTAAAACAGTGTTGTGGAAGAAGGGTTATAGGGTGACATTTAAATAACCAGCTACTTTGAAAGTGTTTTATGGGCCATCTCAATTTCAATTTTTTGAGAAAGCTCAGGATGCTTTAACTTTTGGTAATTCTTTACCAGATAACAAGTTGAGTTTTGATCTTTCCAAGAAGCCAGCAATCAACGCTCCTAAAGTCAAGAATGGAAATGGGACCGAACTGCAGAAGATGGAGATGCTACAGTTGACTGATGTGGCGGAAGATATTATAAAGCAGTCTGGACAATAATTTTACGTGTCTTTCCAGGGAGAGGCAGGTGACCCTGCCGAATTCGAAGTCACCTGCCACTAGTGGTACCGACCACACCCGGTCGACAAGAAGAGTACTGCTTTACAGTTTGGGGTGGGGGGGAAGGAAGGGAAATTTTGTGTTCATATTTTTGTTTCTTGGGTTAGTTAATAAGAGGTGGGGGAGGTTTTTTTTTCTTTTTCCTTTTATTTCTTTTTTCTGGGGATTTTTATTAGTTTTACGAGGAGCCAGTTTTGATTGTAAGAGTACATTTTGCTAAGTGCCACTCTATAGGTGATAATGAATAATTTGAATTTTGCGACATTTAATGTTAAGGGCTTAAATCATTCGATAAAATGGAAACGAGTATTGGATTATATTAAAAAGTTGAAGGTGGATATAGCATTTTTGCAAGAAACTCATTTAACTGAGGAGGAACTTTTGAAATTGTAAAGAGATTGGGTAGGACATGTGATTGCTTCATCTTTTAATTCCAAGACTAGGGAGTAGCTATTTTGGTAAAGAAGAAAGTACCGTTTATTTTGGATTCTTTTTTTGTTAATGCTGGTAAGATTTTGGTGGTGAATTGTAAACATTTTTCTGAAGCTTGGACTTTGATGAATCTTTATGCGCCAAATGAGGATGATGAAATATTTATTATAGATGCTTTTTTAAAATTTGAACCAATTGAATGGAAGTATTTTAGTAGGAGGGGACTTTAACTGTTGCTTAGATCCTTTATTGGATAAATCTCCAAAGAATTTAAAGAGAACTAAAATAGCAAAGAGAATTATTGAGGTAATGAAAGATTTAAATTTGGTAGAAATATGGAGAAAATTGAATCCTACTGAAAAAGATTATTCTTTTTATTCTGCATGGCATAACTCATTTTCTAGAATTGATTTATTTTTAGTTTCAGCTCAATTGTAAGGTAGATTTATACAAGCTGAATATAAAAGTAGAGCATTATCTGATCATTTGTTGTTGTTGGTTTCCTGTTTGGGTAATGAGAAGGTAGGAAATACTTACTGTTGGAGATTTAATGAGATGTAATTAAAAAGACCTGAGTTTATTAAATATATTAGAGAGCAAATTACTTTCTATCTACAAATGAATCAAGATTCAGTTCAGAGTAAATTTGTTTTATGGGATACTTTAAAAGCATATTTGAGAGGTCAGATTATTAGTTATACAGCTAGAATTAAAAATCAATATTTGATTGAAAGTCAGAATTTAGAAAAAGAAATTGAAAAGTTATAAAAAGAATTTCAGAAGAATTCTACTGAAGATAATAAGATACATTTATCCAGGTTAAAATTACGATATAAAGTTTTGCAATCATATAAATATGAAAAAAAATTATTCAAAGATCAAAACAGCAGTATTATGAGTTGGGTGAAAAAAAGACAGGTTTTATTAAAAATAATTATTCATATTTTAATATTTGACATTTATTGAATATTATTTATTCACCATCATCTAAAACAACTGAATGTGTAATTTTCCTGGATGTGGAAAAGGCTTTTGATAGGGTAGAATGCCAGTATTTGTTTGAAACTTTAACAAGATTTAATTTTGGAGCAGGGTTTGTTTCCTGGATTATATTGATATCATTCTTCCATGGCTTCTGTCCTTACTAATAATCAGTGGTCCATTTCATTTAGCTTATACTGTGGTACTAGACTAATTTTGGAGCCATTGGCTATTACCTTACAGGAATCAGAGGGCAAAATAGGGATTTGGAGAGGGGGCAACGTTCATAAGGTCTCTTTGCATGTTGATGATTTCTGATACTATGAAGTCTGACCCCACCATGTTGTCATTATTGTTGCAGATTAGTTTTTTTTGTGGCTATAAATTGAATCTTCACAAGAGTGAACTATTACCTTTTAACATGTCCATGTTTATTTATAATAATATCCCATTGAAGGTAGTTAATTTTTTTAATGTACTTAGATGTTAAAAGTTATGAAGAATCACAAGGATTTATTTAAGTAAAATTTCATCCCCTTGATTAGCCAGGTGAAAGGATCATTGACTAAATAGTCACCTTCTAAATTAATGCCACTAAAATGAATGTCCTTCCCAAGTTACTTTATTTTAGTCAGGTTATCCCAACTTTAATACCAAATTTTTTTTGATTCTTTGGATTCCATTATTTCATCTTGTATCTGGCAAAACAAGAGTCTAAGATTGAATAAAATCTTCTTACAAAACACCAAAAGAGATGGAGGGTTGGGTTTGCCTAATTTTAGATTTTATTATTGGGGTAATATTTGCTATGCTACTTTTTGGTTTCAATATTCTGACAAGTTATATTACCCTCTATGGGTAATTTTGGAATGGAAATCAATTAAGAAATTTTCTTTCGTATCGCTGCTTGGAGCTCCACTTCCTTTTTCTTTATTAACTATTCCTGACTATTTGTGGGAAAGGATTTTGAAACTTGTTAATACATCCTCAAACTATGCCCATCACTCATTCATCCAATTTAAGGTTGTACACCAGGCACAGATAAAGATACATTTCCAAATGTCAACCCCATTGTGACAGGTGTAGCAATGAGGGAGCATCGTTAGTTCACTTATTTTCGTTTTTCCCCGGCAAAATCTTATTGGAAAGAAATTTTCAATATTTTATCTACAATTTTAGCTGTTAATTTACAGCCATATCCAATTACGGCTCTATTTGGAGTGCTGGTGAAAGATATACATCCAATCACCATGTTGTTGTATTCACAACATTTATGGCTAGAAAACTATTTTGCTTAGGTGGAAAGATTCAATTCCGCTTACTTTTGTTCAGTGGATGTGTCAAATATTGGCTTGTTTAAATTTAGAGAAGTTTAGATGTGCTATAATTGATACTGATATTAAGTTTGATAGAATGTGGCACCTGTTTATGAATTTTTTTCATGATTTTTAAACCTGCTTTATTATGTTTTTCCCTTCATGTTAACTACTTTTATTTATGTAACGGAATATTTTCTTGTTTAATATTGAATTTTATTATTTTAAGGCATCCCAACTTCTAATTTTAACTATGAGGCAACTTAATTTATTTTAGAATTAGTGTGATAGTTACATATTTTTATTTATTTTTATTATTTTTATTATTTGAATAATAGAGCTGTGGGGAATCAATTACTGTTTATTTATGATGTATATCCATTTGATTTATAATGAGTAACCAGGCATTCTGTATAGAGTACTCTTTTTTTTGTGTGTGCTTAAACAATAAAAAGATTGGAAAAGAAAAATGTTAAATAAAATACTTTAAATTAGATAAAGATGTGTTTCTTACAGAGCTGCCTTTGACTTGAAAATATTGCTCAGTCATTGCCACTGGTGGGCCTTAGACCGAAAATGGTTAAGAACACATTATCTTTTTATCTCAGTTATTTGCATATATTTGTTGAGACTAGCCAAAGACCCAATACTGATCTCAGTTTTAAACTAAAATCAACAAGGTGAAAATTTCTCTGAGCAGCAGGAAGCTTTATGGAAAAGATGTCCTGGACTTTCACATGTTGCATTCAGGAGAACCATGCCCCATACCAGAAAATCCAGAATAATTGGGCCCACGAGCAAGCTGCATTTCCACTATTTCAGGTGAGAAGCTATTTATAAATGCCAATCACAGACCAACAGCAATTCTTGGACCCTAAAAGCAATTTTCAGGTATCAATGGGCAGAATAGGCACTTAAATCAGATTCAGAAGAATCAGAATTTGTCAAGTCATGAAATTTGCTGTTTTGCAGTAATGTCACAGTGGAAACATTCATATAAACCACCTTACAAAACAATGAAAATAGTGCATGAAAAGTCAAAGTAAGGCCATGTTTTTGGTTCATTGATCATTCAGGAATCTGATGGCAACAGGGAAGAGCTGACCTTGTGTTCCTGAGTGCTCATCTTTAGGCTCCTGTACCTTTATCTCTGATAGTAGCAGAGTGAAGAGGGCATGGCCTGGGTGATGGGGATCTTTGAGAAAAGAGGCTGCTTTCTTAAGACACCACTTCTTGTCCATGGACTGAAGTCTTGTGCCCATGATGTTGCACGCTGAGTTAACAACCCTCTGGAGTTTTGTTCTTGTCCTGAGCGTTGGACCCTCTGTACCAGACAGTGATGCAATCAGCCAGAATGTTCTCCATGGTACACCTGTAGAAGTTTCCGAGAATCTTCAGTGACATACGGAATCTCCTCAAACACATGATAAAGTGTAGCTGCTGGTGAGTCTTCATGATGATTGTATCGACATGGAGGCTCCAGGAAAAATCCTTGGAGGTGTGGACACCCAGAAATTAGTTCTTGATCCTCTTTACTACTGAGCCTTCAATGAGGACTGGTTCTTGCTCTCCTGACTTCCTCCTTAAGTCCACAATCATCTCTGTAGTTTTTGTTGTAACACCACTCAATGAACTGATCCATTTCCCTCCTGTACGTTTCCTCATTGCCGTTTGTGATTCTGCCGGCCACCGTGGTGTCATCGTCAAATTTGTAGAGACCATTGGAATTGTGGCTGGCTATGCTGTCTGTAAGGAGCTGTGTCTGCGTGGGTTTTCCCTGGGAGCTCCAGCTTCATTTCACTGTTCGAAACATACCGGGGGTGTGGTATAATTGGGGGGCACAGACTCCTGGGCCGAAATGGCATGTTACCGTGCTGTGTGTCTACATTTTTAAAAAATGAAACACATTCATAAGTGTATAGTAAGTAGAGCAGTGGAGCCCGTGTTGATAGTCAGTGAGGAGAAGTTGTTTCCAATTCGTACTGACAGTCATCCTCCAATGAGAAAGTCAAGGATCCAGTTGCAGAGGAGGATCCAGAGGCCGAGGGTTTGAAACTTGTTGACTAGCACTGAAGAAATAATGGTGTTGAAGACTGAGCTGTAGTCTACGAAAAGCAGCTGCAAGTATGAGTTGTTATTTTCGAGGTGATTCAGAAGCTGAGTGGAAAGCCAGTAATATTACAACTACTGTGGAGAGGTTATGATGAGAGGAAAATTGCAGTGGGTCAAGTCCTTTGCTTGGGTATGTGTTAATTCTAGTCACAACCAGCCTCTCAAAGCATTTCATCACAGTAGACGTTAGTGGTACTGGGTGATAGTCATTGAGGCAGCTCACTCTACTCTTTGGCACCAGGATGATTGATGCCCTTTTGAAGCAGGTGGGAATCTCTGACAGCAGCCATGAGAGGTTAAAAATGTCTATGAACACTCTGGTTAGTTGGTTACCATAGGTTGGCCTGATGCCTTGTGAGGACTCACCCTCTTGAATCATGATCTGATATTGGCCTCAGTGACACATGTCACAGGGTACTCAGCCTTTGCAGGGATTCTTGTAGGCACTATTGCATTCTCTTTCTCAAAGGGGCATAGAAGGTGTTCCACTCGTTGGGTAATGAAGCATCACATCCATCTACGGTCTTCGTCCTTGCTTTGTAGGCTGTAATGTCCTGCACTGCCTGCCATAACTGGCTGGTTTCTGTCTCTAGCTTCCTTCGGAATTGCCACTTTGTTGCAGAGACAGCCTTCCGCAGGCATACCTGGATTTCTCATAGAGATCTGGATCCTCGGCCTTAAATGCTCTTAATCTTGCCCTCAGCAGGTTGTGAATCCTCTGATTCAACCAAGACCTGGTTGGAAAATACCTGGTATATGCACGTGGGCACACACTCATCCACACAGGTCTTGATGACACACGTTGCATATTCATTCGTCTAAGGATGAATTCTTGAATGTCGTCCAGTCTATCCATTCAAAGCACTCCTTCAGATACTCCTCCACCTCTCTCAACCATATTTTTTTCGCAGTCTTCACTACTGATGTCCTCAGTCTCTGTATGCTGGGAGAAGAAGTACAGTCAGGTGATCAGACTTGCCAAAGTGGAGTCGTAGTATGGCTCAGTAAGCGTTCTTCATGGTGGTGTAGCAGTGGTCGAGTGTGTTGGCTCCTCTGGTCTCGCACGTGTCTTGGGTAAACTTATATTTTGTTCGTTTTAGATTGGTCACAGTGTTTGAGCTACCGAAGGAAAATAGACACACACACCGAGAGCAGTTCAGTTTATACAAATGTTTATTACAAATTCAAAAGCTGATTTCAAACTACAATATGCTAGCCCTTCCCAACTCTACTTATCAACCCCTGGACTGGTCCCAACTGCCAAAGTGAGGCAACGACTGCACACTTGTAGTAGGTTGTCAGGGCGCCGGTAGCAGCCTCTCCACCTCCCCCGACCGGGACGTTGGCTGGACTCTAGAAGTTCTTCTTGCTGAGAGATGTTGCCACCTCTCAGAGAGTCTCAAACTTCAGCAGCAGGACCATGGCTTATATTACCCAAAAACTGCGTAGCCAAGCACCTATTCCCAGCACAGCAAGAAAGATAAGCGAGCAAGCTAGCATGCTAGGCTTCTAACGAATAACATAATTTTCAGCTTATCACTTTGAATACAATGGTTTATTTTGCATCAAGGCGAGGCCTCTGACAATCTGTGACCAAAACAAGCAGGAAGATTATATGTTCTTGGTACACAGATGTCCTTTTGTCAGATAACAGCATCTCTGGCCCCTCAGTGGAATTTAGCTTATGTCTGCTGATTCTAAAAAAACAAGCAAGTTCTCAGCCTTGCAGAAGCAAAGACTGCAAAAGTAAGAAACACGGTTTAAATCTTCCATTACATTACAGCACGTGATGAGTTGGTGGTAGTTCATTAGAGTCTTAAATTTAAATTAAATTTTAAATTTTTTAATTCAATTTTTAAACATACAGCATGGTAACAGGCCATTTCAGACCACGAGCCTCTGTCATTCAATTACACCCAATTAAGCGACACCCCCCAGTATATTTAGAAAACAGAAGAAACCAGAGGCACCAGGGAAACCCCACACAAACACAGAGAGGACATACCAACTCCTTAAAGACAGCATGGGATCTGAATCCCAGTCCCGATTGCTGGCCCTGTTAACAGTATTCCACTAACCACAACACCAAACGTGCTGCCCTTCAGGTTTACCTGATTGAAGTCTCCTACAATGATCAGGAAGGCATCAGGATGTGCTGTCTCATGGCTGCTAATCACAGTATTTAGTCCCTCCAGTGCGAGCCTTATATAGCCTGTGGTGGAATGTAAACTGCGACCAGGAAGAATGAGCAGCACTTGATCACCAGATGTTCCAGGTTTGAGGAGCAGGTTGATAAATTGATGATGACACAGATGCCACCTCCCCTGGTTTTTCCTGACAGCAGTGTCCAGCCAGCATGGTGGAGGGTGTAGCAGGATCCCAGAGGTTTTTGGTTTAATTCTTGAGATGAGAAGATGTACAATCCATTTTCTATCACTCTACTTGTTCCCCAGTTTACTCTGTGTCACAGTTGAATCCTGTATGAGAATGTCCTCTGTTTCTCGATTATTATCAGATTGAAATTGGAGGATGCTTTGGACAGGTGGAGTTATTACTTCGCTGATTTTTGTATGGAACTCAAAATTCTTCCATAGTATTTATACAACTCTGTATTTGGTTTGTGATAGGAAACAAAACATGGAAAGTGCTGAATCTAAACAAGTGCTACCAGTGAGATACTTTATTAATTAAATATGACCTATAAACTCCCAATTCTTGTTAATACCTGAAAGAAAACAAAATCAATTGAAAATAAAATGGAAGGACAGGTTAAATCATATTCAAGCAACAAAGTGGCTATCTGGAATTAATAATAAAGTACTGCATGTATTGCAGATAAATAACAGGAACTAAAGTCAATTTTGGAACTCTCTAAATCACAATGGATCCTGACCAATGAGATACATGCATTTTTAAAAAAATATTGACCAATTCTTTGAAGCATATCACACTGTATTAATGCCTAATAAGGATTGAAGTCCAAGAGTAAACCTGGCAGATGGGGGCAACATGAATCATGTGAACATGCTGGATTTCTCCAAATCCGTATTACCAAATTATGCAGAATTTTTTCCTGCTGCAGACAATTTTCTTTGATTATAGCATCTATTATCAGAGTTGAAACACTGGAAAACTGAAATCAACTTTTAAAAAGAAAATAAAAACTTTCTAAAGCAACCTTTACGAAAAGGGAAGTTCCAAAGCAAAGAAAATATTGACAACTGCAGGTTAACTTTTATATTTGTTAAATATTATGTGCATTCAAACATGTCTGTCTGCATTGAGACTGGTTGATTTTTTTAAATTCTCACGCTAAGCTCTCAGTCAATCTTTTTGCAGTTGCTTGTATGTAGAATTATAAAACACTAATGTCAAAAGATGAGAACAAAGGGACAAGAAAAAGTAATATATTATGCATAGCTTGTGCACAATAAAATTAGGTATGTCTCTGATAACATTAGTCATTTATTATCATATAATCTTTTTAAAGATGCTTCACAATGCTAAAGGTTCTACATTTCCTAGATAGCCATGTGTTTTAAAGTAACATAACATGGTGCTGAAATGGCCCATAATTTGAAATTGGTAAAGATTGGTGTTTGCAGTAACTTCATTACTATAACCCTTACGATATACAAATACAATCAAGAATTGAGAGTAGACAAATAATGCTCTTTTCTACACTTTATTGTCCTTTTCCTACTTCCATGCTGTTTATTATCCATTTTATATGATTAAATACAATTACTTCCAGTGATGATCCATCTTGAAAAATCTGGCATGTTACGATTTTCTTGAATGTTTAAAATTTTAAAAAATTTTCTGGATGGATAGTAAAGCGCTATATGTTTGAATGGCAATGTGGCTCAGGAAAAGGAAATTAGTAACCATGCAATAATCAGACATAACCATTCCTTAGCCAATCAGACAGAAAAATAAAGAAATAAACAACAAGATTAAGAAAAGTGAGTAAAGTGACTAATAAATCAGGTACAGACTGAGAAATAAAGATGGAGAAAGATTAGAAAATTAAAAATAAGAATCAGAAAATCTCCAATGACAATTCAACCTCTCAGAATGAGGCTCCACACTTGTGTTATTTTTCTGCTCAAGGGAAGTTGACTGACAATAATTAACAATTTCAACCTTGTTAAATGTGAAGTTTGCATGAATGGACGAGACTTTCTAAGGTCATTTCATTTGTGTTTAACTCTTTAAATACAGCAGAAGCATGCCAGTCAAACCAGTTCGACTGCCTGGTGCAGGGCACACTGCTTTTCCGTGATAGTAACAGCAGAATAGCAGAAATCAAAAAATGTTGGATAGCTTATTTAATCATCCATCTGGCCCCCACTTAAAATTGCTGAATCTATTCACCTTGATATTATTCTGACATCAAATTGTGGACAGTCGGTAGTTTTCCTGCCATTTAGTTAATAGAACCATACAAAATTTAAAGGTCCAAAAATTCAGATGCCAGAAATCTGGATCACCCAAGAATCCAAGATTGACAACTCTCAATCTTTTTAAATTTACAGGCTTTTGTGTGCATAAGCACCACAGATGAATAGTGGCAACAAGCGACCACTTTATTTTTCTTTAAAAGTGCTCGTATTGATAAATGAAGCATGCTGTATTTGCTAATGAATAAATTTACCTGTTCATCTCTTCTTTAGTCCTCCTTAAATTTGAACTTTAAAAGTACTGCCTGAGAATCTGGAAAATCCAGACCGACCCAATCTCCAAGCAGTCTAGAATTTTCGAACTTCTACTGTAATCTGTAAGGTAAAAACATCATGAGTTGGGACCGGAGAAGGAGTCACCCAGTACTAAGGAGTAACAGGATGCAGGTGTGACCTTGTACGCTCAAGATAAGTGTGGCAATAACAGAGAAGGGTAGCAACAGCTTATTCATTGGACAATGTAATGGTATGATAATTTACTAAGTGCGTGTCCTGAGGTATAAAAAAACACCACTTGCTGATATCGGGAGAATGCGCCTTCTCCAACTAACACTGTTAGTTGCAAGTGTTACAATCCGGTAATAAAGAACCTTGATTTCGACTCAGTCTGGTGTCTTGGAAGGACAATATGTTTTGCCTGAAGCTGTCACAAGTTTGCTAATTGGCTTTACATATAGCAAACAATTTCCAATGTATTACTAGAGTTTACCATAATGCACCTCAGTGTTACCTTTTTTCATTGTCAGAAAGAAGCTGATATTCCTTAATTAGCTAGAATCTATTCTTTCAGAGAACAATAACAAATTTTATTTTACCAGACCTCTTCTATAATTTTAACTGGGATTCACAAATTCTTCTAACTTCTAAGGCAAATAATAGAAATTTGTAAGGGATAAAAAGTTGGTTAATCTGACTCAATATCTGAAGGGATGCAGTTTACTATTTGATTACTCTTCTTTGAGTAGCCTCCATTTTCCATACTTTTGACATATCAAAAGTATCAGAGATCCAGCATGACCATGACCATGAGTTACATCAAAACAGTTTACAAAATTATTAAAGTGACATTGGCTCTTGGTTGCACAAATGTACATTAGCATCTGACGAAATACATTTGTTGAACTAAATGACTGATAATACAGGAATTCAGATAATTGGAATGAAATTATAAATCATGGAGGGTTTATAAACACATGAAGATCTCCATCACTTGCACTTAACTTAAACTAACCCATTTGTTTACATTCCAAGTACCTTTAGAGCGTTTCAAGCTGAGCTTTGAACTCCACAATGCTTGCATATAACCATATAACCACATTACAGCACAGAACAGGCCAGTTCGGCCCTACTAGTCCATGCCGTAGCAAATCCCCACCCTCCTAGTCCCACTGACCAGCACCCGGTCCATACCCCTCTAGTCCCTTCCTATCCATGTAACTATCCAGTCTTTCCTTAAATGTAACCAATGATCCCGCCTCGACCACGTCTGCCGGAAGCTCATTCCACATCCCCACCACCCTCTGCGTAAAAAAATTTCCCCTCATGTTCCCCTTATAATTTTCCCCCTTCAATCTTAAACCATGTCCTCTAGTTTGAATCTCCCCCACTCTTAATTGAAAAAGCCTATCCACATTTACTCTGTCTGTCCCTTTTAAAATCTTAAACACCTCTATCAAGTCCCCTCTCAATCTTCTACGCTCCAGAGAAAAAAGCCCCAATCTGCACAACCTTTCCCTGTAACTCAGACCCTGAAATCCTGTCAACATTCTTGTGAACCTTCTCTGCACTCTCTCTATTTTGTTTATATCTTTCCTATAATTTGGTGACCAAAACTGTACACAGTACTCCAAATTTGGCCTCACCAATGCCTTGTACAATTTCATCATAACCTCCCTACTCTTGAATTCAATACTCCGATTTATGAAGGCCAACATTCCAAATGCCTTCTTCACCACACCATCTACCTGAGTATCAGCCTTGAGGGTACTATTTACCATAACTCCTAAATCCCTTTGTTGCTCTGCACTCCTCAATTGTCTACCATTCAATGTATATGACCTATTTAAATTTGCCTTTCCAAAATGTAGCACCTCACATTTATCTGTATTAAATTCCATCAGCCATTTCTCAGCCCACACCTCCAGCCTTCCTAAATCACCTTTTAATCTACGGTAATCTACCTCACTGTCCACAACACCACCAATCTTTGTGTCATCCGCAAACTTGCTTATCCAATTCTCCACCCCTACATCCAGATCGTTAATATATATAACAAATAATAGTGGACCCAGGACCGAACCCTGAGGAACTCCACTAGTCAACGGCCTGAAAGATATTTTCTTACCTATCAATATTAGGTTGTGTCTCTACCTCTATATCACCTCAAACCCTTTGTTAGCTTAATTTCTTCTCCAAGAGGTCAGTTTCCAAAATTGCAGAATTGTGTCAAATCACAATTGTAGGCTTATATATTTTGCAGTCTCATACTCTGCAAAACTGTCAAAAGTTGACTTCATATGCTTAGCAACACTGCATCCTGAGAGATTTGTGCTAAAAGTTAATGCTGACAAATCAATTCCAAGACTAACTTACATGCACAGGGCCCTGGAATGCCTGTTACATGTCTGAATTTTGTTGTTGAGCACTTTCAGGCAGAATCATGTCTTTGTTTCTTGTTAAACTTTGAAGTAATTACAATGCTTTTAACCAGGCCAAGATCTTCAAACTTAGTAAGTACATCAAGCTTTTCACTGACTACAGCTCAGCTTTCAACACTACAATACTCTCAGTACTGGTCAACAAACTCCAAAACCTGGGCCTCTGCACCTTCCTCTGGAATTAGATCCTTGACTTCATCAAAATAACACAGTCAGTATGAATCAGAAACAATGTCTCTCCACACAGGCACATTGCAAGTGTGCCTGCTTAGCCCACCCCTCTACTCATTTTACACCCATGATTGTCTGGGTAGCCACAATTTAAATGCCATCTACAAATCCTTGAGGATAAAGGCGCTTTCTTAAGACACTGCCTCTTGTCCTTGATGGAATGAAGACTGATGTCCCTGACACCATGGTCATCAAATTAATTCAATAAAATCAGAAGGCAATGAGGAATAAGATAGATCACCTAGTTGAATCATGTCATGGCAACAACCTTGCAATGAACGTAAGCAAAACAGATTGTGGACTTCAGGAGGGGGAAATTAAGAGAATCAGTCCTCATCAAGGGGTTAGCAGTGGAAAGGGTTAAGAACTTCAAATTCCTGGGTGCCATCTTCTCTGAAAATTCTATTCTGGGGCCTCCATGTCGAGGCAATCATGTAGAAGGCTTGCCAGTGATTAGTTTAAGAAGGTTTGATGTCACCATAGACTCTTGCAAATGTCTACAGGTGTACCATGGAGAGCATTCTGACTGGTTGCATCACTCTCTGGTAGGAAGGTGACAATGCACAGGAGGGGAAAAGACTATAGAGAGCTGTGAATTCAGCTTCATTCTTCAGTCTTCAGTCTTCAGTCTTCATTCCATCAAGGACAAGAGGCAGTGTCTTAAGAAAGCACCTCTATCCTCAAGGATCCTCACTGCCCAAGCCATGCCCTTTTCAATCTCCTCACGAACTATAGCCGCTGGGAAGCTGACTTCATGATTGCATTGGCATGGAGGGTCCAGAATAGATCCTCAGAGATAATGGCACCAAGAAATTTGAAGTTCTTAACCTTTTCCACTGCTGACCCCTTGGAGAGGACTGGTTTAGCGTTACCCATGCCATTCAATCTCTCCTTCCTTCCAGCCCTCACAAACCTTCTCTTCCCCTTTCACCACCTTTTAGCGTGTTTAGTTTCTAATGTTTATGAGTGTGATGTTAGGATGTCCACCTGGCATGTTAACATTCTGCTCTTGCTCCACAGATGCTGCTTGACCTACTGAGTGTTTACAGCAGCTCATTTCTCTTTCAGATTTCCATCATCTGTTGTCTTTTACTTTAGAACACCAGAACTTTGTGGAAATGGAATCTTTACTAAAGAAATATACAGATTCTGCACAAGCTTTAAACATCCTATTAAAGGAGCCTACGGTGGGAGTCTGGGAATAAAAAAGGCAGTACCTGTGTTTGGCAGCATCTTTGAGGGGGTTACAGACTCGTTATACACTGACAAAAGGCAAAGGAGGAAAAACCCAACACCCAACCCCAACCAACCAATTTTCCCTTGCAACCGCTGCAATCGTGTCTGCCTGTCCCGCATCGGACTGGTCAGCCACAAACGAGCCTGCAGCTGACGTGGACTTTTTACCCCCTCCATAAATCTTCGTCCGCGAAGCCAAGCCAAAGAAAGATACATCCATGACTGTGTGGCCATGCACAATTCCAATTCCATCTACCAGTTTGCCAATGACACCCCAGTTGATGGCAGAATCACAAACAACAATGAGGAAGTGGACAGGAAGGAGATCGATCAGCTTGTTGAATGGTATAATGACAACAACCTTGCACTTAATGTCAGCAAAACCAAAGATATGATTGTGGACTTCAAGAGGAAGTCAGGGGAACATGACTCAGTCCTCATCAAGTGCTCAGTAGTGGAGAGGGTCAAGAACTTCAAATTCCTGGGTGTCAACATCTCTGAGGATTTGTCCTGGAGTCTCCACATTAATGCAATCACAAAGAAGGCTCACCAGTGACTAGAATTTGTGAGGTGTCTGAGGAGATTCGGTATGTCACCGAAGACTCTCATAAACTCTTGCAAATGTCTACAGGTGTACCATGGAGAACATTCTGGCTGGTTGCATCACTGCTTGGTATGGGGGGCACCGACTCTCAGGACAAGTAAAAACTCCAGAGGGTTGTTAACTCAGCCTCCAACATCACAGGCACCAGACTTCTCTCTATCAGGGCATCTTAATGAGGCAGTGTCTTAATAAAGCAGCCTCTAGCCTCAAAGACCTCCACCACCCAGGCCATGTCCTCTTCACTCTACAACCATTGGGAGAAGGGTACAGGCAAGCACTCAGCGGGTAAAAGGACAGCTTCTTCCTGGCTGCCATCAGATTCCTGAATAAACAATGAACCAAAGACACTGCCCACTTTTAGTGCTCTATTATTATTACTTTTTTATTGTAATATCGTAAGATGGTTATAATGTTTCCTCTATGACGCTGCTGCCAACACTGAATTTCATGAAAATAAATTCTGATTCTCTTTCTCTGACTGTAAGGGGTTCCAGGCAATTTCTGCTGATGGCGAATCTATACCTTAAGGCAGACTAAAGGGAATTTCGAGTAATATTACAGCTGTCTTATTAAAATGACAATTATTGCCAATTCATGACAAATGAAGTCACTGTCTGCGGAGTGGAAGCACATCCAAGCCACAACCTACCCTGCGTTAATACTTTTTAAAGACTCTGCAACTGTTGCACTCCGCACATTCACTGCTTTTCAATGCTCCGACTTTAATCGTCAGACGACTTCTCTTCAGCAAATTCACAATAACAACTGGAACTTTCCATGCAGAGATTGACAGCCTCACACAACCTAGGGCAAGGCAGGGCTTCCTGGTGATGACGTCAAGACGCTGCCCACCAGCGAAGAGAGCGTGGACGGCGTGGCGACATGTGTGAAGCATCCGAGCCAAATACTTTGGTGCAGCGTTAATGAGTGAATGGCAGTTTTAAACTGTGAATATTTGGATGCTCCAAATCATCTGCTGAGATATCTGCAGCATTTTATTTTAATTTCAGATTTTTACCATCTTCAGTGTTTTGATTTTGCAACAGCTGTTCAATTTTCCACCCAGAACCTTCAGTGCGAGGTGAAAATTGCAATAACATTGTGAAAGAAATAGCCTTTTAATTACAAAACTGTAAAATTACATGTTGCCCATCATAATTTATATTACACCTTTGTTTAAAAAATTCAGTCCCAGTAACCTGATTTTCAAAATATTTTGAAAAAATCATCGCAGTTTGCATGTGGAAACTGAGAGGGGCTGTTATTCGATTCATATTTACAATATATACAGATAACCTTGTTTAGAGGGAGGGGTTAGATTAGTGGAGGTAAAAAAATCTTTTTTTCTTTTATCATTAAGACAAATAAGTAAAGCTGGGCTTTATATCACATGATCACATCAGAGAAATATAAAATATCATACAAGGGAATTTTACGTGTATTATTTGTATCATTTCAGTATTTTTGGACATAATTAAACAATTAAATCATGACTTAAACTATTATAATTATAGAATTTGATGTCCTGAATGAATTAAGTTATGCAATGATTAAGGTGATGCTTCTATTAGATTTATGTTATCGTTCGTATACCTTGTGTAAAAGGTTTTTGTTAAACAATAAAAATATTTCAAAAAGAAAGGAAACTGAATAAAGTAGGGCTATTTTCCTTGGGACGGAAGAGACGTATAAAATTACGAGGGCATTGATGGATCAAATAGGAAGAATGTTTTATCTTCAGAGTCAAACCTTAATAATCAAGGATTTGTGTTTGCACTGGTGTCACTGGGGGGCTGCGGACTGCACTGGGTGACACCATCAGAGGGTTTGACACCAAAATGACTATCTATAAAATTTTTGTGCAGTGAACTGGAATTCTCTGTCTACATGTAGATTAGAGAACTGGCCCCTCCTCTTGGCTCTACCTCCATTGGTTCCAATATAAACAGTTTTCCCGTCTTACCTCCAACTTACTTGAAGACTGTTGGAGATACCAGCTGTTAATTGTAAGCTAATAAAAGTGTGTTTATGCTCCACACACGTGATAGTCTCTGAGTACTATCAATCATGTTACAATTTTATTAGCTTACTTTTGGAAATGGGGTGGAAGTCCTATTGAAGTCAGGCATGCTTCAGGTTGACCCTCTATCCCCAGATGCCCCGGAAGAATTCACCTACTGGTTGGAGTGCTTTCAGTCTTACATAACAGCTACCCAAGAAGTCTTCCACTCCGACAGCTACCGGAGATTGGTCCTCCTCTCCCAAGTTAGTCCCAAGGGATACGCAGTCATCAGGGACTGCACAACATAAGAGATGGCCATCGAAGGCCTGAAGGTCCATTACATGAGGCCTCAGGAAGACGTGCTAGTGAGACACCGACTCTCTCAACGACCGGGTGACTCACTGGATGACTATGTTCTGGAACTATGGGCACTGACGAGAAAGTGCCACTACGAAATGGTCTCAGCCTGGGTGAGAGAAAAAGAGCAAGTCTGGGATATACTCGCGGCAGGAGAGATATCGAGGTATGTGAAGCAGCGGCTGCTGGAGTTGGGGAAGAAGGACTTTACCAGTACCCTCAATCTGCGAAATCTCTTGAACATGTTCAACTGGGAGCCTCCGGTCTAATGAAAACGGTACCTTCTCAGAAGACCAGGCCTGCGGATCGTAGCCATCCCTGGTACTTCTGTGACAGGCCAAACACCCCCATGCCAGATGCCCTGCAAAGGATTCTGTGTGTCCAAGATGTGGTAAGATGGGACACTGGGTGCAAGTCTGTCAGGCCAAAGGGAACTGCAGGAAGGCAACTGCGTGCGCGACCCCCAAACTGTCATACACTCCTTGCTGAAGCCCAGAAGTTCGGGTCCTTGCCTCTCCATGCTGCTTACCTCCACCATCTTGCTGCGCCTCGTGGCGGGAACTGCTACCGGAAGTGAAGCATCGAGGAAATCCAGAAGTGAAGCAACAGCGGGAATGGTGGCCATCTTGCCGTTCCTCATGGTCGACGCCATTTTCCCAGTCCTCGGATCAAGATGACATCGACAGGGAGAGCAATACAGCCTCTGGAGCGCTGGCATCAGTCACCTTTGACCAGGCAAAACCCCACCAGCTGAACAACTCGTTGATGGAGGTGAGGGTAAATGGTCATCTGACGGATTGCTTAATAGATACTAGCTCAAATGAGAGCTCTATGAACTCTGCGACTGCTCAGCAGTACAACTTAAAGGTTTACCCAACAGACTACCATATTTATCTAGCGTCGCAATCTTATTCGGCGACTATTCAGAGGTATTGTACAGAACACTAAACTGTAAAGGGGGGGGGGCGGGAATTTTGTAAGTTCTGATTGTATGCATGGAGGATTTATTTGCTTTTGTGTTGCTAGGCCTCCTGTGTCACCTTAAAAGCATGACCATGGAATACTTAGGCCCACTCCCCCCAATCACAGCACGGAACAGAAAGTCCCAAAAGCCAGACATTACATGCAGTCTCTTCATGCTGAATATCAAACCTCTCCCCCCCCCCCTTGATTCAGAACCTAACCCCCGACTGTAAGTCAATAGCCACAAAGATCAGGCGATACAGTGCAGGGGACCAAGAATTTATTAGAGCCAAAATGCAGTGGCTGCTTAAAGAAAATATAATTGAAACTAGCAACAGCCTGTGGATTGCCCAGGTGGTAGTCGTAAGAGGGGGAGAAATCTCAAACTACTGATTGACTATAGCCAAACTATGCACATGCTTCACACTCCTGGATGCATCCCTCCCCTGAATCTCAGACATGTTATTATGAACAGGGTCTTGGTCTTCCTGAGGCAGATGGATGAAATGGTAGACAAGTACGAGTTAAGGGCACCTTACCCTATTTTGACAACATCACCATTTGTAGACACAATCTGGAGGACCATGACACCAATCTTCAGAAGTTTCTCCACACAGCCATATCCCTGAAACTCATGTACAATATCAGTAAGTGTGTGTTCTGGACTAAACATCTAGTTATCCTGGGTTACGTGGTGGAGGACGGCATCATGCACCCTGAATGTATGCACCCCCTCTTAGACTTCCCAATCCCAAGAACCATGAAAGCTTTAAGGAGGTGCCTGGGCTTCTTCTCATACTACGCCCAGTAAATACCTCATTACACAGGCAAGGTCTGTCCCCTTTTAAAGACCACCTCCTTTCCATTATCAGCTGAAGCCCAGGCAGCTTTTAGCTACGTCAGGAGCTACATCGCTAAGGCCACCATTCATGCGCTGGACAAAAACACACCATTCTAGATGGAGAGCGATGCTTCCAACGTAGCTCTGGTCACAACCCTTAACAAGGTGGGCAGGTTAGTAGCTTTCTTTTCCCACACCCTATAAGGCCACGAGCTCAGAAACCCTTCAGTGAAGAAAGAAGCTCAAGCCATTGTGGAGGCCATCAGGCACTGGAGGCACTTTACACTGCTCACTGATCAGCGATCTGTAACATTCATGTTCAATAACACAAAAAGTGGTAAAATAAAGAATGACAAGATCGGGAGGTGGAGGATCGAACTCTCTACCTATAACTATGAGATAGTGTACAGGCCAGCTCCACTCAATGAGCCTCCTGATGCTCTATCCCGAGGAAGCTGTGCTGCTGCACACAACAGCCTGTTGCAGTCAATCAAGACGAGCTCTGCCACCCAGGCATCACCTGCATGGCCCACTTTGTCAAGGCACGCAACCTGCCCTTCTCCATTGAAGGCATCAGGAAAATGACCAGGTCATGCCAGGTCCGCACTGAGTGCAAACTGCACTTCTACCACCCTGACAAAGCACATCTGATAAAAGCTTCCCGCCCCTTTGAACGACTCAACATCAATTTCAAGGGGCCCCTTCCTTCCACCAATGGAAATGTGCACTTTCTTAATGTTATCGATGAGTACTCATGTTTTCCATTTGCCATCCCCTGCCCAGACACCTCCACCACCACCACAGTCATTACAGTCATTTTCGCCATGTTCGGGTATCCCAGCTATATTCATAGTGAATCATATGAATGAAGAACTACACCAATAACCTGCTCATAAGAGGTAGCGCCTCAAGCAGTACATAGAAATGGATAAATATATGTTATATTCGAACAAATTTGGGAACCGTACATGGAACACAACAGAGAAGTCCTATCACGGACCTCCACTGCCTAAAATGACAGAAAGAGAAGACGAAATGAATTGACCCAGTACGTAAAAGTAGATGACACAAATTTCTTGTTTATTTTCATTGTGTGATGATACGTATCATATATGTTGAACGTTGAGTGGGTGAGGAGGGGGGAGTGAAGAAAGGAGGAAAGGGAGGGGGGAAAAGGGGAGAAAATGACACTGTGTATATTCAAGAGGGAAATGTTTATGTGTATTTTGGTCAATATGCTTCATAGTGTGAAAAATAATAAAAGCAGGACAATTACCTACAGCCCCCGGGGGAATGGACAAGTTGAAAGAGAATGCAACAGTTTGGAAAGCTGTGAAATTAGCACTCCGGTCTAAAGGCTTTCCAGACTTACACTGGCAAGAGGTTCTGCTCACAGCGCTCCACTCCATAAGATTACTTCTCTGCACTGTGACCAATGTGACTCTTTGTGAGCTAATGTTTGCATTCCCTTCCAGCCTGGCTAATGACACCAGGACCAGTCCTGGTGAAAAAGCATGCGAGGAGAAGCAAAATGGATCCCCTGATCGAGAGAGTGCACCTACTGCATGCAAATCCAATGTATGCCAATGTGGTATACCCAGATGGCAGAGAGGACTGTCTCAATCAGAGACGTGGCACCTTTGGATTATTTCATTGTGTGACAGGATGATGCTAATTGTTTTTGGCCTTGGAATCAGTGGTTTCAGGAGGTGAATTGTAGGTGTTCGTTGAAACAAAGGCAGGCATAGATGTGTCTTCATGGCTCCCAGGTGGACACAATGGGTCAGTTAACAACACAATCATCTGGGCCAGTTAATTGCAGCTATCAGCAGTTTCCTCTTCAGGCTGGGGAGTAGGTTTCTGTGGAGCTGTAGGAAGAAAAGCTGGAGATAAATTAGTGGGGTTCCTTTCCACACCCCCCACCCCCCCGGCACTGAAGTGGGGGGAGCAGGCGTGAGCCTGTGTGGTTGGTGTCCTAACTCCCATGCAGGGGGAAGGGGAGGAAACAAAAAAGAGGAGAGAGCCGCCTTCGGTTTTGGCTGGGTTGGAGTGGATAGCACATGGGAAGCTCCCCCCCCCCCCACCCCACAGTGCTTGCTGCCACATTGACCTCTTGGCTCTGTGTACCCTGATTCCACCAGGGGGGTTCTGACTAGTTCTGTGAGGCGTGAGGCCACCCCTCTAAAGTGAGGGTGTACAGCAGTGGCTAAGTACCCCACCAAGCCACCAGCTACCTTTGTGCTCTCTGGGAGGTGGTGTTCGTGGGCACCCTCATATATGCCCATGATAAGTGCCCATTCCCCAGCATTCCATGTTCCCGTGCCAGCAATAGCCGGCTGGTCAGGCACCACTCAAGTTGTTTGCTTCCACATGAGAGGGAAGGGAGCTGGGAACTCACCCGTCCTCCTGCTCGACATTAAGGGCTTCCTCCCCACTGTGGGGGGTTGGTAGGGTGTCCTCATGTCATCCCTGGAACTGTGTGGTCACCGATCGGAGCTGGGTGCACAGGGGGCAGGCAGTGTGTGATTGGGCTCTGCCCTCCCAGGATTAAAATGATCTGTAAATCCCTGTGGAACAGTGGCTTGGATTTAAAAAAAATATTTTATTTACTCAACATACATAAAATAATAATAATAAACAATAATAAATCACAATCTTACAATATTAACGTTGAAAATATACAAGGAAGAAAAAAGACTAAAAATTAAAATAAAACAAACAAAAAACTAAAAAAATCATACCCCCCAATCCTAATCTAATCCCATAACTAATCTAAATCTATAATAAAATACATAATAACATAGCTACATAGTAATTTGGATGGCATCAGATGATACTCAGATCCCAAAAATATCATTCCAAAAATTATTATTCATTCAGGAAATACTTAACTGGCCAGGAGTATTAAAAATAATTATTATTTCAATCTCATTATATGGGCTCCAAATTTGTAGAAATAAGGAACATTTACCCCTTGAATTACAAGTAATTTTTTTCTAAAGGAATACAACTTTGAATCTCTGTATGCCATCTTTCTAATGTTAATGAGACATCAGATCTCCATTTCCTTGCTATACTAAAGCTAATTTAACAAATTTAAATTGAGAATCTGACAAAAGTTATTTAGGAGTAATATTTTCAAAATTTCCCAAATTCACGATTTAACAGAAAAGTCACACCAGTAATTCATTGCAAAAACTTACAAACAGAAACCTAAAAAGAATTAACCTTCAAACAAGACCATGTAGGGTGGAAAAAGGTTCCAACTTCTTTTCCACATCTGAAACATTGATCTGATAAATTCAATCTCCATCTGCTCAAGTGAAGTAATCTATATCTTATATTGATAGTATTAGACATAACTTTACATAAATCTTGCCAGACCTGTCGATCCATTATTATATCTAAATCTTGTCCCCATCTTTCTTTTGAATTTAACAAACCTATTTTAGGTGCTTGTTCTTGTAATCAGGTATATGCTATTGAAATAATTTTTTTTAGTCATTCCATCCACTATAATTTGTTCCAAATTTGTAAGATTTTTAAAAACCATATCCGGTCCTAACTTTTCTCTTAAATAAGATCTTAATTGAAAATAACAAAATAACGTATTACGAGGAATATCATATTTAATTCTTAATTGATCAAAAGACATCAATCTGTCATTATCATAACAATCTCCCAATTTTGAAATTTCTTTATTGTTCCAAATATTAAAAAAAGGATTATCTTTTGGAAAAATTAATAGAGGATTAATTAATGGTGTTTTTAATGAAAGAAGATCTCTGTAGTTTACAAAGAATATGCAGCCCAATTATACTCTTCTGGTATAATTTCTTCAATTTTACTTAATTCAATTTCCACCCAAGATGGTTTAATTTTTGCAAACAGAGAAACTAAAAATCTTAATTGTGCTGCCTTATAATAATTCTCAAAGTTATAAAGTTGGAGTACTCCTTGTTCATATTTCCATGTTAACTTTTCTAATGACTTTCTTATCATTTTCCCTTTCCAAGGAAATTTCCTAACTTGTTTATTTAAATCTTGAAAACATTTTTGAGGTATAGAAATAGGTAAAGTTTGAAATTAATATTGAATTATTGGAAAAAATATTCATTTTAATACAATCAACTCTTCCAATTAATGTAATAGGCAAATTTACCCATCTCTTTAAATTTTCATCTATCTTTTTAAATATTGTGATATAATTTAATTTCTATAATTTTTTCAAATTATTATCAATATTTAATCTTACCTGTCCATTTAAATTAAACTTCTTGTTGACATTGTGAATAATCTCCTTGTACCAATTTCATTACTTCACTTTTATTCCAATTTATTTTATACCCTGAAACTTTCCCATATTCTAACAACTGACTATAAAGTCTTGGTATTGATAATTGTGGTTGAGCTAAATAAACTAATACATTGTCAGCAAATAAACTAATTTTATGTTCAGTCTGATTTATTACAAACCCTTTCAACTGTTGGTCATCTCAAATCTTTTGTGCAAGTGGCTCTATAGCTAAAGCAAACAAAGCTGGTGATAAGGGCATCCTTGTCTACTAGATTTGGTTAAATTATGGTTACCTTGCCAATGTAACATCATGCAAGTGTGACTGGGAGGAGGAAAGATCGATCACAACAGCAAACAGAAGAAACTCAAAAGTATTTGGTCTTTCCACAGGTTTTGGAAAAGCAGATGACTTGATTTCGGTGGAACAGTTGAAGATGGTGTACAGGGACCATGACATCTGACCTGGTCAGATGAAACCAAATAAAAGCAAGAAATCTCTGGACTCTCCATCACGAAGATTAGTGTATGATTTTGTTCCAAGTAGTTTATATTTCTGAATGAGTTCAGTTTATTTGTAGAATTTGGGTGAGGTGTGGTGGCAGTAAGGGACTTTGCACACTTTGATGTCATTAAAACAGAAACCTTGGAATGTTCTTTAGATTGTTTTGCCGACTAGACAAAATTTGAATTTGGCTCAAATATATTGTATGGGATTCAACTGAGCTATAAAGCAATTGATTATATATAATATAAAGAGCAGTCGAGGCAGAAACGCTCTTTTAAATGTGTCAAGTTTAGTTTTCAGAATGGAGAATGGCATGTTTCCACTCAGTTGCAAGTGAGTGGAATGTCTTATGTGCATTTTAATTTAATTTTTCCGACCTGTGGCCATTGCACATCTTCTTGACTGTGAGGTCATAGTGAAGTTACAGGGATATCCAAAAGCAATGGAAGATCAGATTCTGCAGCACAGGCTAATAAATATACGCACATGTAAACCCTCTCTCTTACATTCACACCTGGCAGAACACACAGCAGGGCATACATACATACATACATACATACATGTAGCAGGGGATACACAGCAGAACACTGTAGAGTGCATCAAAAGAATCAAAGACTTGTTGATCCAAATCAAGGCTTTTATTAACTAGAAGACTGGAGCGTATCACATGTAGGTCGACCAGTCCAGAATGACCTGGTCTGGCTAGGAGCAACCCTTTAAGACCTGCTAGTGGGCATGGCTACACTCTCAGCCAATCAAATTATTATCTAAATCTTGTTCCCATCTTTCTTTTGAATTTAACAAACCTATTTTAGGTGCTTGTTCTTGTAATAAGGTATATGCTATTGAAATAATTTTTTATTGTTCCAAATATTAAAAAAAGGATGATCTTTTGGAAAAATTAATAGAGGATTAATTAATGGTGTTTTTAATGGAAGAAGATCTCTGTATTTTTCAAAGAATATGCAGCCCAATTATACTCTTTTGGTACAATTTCTTCAATTTTACTTAATTCAATTTCCACCCAAGATGGGTGGAAATCACAGTCATCCTACACTACAATCTGTACATATACACATTGGTGATAGAATATGTACTATTACAAACACACATAAGCATTCATAGGCACACTGAAGCAACTAACACACAGGGACTCAAAATTTTGTTGCATCCTTTCACATTCCCCCATCTGATCCTTCCCTCCTTCAGTTTCCCTGGCTGCCATCTTTCCCATATCTTTTCAGTTCCCTTAGATGCCTATCTACTTTCCCATTTGACCCTCACTTTTTCACTGAAATTCAAGCACACTCCCTCCTGATCCCTGCCTTTCCCAACCCTTCAGCTGTGAGCGATCTCTCCAAGGGTGTAGTATCAACCAGCCATTGCCACCTACGTGTTCCCAAGAGCTATCCCCAATTATCCAGTCACCTTTTCCCAAACTCTATCCCTGAATCTTATTCCAGCTGTCTCACCACATAAAGCTTGCTGACTAGCCTAGAACCACAGAATCCTCCCAGAAAATCTTAAAAGTATCTTCAACTACTTGCCCAATGCTGCCTAAGATTGGTCTTCCAGTGGTCCGTTGATAGGGTCCAACGTGCAATTTTCTGGGAGATAGAGGTAGATATACCTACAAAGATTGGAAGTATCTGACTTGGCTGATAAATCACTCAGAATGTGGAACAAGGTGCCAGTGGAAGTGGTGAATGCAAGCTCAATTTTAACATTTAAGAAGTATTTGGACAGGCACTTGGATGGAGAGCTATAGACTGGGTGCAGGTCAGTGGGACTAGGCAGAAAAATAGAAGGGCCTGTTTCTGTGCTGTAATATTTTATGGTTCTCTAATATACAAGAGCTTAATAACTCATGGATCCTCAGCCTCCTGCACTGCACTTTAACACCAGGAGACTTTGCCTCCCACACTCCTCCATCTCTTAGTTCCTCTGAATTTAAAAGGAGTGTGAAAGACAAATGTCTCCTGAGTTTAAAAGGTTCTTATTGTCTTTTATCATAAAGCACATGCAAAACATCATTTTAATCCATTATTTGTACATAAAACAGGATCTTTAAAATCATTCAAGGTTCTGGAATAGTTGGAATTCCAATCTCTTTGAAAGAGAGTCTTTAATTGATGGTGAACAGTATTGTTAGCCTCTTCTTTGGCTCGTGAAGTCTGATTTATTATCACACCCACACCAGTTGTAGAAGTGAAGTAGTCGAAAGACCAATTTGAAGTACCTGGAATATAATATTTTTAATGAATGAAAATATATTTGCACCTTGAAACAAAGAACAGACAGCGCCAGATTTGAACCCCAATCGCTGACAGTGTAACAGCTAACCACCACACTAACCGTGAGACTCTTAAATATTCATAAGCTGCAGCACTTAAATTAAACTTGAAGTCACCAGCAGAGTTTACACTATTTCCATCACTGTCACACTTTGTCTGCAGCATTTCAGTCTTCAAGATTTACTCCAGCAAGTCACCCAGACTATTATAGGAGCACTTTCTTCTTCTACAGCCCCTACCACCAAGGGCAAGAACAACAAAGCCTTAGAAACACCATAACTTCCAAATGACATGCATGCTACTTGGACATACACTCCCATCTAGTCCATGCTAATATCTGAGTACAAACACTATTAGACACCAATTTGGAAACCAATAATATTATTTTACAATAAAGAATATTGCATTTGGAATCCAATCACTTCAACAATGTAGGAATAAGACATGGAATTATTTCAAATCTAGCGTACCAAATTCAGGTTTGAATTTTTCTGAGTATTTAACTAATGTTTTCGCTTTTTAATGCATTTTAAAGTGTAGATACTGAGGATTGTTACCCATTGTTTATTACAGTTAAGTGTTACTTGTGCTTTATTTCAATCAAACCTAACAACATGATTACATGAATATTATCCTTAACTATTTTTGTTATTGAGTTACTGTAGAATGCTTTATTATACTATTTGCTTTTTTTCCCATTTATTGATGGTTAAGATAAAATCTTTGGAAAAAGGATTGTTCTTACCTATATATGCAATATTTTCTGTTACGAAGTATTTGGAATGACTTATTCTTGCATATGGAATGTTGCTAAACTTCCCAATAGGAACAATGAAAAGCTTCTACAAAAGGATATTTATATTATATTATATTTTTTGCAAATTATGCATAAAACAATCAAAGCCTAGTGCAACTTCAAGAAAATCTTCAGAAATAATTACATATCCATACAATGTTAATTTTTGAGAAATGAAGTTCAAATATTCTGCACTACAACATCCTAAATATTTCATCAGCCTTTGGATTAAATTGATCGACCTTGTTTCAGAGGATGAGTTATTTATTTAAAAATAATTCTTAATTTGTCATCCCATTAACAAATAAACTGAATGAATACATTATTGAGGCAGGTAGTAACTTTTTAATAAAATATATTAGTCACCACATCAAAATGGACTTTCTTGATGTTCCTTAGAGCCTGCAATGACTGGAGATAAGCCAGCATGGATTTATCTGAATGCTTCCAGTAACCAACCAACAATCTGATGCAAACATGACGCTCAATAGCTGCTCTCCTCAGTGAGTCATCAATAGGTGGCCAGTATCTATATGAGAAAGCAAGATTTATGATCATATATAGGATTTTAATTATATGAACACTGATTTGCTAGTAATTAATGTTACTTACAGTACATGTTCTAGAAAACGTGATGTTGGAAAATATTCCATGACAGAAATGTACAAAAACTGCTTTGCAGCATTAATGCCACTGAGAATAGCGTCAAGGTCAGTCGTCCGGCCTTTTGGGCACATCTTTGGAGGAGAACTCTAGATAAATCAACAATTTCAGTTAGTACCTGAAACGTTTTCTTAAATTCCAATTTCAATTCAGTGACTGTTCATTGTTATTTAGAATTGGTCTCTAGTTTCTGTGCAACATGGATGGATGTTGCTCCAATAGTCATGGTGCACCAATTATAAATTACATCCTTGATCATGTTTTAAATACATCTCCTTGGATGAATGAATCCCACTGAGAAACAATAAAAAGCTTCACCATTTTGACCTGCAAAATTACACTAGTTATCAGTGCTCCTCAATATTCCTCGATAAATGAAAGCAAAATGAAGAAAAGGGGGAAGAGCAATATGAACAGGGTAAGAAGAAAAAAGAGGGAGGAAGAACTGGAGATAAAGTTGGGAAGCAAAGGAAAAGGAGTGAATTGCAAAAAAAAAGGAAAAGAAATAGAAGTGGAAATTGAAGGGGTGCAGAAAACAAGAGTGAGGAGATGAGGGAAGATAAATGGGGGAATAGAGAAGGAAACACTGGAGGAATTGAGATAGAATAAAATGAATGAAACAGTAAAGGACACTATAAATGGGACCAAAGCTCTATATTTCAGAACAGTCTGCAACAGTTTGTGATCAACATGGTGGATATGGTGATTCAGATTGATGAGAGTGGGAATGGCACAACCATAATCTTTTTCAGAGATCTCTGTAGTTTACAAAGAATACGCAGCCCAAAACAGCAATATGATCCAACTAGTCTGCCCTTGCTGATGTTCACATGGCAACCAGACTGCTTCTCTCCATAATTGCCTCTTAATCCAACATTCCTTTATTGTCATGAACTAATGCACAAAAATGTAATAATACAAAGGGTACATCAACATTTCCCTGCCGTAAAGGCATACAAAGAGGTGCCACTAGCATTGCCCGGCACTCCCAACAAAAGAGAAAAGGAAGCAAAAGAGAGTTCCTTCAGAGACACCGAATATCCGTGGAATTACCTCCAACACTCCCCTAGCCCTTCAGCCACACGGTCTCCGGTTCAATCCATTGGAAAACCAAAGCTTCCAGATCCAAACTAATGATGAAATCAGGAATCTTTCAGTGGCTGAGGCCCCTTCATCAGTTCTCATCTCAAAAACTGGTCCCTATACCAGTCTCCAACAACACACAGCCTGGTTTGTCCTTCAGCCACCACTCTCCATCAGCTCGCTGTGTGGGTCTTTCTACCGCTGAGCCCCTCACTGGTCTGCAGCTGTGGTCACTTCTCCTGTAGGCTCATCTCCCAGCTTCTTCTCCTCAGCAGGGTATGTTCTCCCAGTCTAGTCCACTACACCCTTTTGCCAATCCCCAAGAGCCCACAACATATTGTTATCCACTGCAAAGCATGAGCTTGGGCATAGACTCCACGGTTTCCAAGATGTTTTTAAAAAATCCATTGGCCTCTTTAACAGGCTGTTTAAAGCCTATACAGGGGCCATCAGCATGACTATTGAGCAGTAGAACACCACAGAGGAGTGCTGTGTCTCTGGTCCCCACTCTCCTATGTCCACACCAGTGGTTAGACAACCATTACAGCAGTTCCAACAGCGCCTCCATTTTGAACATCTAAACCATCTCAGGCTTCCTACGTTCCTGGGAAAATATTCTGCCTATTGGGCAAGAAGTTACTGACAGAATTTATGGATCCTAAATCTGTTGCTTAGAAATGTAAATCTTTGGAACGTCTGCCAAGGTAAGGCTAGCCAGCATTGCATTACCTCAAACAGACATGGAAAGGATTCAGCTTTTTAATTGTTTTCTCTGACTTGTGACTAAAGTTCTGTGCTTAGTCCTTTGGTAAAATGTTTTACTCAGCATATCCATTGATCAGGCAGATTTAGTAAACTAGCTTCAATGAAAGCTTTAAAAGTTTTCCCAGAGAATTTTGAAAGGTGACTTGACCCAGCAGGCCTAATAGATTAAGAATTTGTGCAAAATTGGGTCACCACATTTTTTTTTTCCCACAGGTCTAAACCACCTCTGCCTTCCAACATACCAAAATTATTTCTCAACTTGCATAAAACAATTGTTCTTAGTGTCAGAGGCTGCAAAAACAGAAGTCTATATTTATAACAATTCTTTCTTGTCCCGTTTGTGGAATTCTAAAGAATTTTACAATCAATAAAATACTTAGAAAATTCAGATGCTGTTGCAAAGTGGGAAATGCAGCTAATGTGCAACAATAAGTTCCCCCACCTCTAAAAAAAACTCAACTGTGTTATTAACCAAGTTATCAATTTTCTTTTCAAGCAATATTGTGAGCAGAGTATTTTTGGCCAAAATATTTAGATAATTCTTCATGCTGTTTTTCAAAGTGATTCCATGGGTCTCTATCGCAAAGCAGTTCTGCTCTGTTTTATCCATGCGAGACACAAATTCTTCATTGTTAGGGCCAGAGTTTATTCTTTTCATTCTGTTAGTCAACTTTAATTGGGATTTATTCCAAAAGGTGATTTACGGCTACAGAAGCAGGATTTAACTCCTTTTTTTCCACAAGAGCTTCACATATTAGCCCCTCAATCAAGGAAGCTACTGTTAAACCTCACACCTTCAACAGATACATTCAGTACAGGATTTACAGCTATACTTACAAAGTGAAGCACAGAGTAAAGACAATCAGGAAAAGGTGCAGTAAGCTAGCCTTAGATACACCCCTTAGTTATGCACCTTTCACGACATCTGTATTTTACAAAAAGATGTATCTCAAGCACCAAGACTTTATAGAATATGGACTAAGAAAGGCCCGAGGACTCATTCCGATATTTTTTCTTTGGCTTGGCTTCGCGGACGAAGATTTAGGGAGGGGTAATGTCCACGTCAGCTGCAGGCTCGTTTGTGGCCGACAAGTCCGATGCAGGACAGGCAGACACGGTTGCAGTGGTTGCAAGGGAAAATTGGTTGGTTGGGATTGGGTGTTGGGTTTTTCCTCCTTTGTCTTTTGTCAGTGAGGTGGGCTCTGCGGTCTTCTTCAAAGGAGGTTGCTGCCCGCCGAACTGTGAGGCGCCAAGATGCACGGTTTGAGGCGATATCAGCCCACTGGCGGTGGTCAATGTGGCAGGCACCAAGAGATTTCTTTAGGCAGTCCTTGTACCTTTTCTTTGGTGCACCTCTGTCTCGGTGGCCAGTGGAGAGCTCGCCATATAACACGATCTTGGGAAGGCGATGGTCCTCCATTCTGGAGACGTGACCTACCCAGTGCAGTTGGATCTTCAGCAGCATGGATTCGATGCTGTCGGCCTCTGCCATCTCGAGTACTTCGATGTTGGAGATGAAGTCGCTCCAATGAATGTTGAGGATGGAGCGGAGACAACGCTGGTGGAAGCGTTCTAGGAGCTGTAGGTGATGCCGGTAGAGGACCCATGATTCGGAGCCGAACAGGAGTGTGGGTATGACAATGGCTCTGTATACACTAATCTTTGTGAGGTTTTTCAGTTGGTTGTTTTTCCAGACTCTTTTGTGTAGTCTTCCAAAGGCACTATTTGCCTTGGCGAGACTGTTGTCTATCTCGTTGTCGATCCTTGCATCCAATGAAGTGGTGCAGCCGAGATAGGTAAACTGGTTGACCGTTTTGAGTTTTGTGTGCCCGATGGAGATGTGGGGGGGCTGGTAGTCATGGTGGGGAGCTGGCTGATGAAGGACCTCAGTTTTCTTCAGGCTGACTTCCAGGCCAAACATTTTGGCAGTTTCCGCAAAACAGGACGTCAAGCGCTGAAGAGCTGGCTCTGAATGGGAAACTAAAGCGGCATCATCTGCAAAGAGTAGTTCATGGACAAGTTGCTCTTGTGTCTTGGTGTGACCTTGCAGGCGCCTCAGATTGAAGAGACTGCCATCCGTGCGGTACCGGATGTAAACAGCGTCTTCATTGTTGAGGTCTTTCATGGCTTGTTTCAGCATCATGCTGAAGAAGATTGAAAAGTGGGTTGGTGCGAGAACGCAGCCTTGCTTCACGCCATTATTAATGGAGAAGGGTTCAGAGAGCTCATTGCTGTATCTGACCCGACCTTGTTGGTTTTTGTGCAGTTGGAT